>NC_138941.1:12105120-12485120 GCF_965226115.1 Aulonocara stuartgranti
TAATAATATGTATGCATTAAGTCCATAGTAACTACATAAACTGCAAAAAAAACCTCTGCTCATCCATCTCTGTGTGTATCAGGATACATTTGGTTCATAATACACAGAAAAATCAGAGTTATTACCTGTAATAAATGTGAAAGATTCCTGCAGTGATAACCAGGCAGGACTGAAACACATCCAAGCTGTCACCACGGTAACAGCACCGCCCATCCACAGGTGAGGGGAGGAGCAAAAAGAGGGACTTTGACCATTTTATACTAAAAACACTCAACTAATGTTTCTAATATGAAACAAATAAGCCCACATTAATGTGAGCGTTTATTAAATAATAATAATGATGATTTCCTCCTGATCTCATTTCCACAGCAGAGAAAACTGTGGTGTATATTGAGGTGGAGGGTGTGGTCTGTGGCTCAGGTGTAGAGTGAGGGTGGGGTGCACCACAGCAGCATGCTGGGACTGCTGAGGGTGGAGGAGGGAGTGATGATGACATCAGAGCTGCAGCACAGAGACCAGTGAACACACAGTCTGTTCATCTTTGCATAGATACAATATACAGCACAATATTGAATGACAGACACGCTGTGGGAGCTTCCACAGATACACTGACGTCAGCATCCAGAGTCCTCCTGCTGCTCCCCCCTCAGAGCCCCGTGATCAGCACCAACACATTCAGTTAGATGACAGAGTCCAGCTGCAGCTAGAATCAGCTCCCCTCTGTGAACAACAGCACAGCGTCAGTGTTTCACACTCAGTGAAAGGAGGAAACAGCAGAAGAACACCATGTGTGCTACGTTTCCCAGGACACACTACAAACTGCACAAATACAGAGCAGCACGTGGAAGGACCTGGAGCTGCATTTACAGAGCTGCAGACAGCGTGATGTCCTGTATGGACAGGTGGAAGGAACCAAGTCCTCAGCTGGAACACTCGTGTTTGTCCACAGACAGGAAACACAGCAGGAAACTTCCTCACAGAAGTGCAGCTCATGGATAACACACTTCCTGTCAGTCAGAATGAGGCTGCAGCCAAACACAGAAAGGTGTTTTTGTCCAGATGAGCCCAGAGAAGAAACACGAGTGTTCACAGACATCAGAAGCTCAGAGAGGTGAAACATGAGGTTGGAGTCCTCGTCAGCATCCAGAAGAGCTGCTGTGAAACCCTGAGTACTCATGACAGACTCTGATGACACAAACACATCATGATTCAAACAGAAAGACAAACATGGAGCTCCTGATCCTCCTGCATGAGAACAAGCTGACATGAGCGCTGTGTCTGAGAGTGTCTCCCTGTCACAGTGACAATAACACAGCTGCTGCTCACAGTCATTAAACTGACCTGAGGTCAGCTGTGCTCCTTACATATGAACCATGTGACCTCACATCAGTGCTGTGGATGACTGTAGTCATAGAAGAGTAGAGCTGTAGCAGGTGGTGTGAGGAGGAGGTGGTGTATTCTAGTTAACGCAGTACTGAAACACTCCAGCAGAGGGCGCTGTTAAGTCCTTATTGTAACACAGTTACTGTGTGCAGTTAGACTTCATACATAATCTGCACTTATTTCCATCAGACATGCTGTCAGTAAATGATTGGTTTCTATTGATTCTACTTCCTGTTGACTCGTTTGATGACAGTGAAACAATCACAGCTGATTGTGTGATGATGTAAACTGTCACTGTTACATTCAGTGTGTGTGACATAATGTTAGTGCAGGCTGATAACAGCCTGGTTCTGTTAGAAACACATGAACGTGTCCATAGATCAGTGTGTGTTTAACATGAGAGCTTCAGCCCTGCTGATGTGTTAAATAAAGACATGCAGGAAAACTGATGAGACTCTGAAATAACTCTTTATATTTATAATGTAACTCTGCATCAAAAGAACAACAAAGGATCCCAGACAGGTTTCTGTGAACAAAGACCATTCTGATGTTTCTGTGTTTCTAACACTTTGACATTATTAGTAAACAGACTGCAGTGAGCAGCATTTATAAAGAGCTTCTATATAAAGATATGACAGCTGTTTGACAAGTTTATCACTCTGTGTTTGGACCTGATCAGTCCAGCTGTTTACTTGAAACATGTTCATTTACCTGTTCTGTTATATTCATGTTCTTGTCTCTGTTGAAAACACATTTTAATGTCCCTCAGATTTTTCTCCCAGATGAATAAATATAAAAATGACACAAACTGACTGCAGCTACTTTTTGTCCTTTGTGTCAAAAACCTTCATGTGACTCATGAGAGACACGTTTCAGCTGTTTGTGACAGATCAGAGGCCAACAAGTCATTTATAACACTTTCCATCATTGTTTAAAGTTCTCAGTGTTTCTGTGTTGCTGCGTATAGGATCTCCCAGCATCATCACTGTGCTGTCCAATCATTGTGTGCGAGGTTACCCTTATAGTGCGATGTGTGTTTGCACAAAGAGAAGCATGTGTGTCAAATATAAATAAGCACAGAACAGAAACAGCTGCTCGTTTCTTCTGTTTAGAGTCAAGTTAGTGTTTTGTGTCTTTGTTTGAGGCCTGATGTCGAGCAGAGGTGTGTGTAACTGCACTGCTCTGTTATATGTGTGAAGTGTGTGCTTCTCTTCAGCATCATCTTTGTCACTGCTGATTCCTTTGTGTCATCATGTGTTGAGAAGAGAGAACAGTTATAACGGAGGAGCAAAAGGAAGCCCTGAAATCTGCATCAACAAGGAAGTGTTGGCTCACCAGTGATCCCAGCAGAGCCACTGGTTTGGCTCCAGTTGTTCTAGATTCAATGATGTTGTTGCTACAGATACATGTCAGCATCTTTATTGAATTTTATATGAAGCAGAAATGGTGTCATTAGGAGAAAAAGAGGAGAACAAGTCCGGCGAGGAGGCAGCAGCTCTTAAAGATGAAACAGCAGCTCAGCCCTGAGCTCAGAGAGCTGCACATGAAAAAGCTCCTCAAGCAGATCCTGTCAGAGGTTTGTCATCAACAGGAGGAACTGTTCACATCATAGGATGAAGATGCTGTCAGCTGGATGAAGAAGGTTATTTAATGCAAACGTTCACACTGAAGTCAAATTGTTGTCGTGTTGAACAGATTCATGTACTGATCGTCTCCAGAATGTTAGAAGAGCTTCAATGAATCATTAGAAACAACTTACAGCTGCACAGCTGTGTCAAACACATCTGTGTGTCATTGTGGGATTGTTGTGTTTCTACATGTGACACACGTCTAAAACATGCACACAATCTGAACACAAACAGGGACTCATGTGTTCCCACAGCCAGATGCTGAGAGCCATTTCCTTGTAGTCCTGTGTCTACATACATGAACCATTAGATGTTATTGGAATGATTGTCAGCTCTGATAGTTTCATGTGTGTTTAGCTGGACGCTGTTTGATCCTCGACATGTTTAAAGGTGTCCAGTCCTGAGACACTGGGGCTGGAAACAGCTGTGATGTCATTGGACTGTCACACAGACAGAAGTGCATGAAGTGAGCAGCCGAGGAGCCGCTGATGTTTTGGATTCAACAGCATTTGAAAGGTCGACACAGACACATTTGCACACAGAAAGCTGAATCTGTCATATGCCACAGTGAACTCACTGTTCAGTGTTTTTCAGGAAGCTTCTTAACTGCCTCTGCTGCCAAACAAGCAGCTGATGTCCTTGAGAAGAAGCTGAAGAAGTCTTCAACAACAAATACAGGAAGTGGACTTTCAAATACTAGATTCACTTTAGACTCACAGAGAAATGACTCAGCCAGCTGTGTTTGACTATATGAAAGGTCAGTGTGTGTCTGCACACAGACTGTTGTGTTGGACTGTTATTCAGTTGTCTGCTGAATGTTTTCAAATGTCTGCATCTCAGCTGTGATGAGGCTGGGGGTCATGGGAGGCCACCGTAGCAGCCTCTTCAACATCATGACATCATCATAAATGCTGCTGGACTGTCTGATGGGCTGACGGTGAAAAAGCCGTCGGGAAGGAAACAGAAGACATTTCAGAGGCTGCAGCAGATTTCTTTGATTCGGGGCCTTTTTCAGCTTTATTGGACAGAGCAGTGAAGATAAGTGACAGCAAAGCAGAGAGAAAGGGGGCGTGGCCCGGGTCAAAGCCAGGCCAGCTGCTCTCCACCTCGTGGTCACCTGCTCATCCTAGTGAGCTCCACCAGCAGCCCTTTCACACACTTTACACTGTCAAACACTGTGTGTGGACCTCAGCTAACAACAGGCTACATTTAAGTCTGGACTACATGCTTTTATATTGTTTTTATTCCATCAGCAGCTCAACATCATGAGCAGCTTTGACATAAAGACATCAAACTCAAGCTGACTTTAAACTACTTTTAATACAGGGGCTCAAAAACAACAACATCTTTATTATATATCAGGACACAAAGTCGTTTCATCTCAAAGGGAAACAGCTTTATTTGGAATAACCAGCACTATCAACTGGTTTGGGATCTCCACCAGTTTCATGTCTTTGCAGCTTCTCCAACAAAGTTCCTGTAAAATCAGCATGTTTGTCTTTATTGGTTTGATAGTGATTGATTATTCAGTCCCAATCTGCTGTCATCTAAAGAACAAAATGATGTTTCTATGAGTCACAAAGCTCCAGATGTTGTCGGCTTCACAAAGAAAACAAAGAACTTAAACACAAAGTGTTTGGAGCCAAAATGTTCCCAAGCTGCTCTTTTTGAAATGGCAGAGGTACAGTGGTGTCTAACAGCACACTGTGGAAGGCAAACATGTTATTGTTGGATGAAACTTCATGAATCCTTTGTAGATTTGAGCTGTTGGAGCCTTTCTTTTCTCTTCAGGTGTACAGATGCTGAGGAGGCAGGTGAAGCAGGTGGAGCTGTTGTGATGCTGCAGAGGGTGTGTCTTAGTAACTCTGTGAGGCAGAACTGGATCCAACATTGTGGATGTGTTGATGTTGGAGCCATTAAGAGTCTCTGGCCACACTGTAGGATTTCCCTTTGATCCACTGTGGGGGCATTTTGGAGTCTGTCAGTGAAACTCTTCATGTTTGTGTTTGACTCCAGTTTATAGAAACAGAGAAATGTGTCATGCTTTTGTTCGGCCTCCACAAATACACACATTTGTTCATTGGTTGGACTTTTTGGAAGGAGACACATTGAAAACCATGTTAATAAGATCTTGTTGTTTCCTGTGGATCCGACACAGAGAGTGGACTTCAGACAGAAAGCGTGGAAGAGATTTTAGAGGCCGTGTGTGGCAACAGGAAGTTTCTGTGTGTTTGCTGATCTTACATGTGGAAAACAACACGTGATGTTTGTGAAGTCCTACAATGATCATTGTTCTCACAGCATTTTGAGTGGGAACAGTTCAAACTGGGAGTAGTGGGAGTTATTTACTGATTGAAACAAGCTGAATGTTTCTGTGACGATGAAGATCAGCAGCTCAGCTGATCAATGAACTGACATCTATCAGTCGTTTCATGAGATGAAGTCATCAGCAGACATTTGTTCTGACTGTGTGATGAATGTCAGAACGTCAGGGCTCTGCTTTAGTCACTGCTTGATGATCATTGGCTCATTGTTGAATCCAGGGCCCAGTCTGACCTCTGACCTTTGCTGCAGGTCTTCTGTGTTATCTCCACTTTCATGTCTGATCTTCTGCTGTATCGTCCAAAATAAACATCTGGATCATTTCCAACACTTCAGCAGATCTTTAGTTTGGGCAGTGCAGCACAGAATAACACATATTGTACTATACTGCCCACTTCCTGATCTTATTGGATCTGTGTGTGAGGTTGGTGAAGGAAACACATGTTTACTGAGTGAGTCGCTGCCATTAGGAACTAGTTTTTATATCACAGCCTGGAAATCACACAGGACCATTTCTGCAAGTGAAAAGTCGTCATTGGAGGAAAATCATTGTGTAGTTTGTGCGACTGAAGAATTGTCCCAACTACATGTGCTGCTGACCCTTGACCTTTCCTTTAGGTGCACAGAGGAGTCTGTGGGAACATCCAGAACTGAGGCATCTTGTGTACAAACGTGTTCAGACCAGATGTCAAATGATGTCAGATGTCATCCGTGAATGGATGCAACTGTGGATCGTTCCAATAAAATGAGGCAGTTTTGTAAGTACAAGCCCACTACAACCCATCATCAACATTTTAAATTACATTATACATCTTCACTGATATAAAGCACCACTATTTTAACCTGATTCACTTTTTCCACCCTAACAGTTCATTCCTCAAATCAAACAAGATATTTGACCCTAAAAAAATGCATCAACAAATAATTTTGTAATAAAATATTTATTCTTCAACTTTTACAAGTGAAATCAAACAAGTGTGTTTAAGAGTGAAACCAGAGTGGAAGCTGCTCATATAGAGTCCAACCCAGGCTAAAGTAAGCTGAGTAGAGCAGCACCATCAAAGTGTCGGCTCTCTGAACACGGTGCAAGATCGCCATCTGCAGGACAAAACTAGTTTTTCTCGCCCTCCTCGTCAACATCAAGATGATGTCATCGTACAGCAACTGATTCCCTGTCCGTCTGGAACAAAGCATTTACATTAAAAAAGACATTTACAGAAAATACAAACACCAACAACACATCTCATCATCACATGATATTTTATTATTTATTATATTATATATTTTTATTGTACCATCAACATCAACAAATACCAGCATATTTTCTTTGAGATTGAGTAGAGTGGACCTTTCCCTTGGTTCGCTTCCTGCTCGCAGCATCAGCTGACCTCTGACTTCCTGGTTAAGGTCTCTCAGCGTTGACTGGAATATCAAATCGGACTCACACCATGTTCTTGTAATGTGGTCATGTCTGTCCGCTGTTTGAAGAGCATCTCTGGCCTAAACACAATAGGAAGAACAACAACACGGCAAAAAAAAACAACACATTTCCATATTAGATGAAGGGCACCGTAACTGGAAATGGTAACATTCATCTGATGCTGCTTTGGATTTATCTTCTGTTTTAGATCAACTTTGATCACTTCGAGCCATCTTAAGTCCGTTTGTTCTAACTTCTCACTAACATCTCGTATGATTTCAGATCCCTGCTGTTCCCCAGCTGCCCTGTAGGTTTGTGCTTTGACCTCCAGAGGGCGACAAATCAGCACAGACAGAGAGCTCCATTCAAACTTTGCTGCCATCAGGAATAATTCTTCAAATATAATCATCAGTGTTTGAGCAGTTATGATATCAGGGACAATCTAGACATGTGTGACAATACTGAACATGTCACATGACACACCTCAAACATCATGTGATCCACTCTCAGTCTGCACTTTCATTCATGACTTCAACAGGTTGAAATGAGCTTTGAAGAAACATTCAGTGAAATAAATCTTTCATGGATTCATGTGAGCAGCAGATGAACTTTACAAAGAATCAGTGGATTTATCTTCTGTTTTAGATCAACTTTGATCACTTCGAGCCATCTTAAGTCCGTTTGTTCTTCTCACTCACTAACGTCTCATATGATTTCAGATCCCTGCTGTTCCCCAGCTGCCCTGTAGGTGGCCTCAGTGTGTCTCACACCATTTACAGATGATTACAGGTCGTTTACAGTTCAAACAGGTCCAACATAAGAAATATGTAGAAAATATCCTGCTATAACAGTTTGGGTCAAAGTGCAGATGTTCCAGATGTTCTGAGTCTGTCTGTGTTTCATGTTAACATGTAGATGTTGGACCAAAGTGAAGCTTTTTGATGTGACAGCAGGAATGTGAAGTGTAACTCTGAGCTGTAGGAAATGAAACTAAACGGACTTTTTCTCCTTTATTTATAGGAAAGTGTAGGAGAGCAACAGATGAACAAGCGTTACTGTAACAGGAAACATCAGAGGACCTTTATGTTCATCATCATCACTGTTTCCTTGTTCTGTCACAAACACACACTTCCTGCTCTCTCTCTGATGGATCTGATTGGCTGTTTCATTCACAGGAGGTCAGGGCGTCACACAAACAGCTTTAACTGCACAACGACACACTTTAAATCATCTGCAGACAAACCTGTGTGTTTGATTTATGAAGAAATAATAAAGACGTGTGTACAGCTGTCCATGAAGCAGCTTCTCACACAAACTCTGACACTTCAGCCACTTTAATTCCTGCAAAGCTGCGTAATAAAGAGCTGTGACTGCTATGAGCTGCTGATGATGACTGCATGAAGCTCTCAGCTGAAGCTTCTTTCATTTATTTTAATGTTAATGTCGCCTTTTTAAGTCTGTGTGAGGATTTTAATGACACACATTAAAGGAGCTTCTTTGATTAGAACCAAATTCATGTTGATTTTCAGCCTGAAATGATAAAAACTTTAATAATTCTGTTTATAATCATCAACCTGGAGACTAATGAAAAGTATAATAGTGAAAGAAAGCCTTTATTATTTGAGTAATGCCTGAATCTGCTCAGAGACAACACAGAGGTGTTGATGACAGTTTGACATTAACTGAATTAAAAACAAAGTGCTCTTATTGTGAAAATCTGCCTCCTACTTCTTTAAATCGTTTTTATGTATTTTTTAACCTCACAGTGAAACATTGAGGCATTAATCTGACACAGTTTGATCAGCAGCTGTGTTTTCACTGACGTTTCACTTTGATTTGTTCAGACTGAGCAGAGAGGATCGGTTCTCTGTGTGCGCACTGCTGAGAAACACAAGCTCATTTCTGCTGTTTCATGAAAAGTGTTATGGAGGAACAAGAAGTTCAGCCTCTAAACTCTCAGCGTGAGGACTGAGTGAAGAGTTTCAGAGCAGAGAGTTTTGGCTCACAGCTTTTAGCGTCTACACAAAGAGACGATTACGCACTTGATCTGAGAACATCTCCACCTCCTACAAACAAACTCTCCTACGAGCAGCTGTCACAACCACAACAGGCAGAAGACTGGATTTCTTCAGGTCAGATTTCATGCAGTTTGCATAAATTGTGTGTCACAGACTTTGTAGTTCACATTTGTGTGACTCGTTTAAATCTTCTCCTCCTGAAAGTGAAACTCTTACAAACACATCAGGCCACAACCTGCTGCAGGTTAATGATTGATCTGAAGGCAGCTGACCTTTGAGCAGGAACTTGTGAGTCTTTTATTGTGTTTAGCACTGCCAAGTGCTGGCCTCTGCTTCCACCATCACATTTACACTGGTAGGTTCAGCACTGCTGCCTGCTTCAGACTGAATCCAGCAGCACAAAGACACAAGTTAATAAAATCAGCATCTATTCCTTTATCACTGCTTTGTTACAGAGGAGAACAACGCTCCAGTAACGCGTAATCCGATTATTTTTTTGAAGTAACGAGTAAAGTAAGGGAATACTATTGCAAAAACAGTAATTAGATTACCGTTACTTTCCCGTAGGAACGCTGCGTTACTGCGTTACTAAAACCGTGATTTTTTTGCGAGAATGTCTCACGACAGTGACGTAAGCGAGTGCGACGTTAGTGACAACAGCTGTGTGCAGATCAACAATGGATCATATATCGAGTGCAGAGAGAGTATGAGCGTGCAGCGTTTAAAGCGTGGAAGTACTGACCTTACTTTGAGTTTGATTCCATAAAAAGTGACAAAAACATTAGTGTCCGCTGTGCGTGGGAAGAAAACTTCTTTTTACAGCGAAAAAACCCCTAAACTTCCAACAAGCACCGAGTAGCTACGACGTAATGGGAAACTCACAGAGAAACTCACGGATTCTTCCACTGACCGCGGCACACCTGCACCAGGGTAAACCTCCGCCTACCCCACTCCTGCTTTACAGGTGAAAATAGAGCAACAGGACCGCTGAGTCTTTGACTTTATTTATTTTCTGCTGTGTTTTACTTGCATCTATTTGAAAGACTGAGTGTAAACACAAAAAATATTTTATTTTATGTGCTGGAATGTGCAGAAAATAGGTTTAAATGTTAAACTAATTTCTTCCAGTCAGAGAATGTTGCAGATAATTACATTTTTGCTTGATGCATAAAGTTAAAAGATTAAATCTAATAAAACAAGTTTTAAAAAGAGACTTTTCCATTTGATTACATTTTGTATGATGGATTATGTAGAAAAAGTAGAATTGGGCTGAAAGATCTATCGCTTTATCACCTACTCAGGTTGTAAATCGTGTTTTTAAAAAGTAACTAAGTAACTAATTACTTTTGAAAATAAGTAATCAGTAAAGTAACGGGATTACTTTTTGGGGGAAGTAATCAGTAATTAGTTACTGATTACTTTTTTCAAGTAACTTGCCCAACACTGGACAGAGTGTTGGCTTCATCACCGACACACGTCACCACATCAGGAAACAGCTGGTTCAGTGAGTATTTAAGGTTCACTGCAGACAAACTGGAGAAAAACGAATCACATGAAACATTTGTTACTGGTTTCTGACCTCGTCGTAGAGACTCACATACCTGTGTTCTGCTATCAGTGTGATCACATGTGCTGGTACAGTTTGCCAGGTTGACCCATGTAACCTCCACTATCCTGTAGACGTGGAATATGTTTCACATATGGATCGCTTCATTACTCGACTATGACTGTGTGCTTCACAGGTGCTTACTGAAGTGCTGCTTTACACAAAACCAGACAGTAAAAATAAGAACTGCAGGTCCAGACCACAGGTTTATGTGTTGATAATGATGATGTGCAGTCACTCATTGTCACAGGATACTTCCTGCAATGATGCTACAGGTCACGCAGTTCTGCAGAAGTGGAGGAAACAGATGCTTTTCCTAACAGAGACACTTTAATGACTTAAAGAATCTAACTGACACACAAACCTCAGTTTGTCTGACATTCATGAGAGTAAATGCTCCTGAATGTTCTGTTAGTTCACTGGATGTTCACCTGACTTCAAATGTAAAGATCCCTGAGACAAACTCTCACGAGTTCAGCGGCGACGCGATCGCACAACCAGCCGCGACGTTAAAGGCCGACGCGCTCACTACCTTTGGTTACAGCTCTCAGCTCACACGACATACACAAAAATAATGACAACACGAGTCCTCTGTAGGACGTCACTGTGGTTTACTGACAATGTTCTCAACAACAGACGCACAACCCTGGTTTGGTCTGGTTATTTGTGTTGTACGGCTTCGTTGGTCTGACGAGCTTTTAGGGATGTCAGCAGAAGGATTTCACGTGCTGAGGTCATATTTATGAATCAACCTGAACAGCTAATACTTTACCTCTTTATTTTATAACACATATGAACACGTTATAGTAGATTTGTGCAATGTGTGTTTCACGTCTTTATGGGCGTATAGATCTGTAAACAGGCTGATGGGTGTGTGTCTGTTTATTGTAGCGGTGCAGAAATGTTAAAAATGATGATAATAACAACACTTCTCACATCAGGCTACAACACAAACCTCCTGATAGCTGCAAACACCAAAACCCCCAACGACAGGCGCACAAAGAGCGAGCAGGGACCCACCCTGACAGCATGTGAGCCTCCTACTACGACTCACTGTGGAGCAACACAACACCAGGAGACGGAGGATACGAGAGAGGATACAACTGCTGTGGGGGAGCAGCCACACACTCCACAGGAGACGACGGGGTGAGAGATGGTTCGGTGCTCCTAACATCATGTGGACGCTCGTCTGCACATAAACAAACCTCACCTAACCCCACCTCCTTTCTCTTTTTGCAGGGTGGGGTGCTCCATCCTTACACACTTTGCACCACGTGGCTCTCCATCTATTCGTTTACCTTCTTGGGTCTCTTCCTCCTCTGTCCCAGCCCATTGAGGCGATCGCTGGGGTCCAGCCTGTAGTGGGAGTGGCTGTCCTCGCTCATCCTGTCCCCGTCCACTCCGGGTTATTCCTTTCTTCTTTCTGTCCTCTGAATCGAGCTGACCTCTCTCCTCTCTGGTCCTCGCTCTCTGAGCCGGCGGAGCATGAGAGAGAGGAGTGGTTGGGGAGAGGGAGGGGAGACGAGCGAGGGAGGGAGGGAGCACAATGGTGTTGCCATGGCAGCAGCTGCCACCAGTGTTTATCTGGAAACCAGAATAGTTGCCACACGTTGCCACACTCGCACACTCGGCAGCCATACGTTTGTGTGCGACCTGCCCGTGGCTTCCTCGTTACAGACACACCGAGAGGAAACGCTCAGACACAAGGCCGAACATGAACAAACACTCGTGTGTGGGAGGAACAGGGCACAGACTCCACGCCGCCGTTAAAGATGGCGTGTGTGCTAAACGGAGCTGTGCGCTGATCGATTAGTCAAGTGAAAAAAACAAAGGAAGCTGTCTGGATGGAGTTTGCTGCTCCCACTAATCAAAGAGATGCATCACAGCTGGAGCTGATTGATGCACGAGCGACCGTTTGCACCACCGACTCCACGCTTGTGTTTCCTTTCTGCACCATGTTGTTAACACTGACCCCACACGGTGTTCATGAGCTAAAGAAATCAGGATGATTTCACGGACTCGTCTGCACAAAGCATTTTGTAGGTTACAGCATGAAACGACTGTAATCTCCACATTTACACTCACAGTTTCTGTTTTACTCTCAAACTGATCAATAACAGCTTTCCTGTGTAACAAACACACAAAATAAAACAACTGTACCACCAATCAAACACAAGGAAAATAAATGATATTGTGAGTTCAGCAGTGGGTCTGTGACCGGTGTGTAAGAGGACGATAGATGAGTGGGTGTTTGTAGAAACAACCTTTGTGATTTAAATGTGAGACAGCAAAGCGTCAGACAGAAGCCTGAGCTGAATATTTCCTGTGATATGAAGTCACCGTGTTTGGGTCGGTCAGTCGACTACTACTCAGTGAGTGTCCCACACACACACAGACCCACACAGACCCACACACACACAGACCCACACAGATCTTAATGATGGCCTCAGGCTTTGAGCTCCCACTAACAGCAGGTCCCAGCAGCATCCCATCAATAGTGATGAAAAATGCAGCTACAGCTGCTTTTCCACTACTGGAAGTTAATCAGGTCAAAGCTGGAGCTTCACCCTGTTCAGACTGAACCATGTGAGCCGGCCTCGCTCCACAGAGGACGCCTCCAGGACAAACGTGGGCTCCATCGAGGCCCACAGCTGCTGTGACATCGTGGACGTGTTCTTCAGCTTGTTTTTCAAACAATCTCAGCAAACGTGCCAAAATCATGTTCAGGGAGACTCTGTGGCACACAATCCAAAAACAAAGAAGGCTAAAGGACATGCTCTGTCCTCTGTGTGACCCACAGTCGTGGCTCAAATGTGGGACTGTGGCCTGGTGTGACCTGAACACTGTGGGAACCTGAGGGGCAAATCTGAGGATTTCATTTGGCTTTTTCATTAGAGATAAGATGGATTATGTGAATGAAAAGGCAACACACACACACACGTAGGGTAGCTGTAGCCCGACTGGCTCATCTGCTAATCAGAGGGTTGCTGGTTCGATACCTGGGATCCAAAGTGCAAACTCTTGGGGAACGAGTCTACTTTGTGTGCATCTGAGGTTGAAGCGGAGCTGGTTTCAATAAACTGCTAGTTTCCCTTTCATACTCCTGAAGGACGTTCCTCACAAAGAGCGAGGCAGCAAGTCTGTGCAGGTCCTCAGTCATGCAGGTCAGCGTCGTCTGAAGAGCTTCTCAGTTTCATCTCTCACCCAGTTCCAAGCCCAGTTTGTGTCCCAGATACATGCCGCCGATGGCCAGGAAGTGACATCACTGGATCAGTTATGAGAGCGAACCCTTCAAGACTCAAACCTGCCTGGCAACGAGGGAAACGGCTACACAGGAAGTCCAGTGACGGGGTGCAGATGTTCCATCACCGGGATGTCATCGCTTGTTGTGTTTGCGTCACGGGACTTCCAGGTTGTGTTGCTGTAACAGCCCCACCCACACCGAGGTGGTGCTCAACTGTAACTGAGAAACAGCGTCGAGTAGAGTCAAGTTGAGCTGAGGCAGTTATGTTCTACTGGAAAAGAGGCGACTGTGGCTCAGGACGTCAGTCGGTAGTTCGATCCCCGGCTGCTCCAGTCTGCGTGCCAAAGTCACCTTGGGCGGGATACTGGCCCCTGTTGCTGCCAGTGCTTTTATTAGATGCTCTGGAACTGGTTTAGTGCTTAGGGAGGGTAGAAGAGTGCTATATAAGTGCTATATAAGAACCAGTGCATTTACCATTTACCATTACTCTGGTTGCCAGTTTGCTACGGTCACCAGCGGTTTGTACAGAGGACACAGACCTGTATGTGAACAGATAGGGAGAGTGTTTAACTCCAGAGGAAAAGAGGCTTTCAGGTGCTGCATGTTCCACATGTGCACTGCACATCTGCAGCTAGTAGCTGAGGAGTGGTGTCCACGCACGCGACGTCCATACCCCCTCTGTCCTCCACAGGGGCTGAGATCCAGCTCTTTGGGCCCTCACAACCCCAACATCGCTCTCACACACAGCACCTGCTCCAGTCAGCTGATTAGACAGCTCATTGTGTGTGTGCGAGGTGAATTAAGGTTATTATAAAGGACATTCAGATATCATCTCTCATCTGGGAGAGCAGCCAGCAGCTGCAGGAGGTGAGCATCCAACGACATGATGAACCCAAAGACTCCAGCTCAGCCAAACTACAGTTACAGATTACAGTTACACTCCTAACTGTTCCTGCAGTATTTAAGAAAGACGTCAGTGATTCAGACCAAAACTGCTCTGCTAACTTCACATTTACTAAACATTAATGTTCCCAACACAGATTTACATGAGAATGACAGGACATCATAGCCCCCCCTGCCCCCCCTGATATTACATCACTTCAATCCCAAACAGAAGGAAAGGAAAGATCAAATCTGTCTTGAACCTCTGCTTCAAAGTTACAGGAACACTGGAGTCACTCTCACTGTCAGAGACCTCAGTGTGTTGGAAGCTGCTAGAAGAAGCAGATGGGGGAGAGGAAGAGGAGGGCCACGGTGCTGATCTGAGGAAGTCTTCTGATCAAACCACAGCAGACCAACAAGCCCGACGTCGTTCTGATCCAACATGAAGGCTTCCATCTGTCTATTCTGTCACATCGCACACGTCTCAAGTCATCCTGTTCAACCCATCACAACATAATAGTAACAATAAAACAAAGGCAGTGGAGCGTTCACCACGAGCTTCTACAAAAGTGCACGTTCATTTTAATAAAACTGTTTTTACAGCAGTGTGCGAACATTAATATGTTGTAACCAAACGTTTGTTACACCAGCTGCACTGAACCTGTGGAGACTGGAAGTTATTTGCTGCTGGTTTGTTCAGACCTGTTACTGCACACCTTGCATAGTTTGCATAGTTTCCTTCACTGCATGCAAAGAGACGAGGCGGGTGGAAACCTGCGACCCTGATCACATCACCAGTCCATCACAGTCAAACACTCACGGCTGTAATCTATTTCAAATCAAAGTGTTTGCACGGTGAGAAGAAGCTGGCGTCGCTGGGGGAGCGTGCGCCCGGCTGCACTTAAACACAATCTTCATTGGTGCTGTGAAACATCCACGTCTCACTTCATCTGCAAAGAAACCTGATGCATCGCTTTGGAAATATTTGAAATCCCTCATTTGTCACTATGCACGACGAGTCGACCGGCTGACCAACCTCAGGTTATGCAGCGAGTGCTGAGAAGCAGCTAAATGGCTGCAGTGACTTTATTCCCTGAGTGGGTGTGTGTGCATGAAAGCCAAAGGGGGGCTGTGTAAGAGACAAGGGGAGTCTCTGTTGTGCTCACAAAGAGGAAACCAAGATCTGGATTTTATGGCCGAAAGAAGAAAACATCTTTTCAAAGTTTCCCAGGCCCACTGTGGAGACGCCCACAGCTCCCAGTGACACTGACCCACACTGACACCACCTCCATTCCTCACTGTGATAGGCCGGGAGGAGAAGATCCACACACACATTCACATCAGGACAAAGTCCCACATTCCCCTGTGCCCCACACACACACACACACACACACACACACACACACACACACACACACACACACGTCCTGCATGCTAAGAAGTGAGTGAAGGATGCAGAGGTGCTGAGACGGACACTGAGGATGTGGGAGCACAGACACCGTTCAGCCTGTGTTTGTGTATCAGAATGAATCAGGCAGAAAAACATTAAAAGCAAACTGGTTGTCCTAAAGTGAATCAGGCTGCAGTCAAACTTCAGCTGATCTCTCATCAAAGCTCCCAGATCGATTCGTGCTCCAGTTTCACCATTTCAGCAACACTGTGGGAGAACGGGGTCAGCTTCCAGCAGGGGCCACGATTATGCACAGAAGGAAGACGGGACACGGCCGGTCCTTCAACCATCGTATGGATGTAAGAGCCTAACACAGGTAACACAGGTCACAGCAGCAGAGCTGGCAGCAGCTTTGTGCGCTTGTAGAAAACTCAGCGGTACTGCAGAGGTTGTGTACTTTACCAGGGAAACGTATGTATTTTGTGTGTGGTTGAAGATTTCCAGGTTGTGTGTTCTCCTGTTTTATTCAGTTTATCAGAAGTCAGCAACTAAAATGTAAAAGCAGCTAAAAAGAAAAGACAATGATAGCATTGTGTGCACAGTGTGTTACAGAGCTGTTGGTGGCAGTCCAATCCAATCCAATCTTATTTATAAAGCACTTTAAAATAGCCAGCACAGGAACAAAGTGCTGCACGGAAAATAAGTTAAAACAATAGAACAACAGAAAACAGCAAAATAAATAAATAAAACACATAAAACATCAAATGAAAACAAAACAAGATAAAACAGCATCGAATCACCTAAAAACAACTGAAATAAAAACCAACATCTCACGTGGTGTCAAAGCTCAGGGTAAAGAGGCGGGTTTTCAAGACTTAAAAACAGGTAAAGAAGTGGCCTGTCTGATCTCCAAAGGAAGCTCGCTCCACAGTTTGCAGCTGCTACAGCAAAAGCAGGATCTCCTCTAAGTTTACGCCCAGTCCTGGGTACATGCAGGAGCAGCTGATCAGCTGGCCTGTATGAGGCTGTCGCAGCTCAGAGAGATGAGATGGGGCGAGGCCATGGAGAGCTTTAAAAGTAAATAAAAGAATTTAAAAATGAATCCTAAAAGAAATGGGCAGCCAGTGACGTGAAGCTAAAACAGGGGAAATGTGCTCAAACTTTCGAGTGCCAGTTAAAAGACGAGCTGCAGCATTTTGACTAATATATGATGCGCTGACCCCAACATGAAGGTCATCACAGTAATGCAGCCGAGTGCTGACAAAGGCCTGGATCACTGTCTCAAAGTGCTGCCGTGAAAGAATTGGCTTTGTTTTTGCAGCTGCCTGAGCTGAAAGAAGCTAGATTTGACCACTGCCTTGATTTGACCACTGCAGGTAGAATGAAATGCCAGCATGTTGTTCACACTTCTTACCCGAGCTGTTCTCCAGCGCATCCGTGAGTGTGGCTGTGAACAGAGGAAGCACTCGAGCAGAAAGTGCTCGTGTGAATGAGTTCAGAGTAGAGCAGCTCGATGTGGGAACAACTCGTGGCGTTCATTTAGAGAACAAACATGTTCATGGTTACTGTATCTCCTCAGCCGAGCCGCCCTTCGTGCCCCTCCCACAGCCACATGCTCCGTCAGCCTGCCTGGCAGAGAGGGAGGGGGGCGTCTGGCCTAGTGCCAGGCTCTCTCAATATTTTATGAGAGGGAGGGGAGGGAGGAGGTGCAGCGGGTTGGTTGGGGGTTAAGAGACTAGCTACACTGAACTACGACGGGGAAACAATTATCCTCCCTGCTGAATTTATAAGTTTGCTCACTTACAGAGAAATGAACAGTCTCTGATTTTTACCTGAGTTTAGAAACATCGAACAAAAAACATATCAGTTATGAACAGATCTGCATGTCCCTGAATGAAGTGTGTGATCCTCTACAACCCTGGATCCCACAGACTGGCTGTGGGACTCTCAGCATATACATGCAAAGGGCGTCAGCATGAAGCTCGGTGACTGTGGGTGCAGCAGTTCTGACCATGATGTGATCTGTCAGCCTCATGGGCGGAGGATGATCATAGGAAAGGTGCTGGATGGGCCCAAACTCACACAGGAGGAGCTGGTTAATGGTGAGAAGGCAGGTGGATGACAGTCACCACATACTGGTAACACTGGTAGAGGATTGAACTACTGCAGCACCCACGCGGTTTAGCATGTACAAGCCCGTCTGAGGTTTGACCGTCTGGATGATTGGCTGAAGGCTGAGAAATGCTGAGTGTGACACACCAACATCCCCACAGTCAAACACACAGTGGTGGCCGTGGATGGGTGCAAACAAAGCAGTGGCTAAAGAAGAAGTGGGCTAGCCAGCCTCCAGAGCCTCCTTTACTAAATCTGTGGAAGCAGCTGTAAAGAGGAGTGGGCCAAAATCCCTCCGGACATGTCGGCACTTTTTGATCAGTTCAGATTCTGGGAGATGCTCTGATATAAAACATATATACAACAGAAACGAACAGAAATATCCGTTATTGTCCTGATTGGGGAAATCCCGGTGCTCCAGCAGCAGAGTGACGGGCAGGAGCAAAGTCTCACACAAATAAGAAACACGAGACTTACAGTAACAATAAGAGCTGAACAACATGGAACAGCAGCAGAGTGACGGGCAGGAGCAAAGCCTCACACAAATAAGAACTACGAGACTTACAGTAACAATAAGAGCTGAACAACATGGAACAGCAGCAGAGTGACGGGCAGGAGCAAAGCCTCACACAAATAAGAACTACGAGACTTACAGTAACAATAAGAGCTGAACAACATGTAACAGCAGCAGAGTGACGGGCAGGAGCAAAGCCTCACACAAATAAGAAACACGAGACTTACAGTAACAATAAGAGCTGAACAACATGGAACAGCAGCAGAGTGACGGGCAGGAGCAAAGCCTCACACAAATAAGAACTACGAGACTTACAGTAACAATAAGAGCTGAACAACATGGAACAGCAGCAGCGATGGAAACAACCTCGTGTTTGTTGGAGCAGGGATGGTTAGAAAGAGACGACGCTGCTTTGTGCACGGACCATATTTATGAGTACGAGTAGTGAGTTTAATGATATTTCAATTATGTGACAAATATCCAGTGTTGGGGAGTAACGGAGTACACGTACGAGTAACTGTATTCTGTTACAGTTACCGTTTAAACAGGTGGTATTTAGAATACAGTTACTTTGTTGAAATAAATGGATTACACTGCCTGTTGGGGAGTAACAGAATACACGTACGAGTAACTGTATTCCGTTACAGTTACTGTTTAAACAGGTGGTATTCAGAATACAGTTACTTTGTTGAAATAAATGGATTACACGGCGGTACTTTCCTGTTTCATATTGTGGCGGGTCAGGACTGTTTGGGTTTGTTTGACATGTTCTGTTGTTCCAGACGGCAGCGTTGTGGTTGCCATGGTTACAGGGTGACACGCTGCGTGTTTCCTGGGTGAGAGAGGCCTTTTTGTTGTTGTGCTAAGCTAACAGGCAGAATGTAGCATCATGGGCAGTGTAGTCCGTGCTGCAGGGAGAATGGACTGCTGTACCCGTGATGTGTCTGTGAGCGAGGGAGGGAGAGAAAGGAAAAGCACAGCTGTCACCGAGCAGAAACGGGAGCTGGAAGCATGTAAATATAATAATAACCACTGCAAGAAGAGAGCCTGACGAGCCCAGCTGTAAGTAAGCTGTTAAGACTCGACCGTACACCGTGTTCCTGTTTTCCTCCGAAAACAATAAGTTCTGTTGTCTGTGAAGGTTCTCAGTCATCCAGGTCATCGTAGTCTGAGGAGCTTGCAAAGAAAAGCGTCTGGACTTCTTTAAGTTGCTTGAAGACGTTTCACCTCTCATCCGAGAAGCTTCTTCAGTTCTAAGAACAGAGGTTTGACTCTGTTCTGCTCCTTTGACAATAAGTTCTGTTGGAGCAGCCTTTCAACGCCTCTCTGTCTCTGCTAGCAAAGTTGACCCAGACAACAAAGTAAAGCTCGTTTTCAGCTACGAACCCGACACGAACCCGACGTGTTAGCCAGAGGTCCCTTTACTACGGTTCGGAGCCGCGGACCTTCAGTAACAGTAATAAATCACAGCAACAGTACATTCATGTAGTTGTAAACAGCATGATAATATATTAAGTAATCCAAAGTATTCAGAATACATTACTCTCATTGAGTAACGTTACAGAATACATTTTGGGGCATGTAATCTGTAGTCTGTAGTGGAATACATTTGAAAACACTGCAAATATCCAGCACACTGACAGCTGTGACCTTATACACATGCCCAGTGAAAGGTTGATTGAACACTGTACATGGTATATAGCTGGTCTGGGGTCAGATTCTGCCAACCAGGCAGCGCTGCCTCATGACACGGGGCTGGATCAGCCATCTATTGATCCATCCCAGAGAAGATGAAGGACACGTGATGATGACACCACTGTGCAGTTCACATTGGAGGGCTTTATTCCATCCACTGAGTCATCAGAGCTGTGGGCCTTCTGTGAGCTCTGCAGTGTGGCTGACAAAGCTGACATTAAGTGTCCAACTTTCAGGATTTTTGCTAAGCTGTCACTCACTGTAGCTATCATCTCACACACTTGGCTACTTTTCTCTGTAAAGGTGTTTGATGACAGAGTCTTAACCCCTGCATATGAAGATAATGTGTTTGATATATCTGTTAATACCTGACACGACTTCTTTCCTTTCAAGTCTGTTTCACATCCAATTGTAGAGACAAGTGTGTCAGAGGATCGTGTGAAAGGATGTTCTGTCTTTCTTCAACATACATATCTGTGTCACGTATTTACATAAAGAGGAAATCGTATCGATGGCGAGGCTGGCGAGGAGGGCCCGCCCTCACCAATCCACCGTTTATATGCAGCCTGTGTCTTTCATGTGTCTCCACCTGGATCCCTGCTGAGCCACTTCCTCCCCAGCCCTCAGAAACACTGTTGCTATAGTAATTGTATCTAAGTGAATAACCATAGCAACCACAGAGATGTTTTGGATGGCACAATGGTAGCTGCTGGTTTTAAGTGCTGGAGATCAAAGGGGCCTAACGTTGTTAGGGAAGAGGAGGGGTTTAATCAGTGTCGGGGAAAGCGGAGACCAGCGGGGTCGGCAGGAGCAAGCAGGAGGCAAAGGGAGGAGCGAGGAGAACGACGGTTTTCCCTCATGGCACCAACACCCGTCCCATTTCCCTCCGGTCCAATAATTAGCTGTTTGGGGTATACTGCGACAGGAAGACGGCTCCTGCTGTCGAGCTTGCAGTGATGGTTAGTAGCTGTTTCACCTGTGCTGTGTGAAACTTAATACACACTGGTTGTGCTCCACCTACACTGCAAAATATTTCACGTTCACGACAAACATGAAGCAGACAGGATCACAGCTGATCTTCTCTCGCTCACGAGTGAGCTAGTTAATGTTGGGAGTCACAGAGGGAGCGCTACGATCAACCTTTAAATCCAAACGGTTCACCTCCGACACAAGGCGTCCAGTCGACGCAGAACCCAACGCAAGGCATCGTCTGAGGGTTCTTCCATCCATCACTGAAACCATTCTGTGTAGGTGCAGAGACACCCCAAGAATCCAGGTGTTATGTGGCAGCTTCGTGCACAAATGTTATTAATAAGTAGCTGTTATTAGAGCGACTCAAAGGGTGCTGAGTGGTTGGGATGTCCCCCAGACCATCACTGAAACACCAGAGCAGCCGTGCTGACGAGGTTCCAGCAGCACGATGCTCTGCAGCCTCTTCCACATGTGCTCAGCATGCAGCGGCTCTCATCTGTGAAAAGCACAGTTCTGGTCTTTGGTGGGAAATGTTAATCAGACTGCATGATGTCAGTTCACCCTGCATCCACAACAAAGAAGAAGAAGCCGTATGTAAACATAACATACAAACTGACCGAGGACAAGAGGGAACAGTGCTGCTGTCAGTCCAACGTGTCCACGTCTTCTGGACTAAGAAGGGGAGAAACCGTCCAACTGTCATAATCACAGCCACACACCTGCATCACTGACGGTCTGCATGACTTATATGTAAACTTTAAACTTCCATAAGGATGCCAGCAAAAGCAGCTTCTTTCCACTGCTGGAAAACTGCAGTGTTTGATGTGAAACAGCAGTAATCACATCAGCGATGGCTTCACGGGGACACTGACAGACGATTTCTGTCCCTGCTCCTCTAACCTGTAGCTCCTTAAATCCAAACCCAGACAAAGCTCGACGTGTCCTGTGAGGTCGGGCCGCTCACAGCCGCGTGCTGTGAAGCACACACATCCCCAGGTTTGGCTTTGAAATCACATCTTACACTCTGTGCTACAGTCACAGCGTCCAAGCAGGGAGGCAGGAAACTGCCCGGTCACCAAGGAAACCTAGGTGTCTGTCTGTTGTCAGGGCAACAGGGCAGAGGGGATGGGGAGCAAAAACACGGATAACGACAGGAAGGCTGGGCAGAGACAACAAAGGCAGGCGGGGCCGTCGGCTGACATCTTTGGATAGCAGGAAACTGTGAAGCATAAACAGATCTGATGCTCACGATCTGTTTACATGTTTTTCTCTTCACGTGGAGTAAAAATGACGTCATTCACGAGACCTGGTTGTTCCAAATATGTCAGATTCATGTGCTCATCCATCGTATTCCTACTGATTCTCCACACAGACAGTCAGCCTGTCGTCATCTACTTGTTTACTTTTCAGTGGCTTGTATGCAACGCTTGGGAACATGCTGGGGAGGGTTACCCATCACCTGCCAGCATTTCAATCAGAGAACTTCCTGAATCTTAGTTTATGACAGCTGGAGCCATTTACATATGTAACACTGCTGTATTAGTCCTATTATATAAAAGGAGGAGCAAACAGTGATGTGTTCTGCTTCCTGCTCATTTCTTTTCTTCTTGTCTCAAACTGACTGAAAACACAGCACAACAAACACGAGTCACTGAGAAACATCCGTGTTTCCTCCTTTACTATGAAGATGAATTACATTTAATAATCTGACATTATGCTTTTCTTGCTCATGAGTCACAAAATCAAAGGTAAGTTGTCGAAGGGCGCCCCCTTGTGACGGCTTGCCAACAACACATACACTACACGCCACGATCGCTCACACAGGCCACGACTTTTAGGAAAGAGCCCCATTAAACGCTGTTCTTCTGCTCAGTGAATTAGCAGTAAATCAGGAATCCCAGGCTGCTGCGAGGCGGCAGCGGCGTGTGCACTAACAGGCAGCAGCTCACATGACCGGCTAATGTGTCCAAGTTTTCTATGAGCGACACTCACAGAGAGAAGAGGGGAGCCTATCAGAAATAGCACGGCTGACTCGTAAAAGCTGCAATGAAATCAGATAATGGAGGGGGGGGGCTACACCTTTGAAGACAGTGACCTTGCAGGTGACGTATGGTGAAGGTGGAGACTGTGAGGGGGTACTAGCAGAAGAAAACGCTCAAAAACACAATAATAAGGTGAGCAGGTTAGTGTGTGACTTCAAACCTCTGAAACATGGTTTGAAGTATGAGAGAAAGAGTCATGGTGGTGTTCAGTGCATCCTCTGAACAGAAGAAAAGATGACAAGGAAATGTGAACGAGGACGTTCAGGATCATATTCAACAGCAGAGATTAGTGGGACGAGTCTGGAAAATGAAAGTAGACGGGAGCACCGGGAGGCCAGTGGCTGCAGGTTTACAGTGACCTGTGTGAGAGAGCACATGCTGAGCAAGCAGAAAAAGACTTGGCTGAGGCTGGAAGGATGTGCAGCACGTCAGAGTAAGGAGGACATGAGGGCAGCCATGAAGGAGATGAAGAATGATGGTCCTGATAAACATCTGGAGGTATGAAGGGGACTTTTTAACACAGTGTTGGATGATGAGGAATGGAGGAAGAGCGTCCTGGTACTGAAGAATCAGGGTGCAGAGCTGCAGCAGCCACAGGGGGAGCGAGCTGATGAGCCACACCGTGAGAAAGAGCTACTGAAGTGAGGTTCTACATGTAGATGAGGAAGTGCAGAGAAGGTTAGAAGGAGTTGTATCATATCTGTGTGGATGTGGAAAAAGCACACGACGGGACACCAAGAGACGTACTGTGGTACTGCACATACTGAGCACATACTGAGCACATACTGAGGCTGTGCAGGAGACAGCAAGGCACAGGTGAGCTGAGCTGTAGGAGGGACAGATGGATTTAGAGCGGGGGCGCGATGACATCAGGACTCGACTCTGAGGCCCTTCATGTGTGCGATGGTGCAGACAACACTGGGAACTATAGTGAGAACAGGGACCAGGTGGAGAGGTGGAGCCAGTAAGACTGAATACATGTGTGTGAAGGAGAAAGGTGCCTGAGTGAAGCTGGTCCAGAACAACACAGTGCACAGGGCAGGTGCAGAGGAGGTGGGGTGGGGTGGGTGGAGGTGAGGGTCAGGGGGGTCTGTGAAAGAAGAAACACAAAAACCTGACAGGGAAAATTTAGGAGACGGTAGCTCGTGATGGCGAGCTGTTGTGTGTCGGAGACGGTGGCACTGACAAACCCAGGAGGCGGAGCTGGAGCGGTTAAAGATGGTCGACTCTTCATTGGGAATGACCAGAATGGAAACGTTTAGGTAGAACACAGGGGCGAGGCTGGACACGTGCAGACGACTGATCGTGGATACACAGGGTGTCGAACAGTAACACACTAACACAGAAATACTGCTGTAAAGGTCCCAGTTAGACATGCTGAAGCACAGGTCAACAAACAATCTCAGCTTCCCTGTGTGATTTCACTTCATGGCTAAATCATCGTTTCAGGCTTCTTTGGGTATTTGTGGGTTTTAGGTTTTCCAGCTCAGCGTGAATCAGACTTTCACCCTAATTCATAAAAAGCCAATCAACAATCAGGAGAGAGGAGTTCGTCTTTCTAATTACAACTAATACGATTAAAAGACTTATTTATAAACTCCGTTAGCGTCACAGTACAAAGTTAAACAGAGAATCAGGAATCCTCTCTTAATATAAGTGATCACATAGATCTGTCAGCAGCAATTTGTCACGTAAAAACAGCACATCAAAAGGACTCTGCAGTCACAGCGCCCCCTGCTGTTATCACGCTAGAAGGGTATTTATTATTATATTAATTACGCAGCATGCAAACATATATAACTTGGGCGTGTGGTTTGACGTGGTGCTCTCTTTCGAGTCTCATGTAAAAGAGATAACAAAGACCGCCTTTTATCATTTGAGGAATCAGACAAGTTTTGTCAAGCGACACTGCAGAGGTTCTTGTCCATGCATTTGTGTCCTCACGTATTGATTATTGTAATGCTCTTCTTTCTGGGCTACCAAAGAAAAGTTTTAGAGGTCTACAGATGGTGCAAAATGCAGCTGCTCGCATTTTAACAAGAACTGGGAAATTTGAGCACATTAGCCCTGTTCTGAGATCTCTGCATTGGCTACCTTATCAGGTTCGAGCAGATTTTAAGGTCCTGCTGCTCACCTACAAGGCTTTAAATGGACTGGCACCTTCATACCTCTCTGACCTTTTACATCTTTACGTTCCATCCCGTGCTCTCCGATCTCAGGACTCTGGCCTTCTAAAGGTTCCTAGAGCCAGAAAAAAGACAATTGGAGAGCGTGCTTTCTCTTTTCGTGCCCCGTTTCTGTGGAACACCCTCCCTCAAGATGTTAGGCAGGCATGCTCCGTGGAGGTTTTTAAAACTAAGCTGAAGACACATTTGTTCACCTTATCTTACAAGTCTTAATTCTATGGCTTTTTTAAATTCTTACTGTTTTTAACTTGTATTGTGTCTTTTACGTGTATTGCTATGTATCGCTTTTTTTTTTTATCTCTTTAGTTTTAAACAGTTGTACAGCACTTTGTTTGAAAGCGCTTTATAAATAAAGTTATTATTATTATTATTATTATTATAATGTCTCTCTGAGGGCATCTTTCTGAAATATTAATGCATGTGCTAAACAGCTGTACTCAAAGGAAGCACACACACACACACACACACACACACACACACACTATGTTAAGCATGTGTGCATGTTGGCTGTTCATGATTTATTTATGGATTGGCTTTCTCATTGCGCACAGAGAGCCAGAGGTTCTACTGAACTCTGGGTTGTTACCAGTTCATTACCAGTCATGTACCAGTAGCCCAGTTCAGCATAAACCCAGACAGTACTGACATACTGGTCTGGACAGATTACTGACCAGCTTGGAGTGATCTCGCTTCACTCACATTCAACAGAAGCTTTGTGGAGATGAAATCAGTGTAACACTGCGCCTCCTCAGGTCAGAGACCACAGACGGTAACAAATGAATCACTTTGTAAGGAAAGCCAGCTAGACTGGACTGAACTGTCTGAGCTGTCATTGATCAGTTATTAGTCGTTTCCTGGCAGCTTTCTCCAAACAATAACATCAAAAAGCCACCAAACCGAACATGATGTGATTAATCTGCTGCACACAGGACGCTGCTGAACACCTAAACCAGGCCCTTAGAGGATCTCTGCCCTCTGTTATAATAACCACACATCTACTACTGACAAATGGCTAATTATTGATCATTTATAATTATTTATTCATGAAATCACAAAACAACGAAGCTAAGATGCTCAGTAAAGACAGCGCTGGCCTTTCTATCACTGTCCACTGTCACAGCAGGATGTCCAATAACCAGAGTGGCTGCTGCTTCTGCCTCGTGTCTCCACACAGAAAAGTCAACAACTATTTGAGGCATATTTACCTCACTGTCACCAGCCCCACAGCAAACACATACAGAACGACCGTCAGCAGGAGTCAGGCTTTGGACAGCTCCATGTCAACTTACCTGCAAGAGAAAAGACAAATTAAGTAGTTACCTTAAAAAACAAAAGGAATTATTTCTTAGTATCTGGTGAACTAAGTACCTGCTGCCATCACAGATCATCAGAAACAGTTCCAGATGCACAGACAGTGGCTGCAATGTACATTTTTAAATTGTTTTTAACACTGGGATCCACTTTAGTTCTGTTTATGTTACGACAAAAACCAATCCCAGCACAGGCAGCAGCACCCACAGGCGTGTTGTTTGTGTCACTGGCAGCTATAAATAACAGCAACATGTGAATGAAGTCCGCCGAGCTATTCTTAGGCTCCGCACAAAAGGAAAAGCCATAAGCTTTCTAACTCCAGTGTTCTTCATATGTCCCCCCACACATACAAAAAATCTAATTTTTAAATAATGATAGAATGAAAAGAAGATATACAAACATCAAATGCCATAAAATGCTCTGAACAGACGAGCTTCCAAGGCAGAGTAATCACTCAAGGACATGGGATCCCCTGGCCCCCTTCATAAAGGCCCCTGGCCTCAGACTATTCTGTGAGTAGGGGACTGCACCGAGATACCAAACCAGCTTATGAGACATGACAGTGTGCTAGTGACTGGGATATAATCCCTGGATACAAATCTTGTGAATACTCATAACCAGTTTCAATGGAGAACACTGACATAAAACTCCCTGTCTGAATTACTTCTATGATTTATCGTGCAGTTTAGTGCAACTACAAGATAGAACCGATTAGTAATAAGAGCTCAGTAAACCTTATGCTTTATAAGTGTTTGCAGTGCTATGAGATGTAAAACAATAAACCGAAATACACTTAAATACAAGTACTGTATTAACTATTATGTAAAATAAACTACAGAGTGCACTCTGCAAAGTGTGCTTGCAGGCAAGAGATGCAAGAATGCATGACAGAGGAATAGAATAGAATAGAATAGAATAGCTTTTATTGTCACTGTTACAAGAACAATGAAAGGCTGTTTGACATTTCTCCATGTGTGTGAAGTATTTACACAATCACAGACAAATTTACATTTACACAAGAACGATAAGTTATACATGCACCTGCAAACATACGGATACACCCATACAAACATACACGCACATGCATACATGTATGTATAAATACATGCATGCGAACATACAGACACATGTCTCCACATACACATACATACATGCCATGGCTCGCTGACTGGGAGTGCCGACCTGAGCTCCACAGGAATGAATCCAAAAATGTTACATTTGAATGTTTCAGATCATCAACAAAATGTTAATATTAGACACAGACAACACAAGTAAACACAACATGCAGGTTGTAAATGTAGCTATTTATTCTTATTAGAGTTATAATTCAGCCCATCGGAGGGTTTTCAAGTCTGAACCACCTTTTTAAGCCACAGCATCTCAGCCAGTTTGAATAGACCAAAGTCCCTCAGAGGTGAACTGGCTGATCATTGAACACATGTTGGTGACATTGATGGTCAGGGATGCAGAGCAGATGCAAAGCCACAGCAAACCACAAAGAGAAGCCCAACAAAGAACCTGCTGTCTGTATTTTTAGATTTTAAGGTTTTTTGATGAAGACAAAAACAAGGACAGCTTCCTCCAGGGAGAAGCTAGAAGCTGCCTCCTGCAGCTATAAATAGCAAGGCTTCAGGAAATCTCACTCTATATCAGGAGTATGGAAACTGATGGGATGGCGTGCACCCTGCTTAATATTTTGGAGGACTAATTGCAGCATCTCAGTCATCAATGAGGAAGTAAAGCAGGAAGCCGATCGATGCACTGTGATCGATGATCTAGGTATAAAGTAAACTGCCTTTAACGGTAAATATTATTAATGTATATACAGACCATAAATATTTAAACAGGCACATAGTTTTGTTCTTTAAGGTTAACAAAACCATGATAACAGTGTCTACGTTACAGGACATTTCAATGTGAATAACTGGTAAGTGCTCTATTCTTAGGAAACCGTGGCCTTTCTGTCGGTTTGGATCTGCTGATGAGCCTTTGGTCTATATAAATAGACTGACTATGGCATAATCATGACTTTTGTCATCACAGAAGTGATGGGAGCATTCAGAGACTAAAAAATAAAGCTGTGGAAGAGCAAATAGTGTGCACAATTCATCTGATCGCAGAGAAGCAGTGAAAAACCCACAGAAAGTAAAAGATAGACGTCCTAAAAACTGGTGCAATTCAGTATAATATCATTGCATGTTTTGTTGCAATGGAGCAAACAACAACAGTACACTACTTTGCTGGGACTAAAGTATCTCTAATATAACATGGATGCTGTAAAATGTGATTGTGACATCCTTGACGTATGCACAGGAGTACAGAAGTAAAACAGCAGGAGTGTTAGCTCTACAGAGGAAAAGACACGCCTGTTACGTCGCTTACTACCTGCTTCTTGTCACCACATCGCCCGGTAGGATGGTTTCGACTCTCTCTGTAAGTGTACATCTCACTCTAGACTCTGGCTAACCCATTCTCTCCTCCCTCCACAGCTTTCCTACCAGCCCACCTATGGCTGTGCCACATTATACTGTTCATGGTAATACTGGTTTAATGTTGGGCAACGATAAAAAAATAAAATATCGCGATACAATATGGGTAAAGTGCGCATGCGCAGTGCCTTTGTTTTCATACCCACATGGTGGCGATAGAGAATGAGAAGGGGGAAAGCGGATCGTTGAGTGAAACACATGAACCAGAATTGGTTTGTAAAAATGGTGCAGCTTCAGTGGTGTGGAACTGGTTTGGTGTTTGTCCGTCAGATACACAACAAAGCACCATTTTTTTGTAGAACATGCAAGCGGCCGTCGTTATTGCCATATTTTTCGGACTAAGGTGCTCGTAAATCTGGGAGTAATCTGGGTCCTAAACTCCGTCCTTCAGGACCCAAAGTCAAACGAACACTGCGACATCACTGAGAGTTAAAAACGGTCTAAATTCTTTCATCTTTAATAAAACGATCAGTGTTGCTGCTTTACCAGGTGTAACTATGAAGTTTAACATCCAGGCATCCATGAAAACAGAATTTATTATATTTAACGGACTTGGAAGTTAACAGGAAGTTAGCAGGAAGTTAGCGGAAGGTAGCTCACTGGTTTTGCTAGTGCCTAAGCATGATATAGCATGTTCTGACTGAGAGATTTCTGAACAAATTAAAACGTACAGCTCTGCTGTCACTTCCAACATAAATGAAGACAGAAAACTAAACAGCAGTGACGTTTGTAGGGTTACTGAAGTTGGGCTAGCTGCTATATAATGATGTGCTACGTGATCGCTAGCGACACAGCTATGTTAGCATAAACACAGTGAAGCTGGAGGACGAACACTAACACTTTTCCACTCGATAAAAGTTAACGTGAGGGTTCCTGATGGTTAGAGACAAATGCAATCGCATGGCAGGATGCTGTAAACCACAGGTGTCGAGGGCCGGTGTCCTGCAGGTTTTAAATGTGTCCTTGATCCAACACAGCTGATTCAAATGGCTAAATGACCTCCTCAACATCTCTTGAAGTTCTCCAGAGGCCTGGTAATGAACTGATCATTTGATTCAGGTGTGTTGACCCAGTGTGAGCTCTAAAACCTGCAGGACACCGGCCCTCGAGGCCTGGAGTTTGACACCCCTGCTGTAAACCATAGGTGTCAAACTCTGGCCCGCGGGCCAAATTTGGCCCGCAACCTAATTACATTTGGCCCGCGAAGCCATACCAAATTACTATCAGAGCTGGCCTACTGGTATTATACAGCTAATATATATATTGTTTAGTATTAAGCTTTGCTTGTTCCATATTCAGTTTTTCAGCAAAACATGTTTGAGTCCATAAGAAAAGATTCATTCTTATATCTGGAGGAATAAATATATTTCAATAAATATTAACGTTAGCCCGCGACTTTGTTCCAGTTTTGAATTTTGGCCCACTGTGTATTTGAGTTTGACACCCCTGCTGTAAACGGACCAAACTTCAGTCAGGAGAACAACTGAGATAATCCATCCACAATACGAGGTTAGTCATTAATATACTGCAACAACATGGGAATAGAGCCACTGCCAGAGAATTCAACATTAATGAATCAATGGTAGAGAAGTGGAGGAAGCAAGAAGAATGAGTTTAATAAAGTTTGATTTATCTGACTGCTTTGTTTCGCTTAATGTGCCTTATAATCCCCTGCAGCTTATGGTCTGAAAAATGCGTACTGCACACAGCAGTTTAATGTTGCAAAGCACCTCTTTTTAACTTCAGTGGATATTACACATGGTTATGCTCAGGATATGTCAGCCCATTTCTACTGGAAATGCCCTTTGGTTAAACTTCAGCAAGGAATTTGCATTTGCACTGTTAAATGTTTATATAGCCTTAATGCACATAAAAAAAAACAGCTGCTTGTTTAAGTGAAAATAAATTGATGGGCTTTTTGCGCTGGTAAAGTTGTGGAGTTGTATTTTGTCTCGCATCAATTATATTGTCAGTTATATCGTTATCGCAAATTTTCAAATATATGTCGTGATAAATATTTTTGCCATATCGCCCTGCTCTAAGCAGCCCACTTAATCCAAGCCCATATGTATTTCTCTGTAGTTTGTAAATAAACATTTTCACTGCACCATCTGCTCCTGAATCCAGAATCCTCCTATGCCATGACAGAACATCTAAATCAGCAACATTTTGGACTCTTCTGAAGCACCTTCTATCATGCTGTAAGCACCTGAGAGATGAGTTGGTATCTACGGATGAAACGAAATCATTTGAAGAACTTGTTACATTAGCCTTGAGAATAGTTAGCTTCATAACTTGGCCAGCTCCAGGCCTCGAGGGCCGGTGTCCTGCAGGTTTTAGATCTCACCCTGGGTCTACACACCTGAATCAAATGATTAGTTCATTACCAGGTGTCTGGAGAACTTCAAGGCATGTTGAGCCATTTAAATCAGCTGGACACGTCTAACACCTGCAGGACACTCGTGGCCTGGGTTTGGACACCACTGCCATAACTGAATACTGAAAGAAACTACAAGTCACGATCAGCTTCCTCATCAAGAACATCGTGAGAAGTCAGTGCAGCTGAGCAGACTTACTCAGGAGGAGTGATAGAGAAGGACTGAAGAATGGCCACATCAATTCTCCCTGTGCGATAACACAGGTGGATCCTGCAAAACGAGTGTGTTGTCTCTAGTACAACACATAACAATTCTGGGTTTATCTCTGGACTCCATCTCTTTTACATCACTCTGTCAGAGGCCATAGCTGTGAGTGCCTTCAATCGGGCATACTGGGCATTTGCCTGGTGGGCCGACAGTGATTCTTCGTATTTATGGGTTGATGGGTTTTGTTTTGTTTGTTTGTTTTGTAACGGCATGAGCAATGAAAGGTGGTGGATTGGCCAGATGCTAGCCGATGTGTAAAAATAACTCAGTTGTTTGGTGGTGGCTATGGCAGAGCTTCCACAGCCCTGCTCACAGCATTCCTGACTCTTTTTCGCCTGCACAAAACAGTCCCCTTTAGATTATACCTTCGGCTACTGGGTATGATGGCTCAGCCATCCTGGTGGTCTGGCTTGGCTGTTTAAGAGGGTTTCAGCGCTGGGTGGTTTCTTCAGGCGCTTCCTACTGTTCTTGTGAGGATTGACAATACCACCATGGGGGCTTATATTAGCCATCGGGGAGGGATGCATTCAGGCTAATAGCAGCAAACATTTCCTCTCTCTGAGTGCAACACATCCCAGAGTCAGAATGGGGAATGAATCTGCGAGGCGTTGTGTTATATGGTGATTGGGCTTTGCATCCAGCCACTGTAGAACAGCTTCAGCTGGAGCTTTTAGCCACTACATAGAGCAATAATCTTCACTAAGCTTGATCTTAGAAACACGTTCCATCTGGTGGACATTGGGGAGGTGACGAATGGAAAACTGTTTTCAACACTTGGACATTTCAAGCGTGCCGGGCTGACAAATGCCTCAGTTGTTTTCCAGGCTTTAATCAATAATGTGCTCTTTGTATGTGCACCTGTTTGACCTGCAGATTTTTTTCCAGAGAACAACTAGAACAGGAAGCAAGTCAGAGTTCTTCAATGACTATGAGACACTAAGTCTAGTCTTGGTCTTGGTAGCCGGGGATCCGTCCGCCATGGCCTCTGATCCTGGCTGCCACGTGGCACACATTGCATGCGACCCCTATGGCGCCCACTGCAGGTGGTGGGCCTGCATAAGAATGGGCCCATGTCCCTTTTTCGGGTTGTGCCCAGCCAGGCCCCATGGACCCGTGCCCGGCCACCAGATGTACAGCTTCTGGCACCCTCCCCGGGCCTGGCTCCAGGGCAGGGCCCTGGTAACACTATCCCAGGCAGGGTGAACTGTTTCCTTGATCTTGCACTCATAGGGGTCTTCTGAATTAAATTGAATTGAGGAGCAGACACAGACTGTTTTATATAAAATCCTTCTCATGCACTTCAACAGTCTTATTCATCATCGAGTCTTAAATGATCCTGTTATGACCAATGACTGCTCGACTGTGTCAAAGAGCTACTTCCACAGTGTGGAGAAGCCATAATTCTGACTCCACGCCAAATAAAAGGGGGAAACCCTCCCAGGGATTGACACCTAACAGTTAAATAGTTAAAGGATTAAACTTCTCTTTCCTTTCTTTAAACAAAAAAATATTTTCAAAAAACTATTCAAAGGTCCCAAATATCTTATTTCACTCACAAGGCAGACGAGAGGCAGCTGTGTCATTATGGCGTTTGTATCCTGCTGCTACTGGGACCAGTTACAGTTCCTTTCACTAACACACACACACACATTCTAGTTTTGATATCTTAGTGAGGACACCTAGTTGACATGATCCTAGCTGCTCACTGTAACCATCAATAATGGATGGTTAACACTCAACCTAAACCTAACCATAACCTAACTGTAACCCTGACACTAGAACCACATTGTGAGTCTCAAACTCGTGAGGCACTTTTGTCCTCATAAATGACTGTTGGTCCCCACAAGTATAGTAACATTCCAATTCTTGGTCCCCACAGAGACATCTAAACAGGTACACACACACACTTTCATGTATTTTTGTCCACAGTATAAAAGCTGTTTGGGGCTGGGAGGAATCAAGTCCGTCCATGGCAACTTTCCCCGACTGCCTTCCACATTCTTTGAGTGCTTGCCTTGTCTGCTCGCTCTGGCGCTTTAATGACTTCCTTCAAATGGTACCAACACTTCAGCAACGACTGCAACATCATTTTTTCCATCTTCACAGCCCTGGAAGCATTGGACAGTATCATCTATTACATGGAAAATATTAAAACAGCTCAGCTCACAAAAGCAGGGAAACCTTGGGTGCAAACATGTGGAGACCACTAATTCATTTACTGCATGTTGCCTCTGCTCAGTGTCTGCTCAGTAGAACATGGATCTACATGTTCACTCCTGCACTGGCCAAAGCTGGTACTGCTTAGACTCTTTGAGTGCTAACATTGGTGCTCCAATCATTTGGTCTGGCTCTAACGGTGTGATTCAGACTGAGCAGACCTGGTGCATTTTGAATCAAAACTGCAGAGTCATTTTACTATTATTTAATAAGGAAGAACAGAGAAGAGTCCATGACCACGTTATATCAGTAAAGATGTTGTGTCTGCATGAGAGTAGACTGTCTCTGCAGGCAGCATCACACCCAAACAGAGCAGACAGCCTGTTCATCCTGAGCTCGCCAAGGTCACCAAAGGTCAGGCGGACAAAAACCTGCAGTCTTAACAAAGCCACAGGCAAAGACACTCTTTATTATCAACTATCTAATAAAACACAAAACAGCCAAGAAGTGAATCTGCCATGAATTTCACAACTTTACAAGCTAAGAAATAGACACTGAGCTTTATAATGATTAAATATGTTAAATAGATATTAAATTAAATATAGATCCTGATAAATGCCTCGTTAATTTTTCATCATAGAATTACTGTTGAAACAACCCCTTATCCATGTTTGATGCCCTGCAATGGACTCACAGCCAACTGTAGAAAGCAGCCCAATCAGAGGCACTTTTTCTTTGACCCAGTTTATACTAAGTGGAGATATTATCTGAATTTCAGGAGTGGGACCACACCTCATTCTCGCCGCCTCAGTTTATATATGCCCCCTTCACCAATACCCTCTGTTCTCATTTTCATGCCCACCTGGAGCCCAGGAGCCGCTGCCGGTCCTCTTTGAGGCCTTCCCCACATTGCAGCACCAGTACACGCTCCCTCATCCATCATCGCTCATCGTAACTGAGGATGTGGTCCCAGCTAGTGAAATTGCTAGTAAAAATGTTAATGTGATAAACTCACCAGCTACTGGCTCACTGACATCCAGTACAAGAAGGCCAGGCTTACCAAAACATACAGTTTGATTTGTGCGCTCTGCTGCTGCTGCACACAAATACTGTCCAACACAAGGAATTCAGCCTGGATTTACACTCTTCCCAGTGTCCTATGGCAGGTCAGCTCTATCACAGGCAAGGACAGCTCTGATGCTTCAGAAGTGTTATCAAAATAAATAAATAAATAAAATAGAAATAACATAGTAGTTTGGATCAAAAGCCAGACTAAAATAATAAGTTTTAAGACGCAATTTAAAAGACTGGATGGACTCGGAGGAACGAATATAAAGAGGGAGGTTACTCCAGAGTCTGGGAGGTACGACAGCAAAGGCCCGATCCCCTCTGGACTTCAGACGAGACCTCGGTTGCGTCAGGAGCATTTGATTGGAAGATCTAAGTGCCTTATTAGGGATGCACAAATGGAGGCGCTCGCATAGATAGCTGGGAGCTAAATTGTTTAAAGTTTTAAAGGTAAGCAAAAGAATTTTGAATATTGGTACGATAATCAACAGGGAGCCAACGTAGGTTGGCTAAAACTGGTGTGATGTGGGCATAATTTCTAGTTCCAGTTAAGAGACGCGCAGCTGCATTTCAAACTAACTGGAGCCGGTGAATAGAGGAAGGTGGGAGGCCCGAGTAGAGAGAATTACAGTAGTCTAATCTGGAAGTGATAAGACCATGAATGAGTTTTTTAAGGTCCTTCAAAGGGAGGTATGGCTTTGCTTTAGATATCTGACGCAGCTGGTAGAAACAGTTTTTTACCACAGAGGAGGTCGATTTCTTGAGCTGTCCAGGAAAACACCAAGGTTTCTAACAGTGAGTGAGAGATGGCTACCAAGGGGCCCTAAGGCATCAGTAAGTTGTTCCAGCGGGGTGTGACTATCAAAAACTATAACTTCTGTCTTATCCTCGTTCAGTGTGAGAGACGTGACCACGTTTGTACCTCATTTAGACAGTCAAATAGGGGTTCCAGAGACGTAGAGACATCTGATGTCAAAGGGAAATAAATTTTTATGTCGTCGGCGTAGCAGTGAAAGGAAATGTTATATTTTTTAAGTATTACTCCCAAAGGCAGCATGTACAAGGAAAAAGAACTGGGCCGAGCACAGATCCTTGAGGCACACCACAGTGAATTTGTTTTTAAAAACTGAAGCTGGCCCTCCACCTCTGTCAGTAGACTGGGGTGAGCTTAGAAAGGTGAATCGGGTTGGTTCTGAGAAAGAAAAGAACTCACCAGGGCAAAGCCAAGTTTCAGTCAAGGATAAGAAGTCCAGCCCGGATGAAAGATTCAGCATAAAGAGTCCTAAAGTTGGCAGCATGGTGTTCAGAAAACAGCCTGGGACTGAACACTAAGAAAACCAAAGAGGTCATTGTCAACATCAGGAGGCACTGACTTGGCCCCCTCTACATCAACGGGGAGTGTGTGGAGAGAGGGTCCACACCTCCCGGTTCCTTGGTGTCCTCATCTCTGCTGACATCTCCTGGACAGACAACATCTCAGCGGTCGTCAAGAAGGCCCAACAGCGGCTGCACTTCCTGAGAGTCTTCAGGAAGTACAAGCTGAACTCCAACCTGCTGCTGACATCACGGTATGGTACGGCAGCTGCACTAAGGCGGATAGAGGCTTCAGAGTGTGGTCAAGACAGCACAGAAGATCATCGGCTGCCCTCTCCCCTCCCTGATGGACATTTATTCCTCCCGCTGCCTCAGCAGAGCAGCAAGCATTATCCATGACAGCTCCAGTCCGGTTCTAACCTGTTCAACCTGCTTCCCTCAGGGAGGCGCTACAGGTGCATCAGCAAGGAGACCCACAGACTCACAACAGTTTTTTCCACCCGTAACCTGAACTCACACATGATAAACACAGTTCCACCCCCCAATGTAGGACCTCTACACACAGACTACACAACTATCATCACCACTGTGCAACACTTAATTTACGTGCAGTAACCCACACTGTAATATATAGCACTATGTTTTGTTTCTATATTTGTAGATAGTGCTGCAGAACTGTGCAACTCACCCCCCTTTCTTTCCCACGTCTGCACTGAATAGGAGATGCTCTGAAGCTTATTGTGCATGTGTGTAGTGACAATAAAACGCATTCTATTCTGTTTTTGTTCACATGCTAAGTTCAGCATTCAAAATCTTGGTGTAATGTTTGAGTCTTCTCTGAGTTTCAACTGTGTAAAATCTTTATCTCACTCCTAACATTTCTAAACATGGTCTCCTCTGCTGAACTGGAAGAAATTATCAATGCGTTTCCATCATTGCATTTAGATTAATGTACTGGCCTCTGTGCTGGATTAGAGAAACCACCAAGGCTCTGCACCAGTCTACAGCTGACTCTGTCCATTCTTTTAAAAAGCACTTCAAAACCTTTTTGTTTAAACAGATTTTCTGTTGAGAAGTTTTTAAAAATTTTAAAACTACAGGTTTATGTTATTTTGGCACTTAATGGGTTTTTTTGTGACGGTTTGTCTGTGAAAACGTCCTCACAATCACTAAAAACCAAAGAACACCGCCCCCACAGTAAAGCGGTGGAAACATGGGTCATTTTTCTGCTAAGAGCACAACATGACCTCCCTGCATGGAGGGGCCAATAGACAGGACCGCGTATCGTACTGTGACGAGGAACCTTCGTCCCTCCATGAAGATGGATGTTCAAGCATGACGATGATCCAAAACATCGTGTCGAGGTAACGAAGCAGTGGATGAAAATAAGAGTGGCCTATCGAGTCTTCCACTCATCACCTCCAGCTGGTGACGGCAGATGGCTGCCCCTCACCGAGCCTGGGGTTACTTCTTCTTCTCTGTAATGTTGTAGGGTATTTACCTTATAAATATGAAATATATAAATATGAAATATGTCAAAACAAAGCAGAGACAGCGATCAGTGATAACTGATTCTCAGTGCTGGAGATAAGGATGTACGGTAACCTTCAACATTACACATCCTGTGGACACATACTGTTTGATCTATTGTTAGCATAAAGACGCTGACAGGTGCAGATGAATGAGCCCCTGATTTCTTCAGCCTACAGCAGACAGACTGTCAGGAGTTAGCTGCAGGACTGCAGAGCGTATGCTTGGTTTTATGTTGCGTTGTTGTTTTTAGCCTGACAGATGCCAAATGATCTGTCTGATCAAACGGGCGATTGTGGAAGAACACAAGCGCTTTGTCCTCTGGAGGCTGCTGACCTTCTCTGGCCACACAAACTGCTACACACTCACACACTGACATTAACCTGTCACTGTGGTACACCACTCTATACTTCACATATCTTGGTTGTCCTCATTTACACGACAAACACTTAAATAGACACACACAGTGACACTGTACGCCACCCCGAGAGGCCCAGCGTGGCACGCTACTGGTGTGTCACATGCTCAGAGTCTAAACAGCCTCTGTGAACCCACACTGCTGCAAATATGTCGCCAGCGCCTCCAGATTCAAATCAGTGTGTCATTGAGCAACAGAGGTTAGCAAAGGTGTCCCAGTCCAAATATGGTGTAACAGCAGGAACGTGTGGGACATTCCTTTCTTATGACTTCATAAACTCAGCTACTGGGAGATTAATCCAGCGTGGTGTGGCAGCTTTGATCGTAGACCAAAAATGTGCGCTCCAAAAAGATCCCAGCGTAATCAAAACAGGCCGTCCTTTGGCGTCCACCGGGCAGTGTTTTGTAAATAATGTGTGTTTATCATTTATATGGGAATATAAAGAACTAGATTTAGCTGTTCTACATAAACAGCATATCCCAAATATCATCAAAACAGAAAATTAGAATAAGAGCTTTCAAATCTAATTTATCGGCACAATTATTTCAATTTACTTAAATGTGCTCCGAGGGCTAACAGGCTGTTTAGATCACAGGGACATGTTACATAATGAAGTAATGAATGTCATTTCTAACTGTTTGATTTTAAAAAGTATGTTTGATAAATGTGGGACAAGGACAAGCATGTAATGGGATTAGTGGGGATACATTCATGGAGGAGAGGAGAAGTCCTAAAGCTAGCTAATGAAAGGACAGCAAACTAACACAGAGGAAGAGGTCAAGGCAGAACAACAAAGATTTCTTTGCAGGGTGAGATGAGGAAGGGAGGAGAGTAACCACTGTGATCACCCAGAAGAGAATGACTCAGGTCTGTGTCCAGTCTCCCCAAATCAGCATGACACAGCAAACTAAGCTACATAAATCTCTGAATTACCAGCTGAGCCACTAATCCAGGCGGTATGACACTCGCCAAACTGCTAGTTCTGTGATATTTTACCACCGAGCATAAAAGTGCTTACAGGAAAGGCCAGGAAAGAATAAGCCATGAATACAGAGTTTAAATCATAAGAATATTTTATAACGTTTAACATTACGCAGAAGCATTTCATATTCATGAAACGCTTTCAATTAAAAGAAAACATCGAAACAGGTAATAAGGACACACCCAACATGCTCAACACCCACTTTAGTACTTCCTACTCAGCAGTTTCAATTACTGGTTAAAGCAAATGTGTTAGAAATTTAAAGCACGTAAAGAATCTGCTCAAGTCAAACAAGACATCAGACAACACATCACCAAGAAGGCAAGTTTAAAGCAGTCCTACAGAAAGGTTTCAAAACTCACTCCCACAGCTTGATTCCAAGGATGTTAGATTCCTATCGGGCCTTTTCTACTGTTAATGTTTAAGCTAAATGACAACTTTGTTTGTCCACTGTCAGCATTCGAAACAACTTCTACGGGGTTTAATGGAGCACACAGATTTGACTTTTTACAAAAGCACTCAATGAGCTGTAGTAATGAAGAATTGTATCACAGTACGTTTTGTCATATCCTGTCTAAGATGTTTTTTCTTGCATGAGCCTAAGCACTCATTTATACTCGTATCCAATACAACTGATTTCGATTTTATGCTTCCTAAAACCCTTAAAATTCCTTGTCAACGTCTTTTAGTTTAACCAATCCTAAAGAAAATCAAGCTTTGCTGCTCTACTCTATTTCCCGTTCCCTGCAACATGTATGTGGATGCTGAATGAGACGGGTGGAGGGATGAGCGCTACATGGTTGTGTTTGAGCAGGAGGGCCGGATGATGAATGGGCTTTTATAGACATGCTGTTCGTTTACGGCAGGCTTGTAGGCGATGATCTCTTTAGTGTAATATGAAAAGGAAACAGACACATCGTGATATCACAAACACAATCCTACATTTGTGCCAACCTAATAAAATAATATGCAGTACTGTGTGAAACTCATCAAGTGGCCTGAACTAAAAGTTCTCCAGCAAGTTCAGTAGCATTGCTACTTGAGATCGTTCATGTTGCAGCCAAGAACTTCACTGATAACTGCTGCCATGGTGTAAATCAGCTGGTTGGTTCCAGCGATGGTCACACTAGGGACTGTCCACTGCAGTAAAAACTCTGCATTATCACTCCGTTACCTGCTGCAAGCACTGCCACAGTCTGATTTTCTTTCATCACTACCTGAATTGTTTGACTAAAAGGAAAAAGAAATGGCAGATGTCCTTCTCTACAGGGGCAGAACTGTTGGCAAACTGTTCACCACCCCCCAACCGCCCTGTCTGTCATCACTCCACTAGCATTGCTGTTTGTAATTATATTCACTCCACTTTTACACACCTATACATAATATCCTAAAAGCCACAAATCAATTAGAACCCTGCTCTGTTTGGTAATGAACTGTGATAAAACAAATATCCCCTGCCTATGAAAAACCATAGGCTTCCCAAGGGAGTCATGAGTTCATAATGTTCATGTTCATAAACACTGAAAGCTGACATGGAGTAGGTCCCAGGCCCTGAACTCCATAAGCAAGAAAATGGATTGATGTATAAATACACACACACACACATATATTAGGGTTGCAACGACAAACAAAATTCACGGTTCGGTTCGATACTTTGGTGTCACGGTTCGATATTTTTTCGATACAAAAAAAATGTTCATGCCTTTTTAATTTGTCAGTTATTAAAATTATAAATATATATTTGAACTCAAACGTACAGTTTTTAAATTTAATGTTGCTGAAACAACAAAGTAATAAAAAATAAATAAATCTATCTGATGGAGGAATCGCTCATCTTTGGAAAAGAGAGTTTATTACAGAGAAATGTCTCTTTCAAAATAAAAGCTCTACTATACGCTTCTTCTGGGCTATATTCTCAGCAGCATATTAAACATATCAGGTCCCCATAAGGAGAATCCTGTGCTAACGGCTGTCTAAATGACTCGGGTAAAGTTTGCAGCATGGTGCTTGTTGTTTTGTCTGCTTCCACTTGTCTTTGCACTAGGATGATGTCGGAGTAAATGTGCAGTCATATTCGTTGTGTTCCCACTAGTGCTGTCAGCGTTAATCTGAAATGACCTTAACGCCACAACACGGCAAATCTCCGTTAACGAGCTACCGCGGATCGCCCCGTGCGTGGGGCTGGACGGCCAACATGTTAACGAGCTAACTGCGCTAACACACTAGTTCCCACCCATGTAATTGAGCATTGCGTGGCACATCCAACATACTGTTTTACTTTAGTCCATGACTCGCTTACCTTCAGGGTCATACGTCACATGAAAACCAAAATAGTTCCAAACACCAGGGCCCTGTTTCAGGAAGCCGGTTTAGTGGAAAAACTGAGTAAGTATACCCTGAGTTAACGAAAACTCTGGGTTTTCGGTTTCACAAAGCGAGTTCAGATGACGCCTCAGTGAGTCACTATGACGACACACTCCGTGAAGCTAACCTGCCCCCTAGCAGGTTTACTACAACTAACCCTGACTGTCTCTGCCCCTTTGTCGGAAACCTGACAGTAGGAAGTGTCGGACATGGCGTGCCCCTTCCTTGAAGAGCCAGTAGATCGTGAAGCCCAAATTCTCCGCAGAGCTCTCCGCCGGGAGAGAGTGATCAGAGCGCATTTGGACATTTTATCATTTCCTGATGATTTTCTGTGTGAACGTTACCGTTTCTCAGCACAATCTATAAGTTATTTGAATAACATCCTCAGGCCATATATTACGCATGTGACACATCGTGGACATCCTCTCAGTTCTGTACATATTATTTGTATTGCACTTCGGTTTTTTGCAAACGGGAGCTTTCTGTATAATATTGGTGAAGCTGAGCACGTTTCCAAGGCTACCGTCTGTCGGGCAGTCAGGAATGTTACAGTTGCACTGAAACGTCTCCTGTACTCGTCTGTGGTGTTCCCCGGTCATAGACCCACAAGATTCATCAAAGAGGGATGCCACAAAATTGCAGGTATCAGGATGACCAAAACTTAATGTATGATGTGGTGATACTTGGACTACTACTTAAATTGCACATTTATTTTCAGGGTTCCCAGGCGTGATTGGCTGTATAGATGGCACTCACATTCCAATCATTGCTCCTTCAGTAAATGAAGGAGACTATGTGAACAGGAAGTCTTTCCACAGCATTAATGTACAGGTACATAGTTCCCTGTAGCATTTCAAACTAACAAATTATTTCATTATAGTAATGGATGCTAATTTGTGTTCTCTGCACTGTGAAGATCATATGTGATGCTGCCAACATTATCACAAATGTGGAAGCCAAGCGGCCAGGCTCTGTCCATGACTCACAAATATTCCATGAATGTACACTGAGCACAAAATTTGGACATGGTGAGTTGAGAATACTTTAAAATATATAAAGACCAATTGCTTCAGGGACATTTGAACTGAAGTGTATCCTTCTGTCTTAGGAGAGTTCACTGGCTACTTGCTTGGTGATAGGGGGTATCCATGTTTACCCTATTTGCTTACCCCTTACCCTGACCCTGAACCGGGCCCACAGCAGCGATATAATCTGGCTAATTGCAGGACAAGAGCCAGAATTGAAATGACTATCGGAATGCTTAAGGCCCGGTTCCAGTGCCTGCAAAGACTCAGGGTCACCCCAGAAAGGGCATGTGACATTATTGTGGCATGTGTGATTCTTCACAACATTGCCACAATTAGAGGAGAACACTGTCCTTCTGAACCAAACATCAGCAGTGATCCAAACCATGAACATCCTGACCCTCCCACGGACATACAAGATGGAAGAGCAGTCAGAGACACCATATGTCACAATCATTTCTTTTGACCCATCACCTCAACATGTTGAAAGAAGAATAAACAGATTTTTTGTTCAACTGGCTTTATTGGTCGCCTGTATTTCCTGTACACAAAGTATTAAAAGATGTAAACCTCATAAAGTGTCTCTGTTGCTTCCTCCTCTGTAACAGCTGTCAATGTTTCTTCATTATTTTCCTGTAGTAAAGAAATAGACAACATTGCTGTTCTACTGTACACTCATATAATCTGTGGAGTATTACTCACAACTGCATGTTGGTCTGGCTCAACAGGAGGCTGCACCAGATGCAGTACACCATCACCATCAACTGATAGAATATGAGGTTTATACAGGTCACTTATAACTTACAAGGGACCAAATGGCAATTAACAAACATATAGCACTCAGCTTACACGTCATTGTCATTATGCTCTCAAAGACAACCAAGACTGAGGGAAGGCAAAATCAGTAGGAAAATAACTTCACTACAAAATAATCCATTATGGTAAAGAGTTTATCAAATGAATGAGTAGCACTGCAAAGGTGACTGTGAAGAAAGGATGTATGCACATCATGTATTATTTTGAATTTACCCCCTATGTAGGCACTTGTGTCTTGCGGGGTTATTGACTCAGAGGATGTCCCCGCAGAGATGCCTTCGGCCACAGGGCGCCCACTGTTTTGGCTGAGGGCCAACTGCTCAGCCTCTGTGAGTGGTGGTGGTGGAGGACCCCCACCTGTTTTTCGGGCCTCCGCTTTTTTTCTGTTGGCTATAACGGGTCACATTTGAGCATACAGAGTAAGCAAATATGTACTTGTAATGTGCTCAGATAATTTCAATAAGTGCTTACAGAAAGAAAATTAATGTAGCCTCTAACTGCAATTGATTTACATGGGACAAACAGACCAAGCACTATGGCTCATAATACAATTACACCTCACCTGTTTGGACTATATTTTTATATTTCATTTTTACTTGCTGCCAGGAACGTTTGGGGCCTGTTGGGTTGCACCTGCGCTCACATCACATCACAAAATAAAATGTATAAAATAACAAATAAAATAACATATGATAAAATAACGTGTTAAATGGGTGGAAATCCCTCGATCAATGTTTATATTAACACTCACGCATTGACTCTGTCGGCTATGTTTTGCCATGCATGCTCCCTTTGTTTTGCAGCTGAGGCTGTGTTACTTTTTTTCTGAGAAATCTGCATGTTATCGGCATATGCTGCCATCAGAATTTCGGCCTCAAGCGCTGTGAAATACATTGACCGCGCCTTCTTTCCCTCCGTCTCCATGGTGACTCGCTTAATCTGTGCTCCGCTTATCAGGGCTTTATGTATCCTCGTCCGCGCGCTTCACTTGGGGTTAAAGCAACTCCGCGTTGATTGAACTAATTGTTATCAGCCTTTCTGAAACGGAATATTCCGAGTTGGACAGTTCGGGGTTACTCAACCCTGCGTATCGTTTTTCACTCTGAGTTTTCTAAACCGGCTTCCTGAAACAGGGCCCAGATCTGAATGAGGGTGGGGGAGGTTCAATTTGCCATGTTGCAACGAGCTTAGCTTCTGTCTGCTAGCTTGCCCTGCGCTCAGTGGATCTGCACTCGACAGTGCAGCCTAGGCGGAGTAGTCGAACGCAGATCCACTGAGCGCTCAACACAGACAGCATCGTCAGAAGGAAAGTTGATGAAATAAATTAAAAATGTTGTATTGTTCGATACATATGTGTACTGAACCGAAAGCACTGTATCGAACGGTTCAATATCGATACGAATATCGTTGCACCCCTATTAAATATACATATATATGTGTGTGTGTGTGTTTCTGTGGTTCAGCATTATGATGCTGAACCACATCATAATGAATAAATGGATAAATTTCCAAAATCCCGGAGCAATGCAAATTAGCCGGTGCGAGGTAAGGAGCTCTGTCATTGGTTAGACAGTCTTAGCTTTGCACCTATACCAAAGGCCATTCAGCCTCTGTGTTTACACTCTGCCTACACAGATGTTGGACATGAGACGACACAGGAAAAGGATTTTTGATGTGAGGTTTTTATTGAGATTTTATTTCTTTTTTTTCTGATTTGAAGTATTTATTAATGGAATAATTATTTATTTTCAAATACTGATTTATAAATATTTATTTTATTTTATTTATTTTTTTTGCCTGTCCCGTTTGGCTCTTTTGCATCAGAATTGCTGTCTAAAGGCAAAGAAAGATGCCCAATGGATTTACTTTACCAAACTGACCATCCCAGCCTTGCAGTAATGGTCCATTTGATTCACCTTTTATTGTTTATTTTATTTTCACTTACTGAATACGGGACAGACTTGACTGGGGGAAAGAAGGGGAGAAAGAAAGAGAAACAGCTGAGAAGAGGGACGGGGGAGAAGGGCAAAAAACAAAAACCAACAGAATTTTCTTTTAAATTAAATTACTAGATAATAAATTACTTTTGTATTGAATAAATAAAATAACTTAAAAATGAATTTGTAAATTAATATTTTATCGCACAATTCATTGTTTAAGCAAAGAACTTTTTATTTCGATGCGCTGGATCTTCTGGTCCTCTGCACATAAGTGGATTTCCATTTAGACTTTATATAGACAACAACTCAAAGTGCTTTACAACAAGTCACATTCACCCATACGATCATCTAGTGCTGTACTTTAAACACTTTAAACACAAACACGGATACTGTGGGGAGAGGCCACAGAGGCACAGGGAGAAAACTCACACAGAAATCCAACAATTAAAGAGGAACCTTCTCGATGTAACACTACCATCCTGCAAGATGACCTGGTCCTGGGCCATCTTAATAAGCATGCTGTGCACAGTAGTTTCATATTCCTGCCAGAACAAACACCAGACAGTTTGTACACAAGGCTCAGATTCTCACTTTGCCAGATACAGACAATAGTTTAAGATCCTAATGTCTCTGCACAGCTCTGTATGTACTGAAATATCCAACCTCAGATATTTCCTGCTCACACTCTGCACCGCCTTAGACAACAAGTAGTTCATGCTATACATAGCATTGACTTTTCATTCCAGCCATGTGCACTCATCAGGGCATCAGTGCTGCCGTAGTAACCACACTAACACTTCCTTGCACCTGTTGAAATGGCCTCAGTCTGATCGTGCCCTGAACAAACTCACCTTTAACATCCCACACACGGACTAAATATGTGCGTGTCAATAACACGTGACAGGAGAACATGCTGGTTGTCTGTCATGGGGCTGAATTAGAAACAGAGCAGGAACTACAGTTTGTCAGATTAAGACTGATCAGGTCCAACATCCGCTCCCAGCACTGATTTACACGTTTGGTGTCACATTGAAGGAAACGCCTACTGGCACAACCTGCATGTGTTAAACTGCTCCTGCGTGTAAACAGCGTGTCACTTACGGCTTTTTGCATCACAAGGACGCGCACTGGCGTCTCAGGGTGACTCAGATGTTTGCTGAATGAGGTGTAGACCGGACTAGGCGGGACTCATTTCACCAAAACACGAACTTTTCCACCCACCAGTGTTTATCTGTGTGCTTATTTTAAAGAATTATTCCATCGTTATCAAATACGAAGCATTACACGCACGTCGAGCCGTTTCTGCTGAGTCAGACACCAGTGCTCCCGTGTGCTGATTCTCGGGTCCATCTTAAACTGGTGTGTTTGCGAATGAACTTCGGTAAAACGTTACAACGTTACCGGGCGCGCAGAGGGTCTCGGAGGCGTGTCGTACCTGTCGGGTGGTCGCGGGCTCCTCGTTCCCGGTGGGTGAAGGTGTTTCTCCTTCAAGCGATGCTGGGGTGACCGGAGAAGAAGCCATGTCCCCCCGACATCACCTCTCACTAAGCACCGCTCCTACTGTCACTTTCCTCGGTGTCCTCCAGCGTGCAATACGCTGCCTGGCGCAGTTTGCACGGACGGTGGACCGGTTGCGTCGCTCGTTTCCTGCACGATCAAAGTGAGTCTTCGGCTGCACAGTGCAGCCACTGTCCCTCCTCCGGCCGGCGGACTAGTCCAGGCGAGGCGGATGACGTTGTCCCGGGTCTCGCTCGCTCTCGCACATGCAGGACTTGGCCCAGTCTGTCTTCTTCTGCCTCACTCTGCGCTCTGCTTTTCACTTCATGTCTTTTTGTTTTGTAAGGTGGCTAACACGATCACTCCTCTTCTGCCTGCAGGACTCTGTGACTGCTCTGTGCTGTGGCAGCACACTCCAGCCTGATAGTTCATTTTACAGCTTTTGGCACTGCGACGCTCTCCTCGGCTCGACAGACACAATCTCACCATGTCGGCACAATATACTGAGTGCAATCCATAACATGATTTTATCTCACTGTAACTTTTAAATCGACCAAATGTTGCGTAAATGACGTGTCACGTGACTTGAGCACATGCACACCCCCTGTCCTCACAGCAGACATTCATCTTAGCCCCCCCCCCCCCCCCCCTTGTGTTTTGAGATCATTGCTGCAACAAAAGGTTGCCACACATATTTCTACATGAAACGTACTGATTCAGTTGGCACATATTTAATATATATTAAATATAATATAATGTTGTTTTGTTTGAGTGGCTGAAATAAAGCTAATAAAATAAATGAATACTAAAATAAAGCTGAATCGCATCACAGGAATGACACAGCCCTGTTCCTCCGGGCTGTCAATCTGTGAATCAGCAAACATGTATGATTTATTGTCATTCATTTGCTAAACAAACTTACCTCTGAACTTTGACCCTGACAATTCAATTTTATTTATATAGCGCCAAATCACAACAAAAGTCGCCTCAAGGCGCTTCATAGATACAGAGAAAAACCCAACAATCATATGACCCCCTATGAGCAGCACTTTGGCGACAGTGGGAAGGAAAAACTCCCTTTTAACAGGAAGAAACCTCCGACAGAACCAGGCTCAGGGAGGGGCGGGGCCATCTGCTGTGATTGGTTGGGGTGAGAGAAGAAAAACAGGATAAAGACATGCTGTGGAAGAGAGACAGAGGTTAATAACAGGTATGATTCAATGCAGAGAGGTCTGTTAACACAACAAGGGAGATCCAGGTTTCCCAGCTGACGAGCAGAGGGCAGCGGCTTCCACTCGTTTGAGCAGTTTGTTGCGTGACCTCCTGTCTCTCACTGAACTAAAATGCCTCCAAACAACAGCAAAATAGATGGCACTCACTCCAACGTCTTGCAGCAAAAACATTAAGTGATGGGAAGAACAGGTGATGGATGAGCTGCAGATGTAACCGGTGTGATTCTGCGTTGTGTCTGATAAAAAAGGTAAAAGAAAGAAAGACCTCCCAGTAAATAATTTGCCCACTCCAGCTCCTACGACCAAATACAAACAGTGGGGAAGAGGGTTAGTTCAACCCACCACAGCTCCCAAGCTAGCAAGGAGTATATATTCATGCTAGCATTTATGGCGCCTAAAACACATTTATGATACACACATACGACACACTTATAACATCTAACAAAAACAGGCTTAATAATGACAATAATCGAACTAAAATTGCAACCAGAAACATCCAGGTGGCTAAATATGCATTATATGTGTGTTTTAAAGTGTTGGAAAGAAATGACACCCACCTCTCCCACAGGGGGATTGTAGAAAAGGGGAGAGGCAAAAGGGGTACACTGTATTTATAGGATTGCACCGAAGAAGAAGAAAAGAACGAGGAGGGGCTCTAACTGATAATGAACACAACTACAGGCTTGGAGGTCCTAAAAGTCAGGTATAAAAGGAGCAGTTTGGGGGTTTAGAACACATTATAACAATGTGATTTATGACCCTGTTACACAGAGCCAGCAGAATGAGCTGCTGCCACCACCACAATCAATGGTGACGCCAATTTAGAAAGAGCCCCAGTTGATTCCACTCTTGCCAGATGCTGAATACACATCGTCTAAAAGTGTGTGCCATTGACCAAAGGAGGAGTGGGCTGTTCACACATGCCTGTGTTCTTATGGAGCAGTCTTTGAGGATGGCGAGTCCAGAGCTGGAGGTTTAGATCTAAAAGAGTGATCCAAAGTCAGGAGAGGATTACACCCAACCTTCAGAGATCTTCCTATAAGCCAGAACTGGAAGCAGAGCCACCTTTGGCTATGATATCTTTACTGGACCCAGTAAGTCCAGTCAAGGTCAAAAACGTGGTCAGTCCCCCATTTAGTGCCATAGATCTGAAACATAGTAAACAAAATGCTAGTAAAAAGTTACAAACATGTTCAAGTTACATGTCTACAACTCCACAACAGACATACTTTGCTACTGGTGCCAAACAGTACTGCAGTCTGTAGCTTTCCAGCCATCCTTTGAACGTCTTTGAGTTTAATGTAGCCAAAACTGGATTCAGTAATCAGTGTTTATTTACAGAAGCCGTAGAGTATGGCTGCCACATGTGAACATCAGTGACGGCTCATTTAAACTGTAGGAACGATTAACCCAACATCAGAAAAATACTTCATTTTACATTAATGTGACAAATTAACACTGCTGGGACTTTTCTGGTCCTACACTGTTCATGTCCAAGTCAACACATTGTAAGATTTACACGTGGAAGGTCATCTAAGCTGCTTATGTGGAGATTACCTTTCCTTTAACAACGACCAGTTTCTTCTTTTCAGTTTTCAGTTTTATTTGTCATATGCAAGTTAGCACAGGGTCAACATTGCAATGAAATGTGTTTGACGAGCAGCAGTCACTCGGCAGCTTGATACAGTAGGAGAAAATATAATAAAATAAAATAATAAAGAAAATAGAAAAATAGTAAGGAGCAAATATTAGAGAGACATGGTAAAAGAGAAAAGATGACTAAATATATTTGTATCTATAAATATATGTACACTAGTGATTAAATAAGAAAATCTTGAAGAGAAATATGACGGGAGGGCAGATGGGACATTGCACAGGAATGAGCAGCAGAAAATTTCAGTATTGCACTTTTAAATATAAATATCAATGACAATAAAGTGGAGTGACCAGTGCAGATTAAACAGAGTACTTGTGAAGCTGCAGGTAGCTTCTGAGTGCTGTGTTGTGTGTGTTTAAGTGTTGTGGTTGAGGTGTCGTATGGCTTGGTGGTAGAAACAGTTTTTGAGTCTTGTAGTCCGAGCAGACAGACTCCTGTAACGATGGTAACAAGGAGAACAGCTGATGTGCTGGGTGGCTGTGGTCCTTGATGATGCTGTGTGCTTTATGGAGGCACCGCTGGAGATAAATGTCCTGAATGGCAGGAAGCCTCGTGCCAGTGATGTGCTCTGCTGCCTTCACCCTCTGTAGTGATTTACGGCTGCTGGCAGAGCAGCTTCGTACCAAACTGTGATGCAGCTCGTCAGCAAGCTCTCGACTGCACACCTGTAGAAATTTGAGGTGATGTTGGCGTTCATGCCAAACTTCCTCAGCCTCCTCAGGAAGTAAAGCCGCTGGCGAGCTTTCCTGATTGTTCTCACCTCAAACACATTATTTACCCATCCAGGTGGAACATGTAGCTGTGCTCGGTTTGACAGCTTTCATCCTGGCAGCAGCGTCAGCTGAAGCATACAAGGCACACATAGATGTCACTGAGCTGGAGCTCTGGGAGAGACGTCGCCACTTTCAGGCCTTTAAACAAAGCTGTTGGAGCACAAGTCCCAAAGATTTATAGTTTCTCTTCATGTCTTCATTGTTCCTCCATGGAGAGATGTTCCAAGTAGCCTTGGCTCGAGACAGGCGTCCTGCAGGACTACCTACCAACTGTCCACTGTTTGCAGTCGTGGTAGAGTAATGTTGCCCACCAGTGACTGAAAACCATAGATTGGAGAAGAATGACAGAATTCAGTGACCTTGTGGGGCCATAACAGAGAAATGACAGCAGTGTAGTGGATCAAATAAAGAGTGATGATGTTATATTTGTGACTGTAGCAGGACCAAGGCTCAAAAGGTTGCAGGCGTTGTTAATTGAGCAGAAGATGGACGGCATCAAGCCCTCTCCTCGACAGCTACAGGATCACAGTCTGCAGGTTCAGTTATGCAACGTTTTAGCATCGATGCGTGAAGTTAAGAGCAGACAGGGAGGTTATTTTTGCACTGGGCTGGAATGACTCAGTTTACCTGTCAAAGGCTATCACGGCTGGGAGAAAACCCTCAGCATTAGTAAAGAAGGACCACGGTGGCCTCTGGGTAGAAACACTGCAGAGTTCATGTGGATACGCTGCTGCATTAGGTCAGATAGAAATATCATAAAGCATCATTAAGTAAAAACGTTTATTAAGAACAAATGTTTAAATATTGTTAACGTGTTTCCCAGAAACATCTGTAGAGACAAAGAGCTTTCTGTTGTTGCTTCGAGGAAACAAGCTCTTCTTTTTAGTTTTGTCCTGGTATTTATTCCAGGACGGACTCATCCACTGAGCAGTGTTTGGGTTTCTTCGTTTTCCTCGTTCTGGATGCAAACTATTACAACTTGGGCTTTATTTCAGTGACAATGGCCTTAAGCTGCAATACAACAGGAAGTTACTCATATATAGTAATTTCCCAGACCATATTAAAAATCCATTAACAGGAAATACAAATGATGGGACAATGCCACAGCATGGACATTAGAACAGTTGGGAAAATTTACCTGGAAAAAGGTGAAAATGAGGCTTCATTGAACTGGAATTACAAAGACCAGGAATGTGAGATCCACCAGCCACAACTGAGGGTTTTTACACATCATATCCTCAAAGTAGAACTACAGTGATCAAAAGAATCGACTTTAATGTTATTCTTTCTTTATTTATGTCAGATTTAACCCCCCAAAAAGCTTTAATCTTTAACTAGTCTTTGGACGTAGCTACAGTACGGTCAGGTTGACAGTTTATGGGTAACATGTGGCCACCAGGCACTGCGACACACTTCCATGTTATATTACCTTGGCGTCCCGTAGGAATACAGGAGAATCATGTGAGGAATCTAAGAGTTGTTTCTTAATTCAATTCAGTTTTATTTACACAGCACCAAATCACAACAGCAGTCGTCTCAAGGTGCTTTATACTGTAAGGTAGCTCGTACAATAATACATACAGAGAAAAACCCAACAATCATATGACCCCCTATGAGCAGCACTTTGGCGACAGTGGGAAGGAAAAACTCCCTTTTAACAGGAAGAAACCTCCGGCACCAGGCTCAGGGAGGGGCGGGGCCATCTGCTGTGATTGGTTGGGGTGAGAGAAGGAAGACAGGATAAAGACATGCTGTGGAAGAGAGACAGATGAACCGCTGAGTGTTGTCCCGTCGAGGTGGCTCTTCTATGTTGTGCATTTATGGCACCAAACCACAAATGCAAAGGAAGAAAGGGTCGAGGCACAGCACCCAGCTGCCTGACAATATTCAGGCAACGTCCAAAGCCCCACAAAGGACCTACCCACACCCCACTGGCCCCGCCCAGATCAAGGAGCTGTCACAGCAGACAAAAATGTGAAGTCCGCACATAGTCGCCATGGCACCCACCAACCCACCACACCATCCCCCATGGAGCTACCAGGAGAGGCATACTGGCCCACTGAGGATCACAGAGGAGCAGACCCAGGGGGGCTGACAGCACAGCCCCCACCCACCAGTCGTGCAGCTTATTTTATCTTGTCAGCGTGAGCCCCACCTAAAGGGGACAGAGGGATTAGTGAGTTGCATTAGTGGGGCAGGAGAGAGTGAAGCAGGGGAGCCAATGTCACTGCGATACGACTCCTCAACACCATCCAGCCTGCCCCACCACTCATAATGAGTCCTGCTGTGCTCTGTAGCAATGATGCATTTTATGTGTGTGTGCCAGGTTAGTGCTGTGGATTCAAAGGAGCACAGTTCCACTAAACAGGAGATCAGGATAAACCCCAGTAACCAACCCTGCCCCCGCCATCACATATTCTCAATCCCAACAGAGGCCAGCCCCACAATGACATGCCACACGTGATACACAGCCAACATTACTGTTATAATTACATGTTTCCTTTATTACTTTCCTTTCAACCTCTTTATTTTGCACCTTAAACTTTCTTTGGTTGCTACAAGCCACAAAGTCCTTTATGGTTTGTCTCTGTTGTGTGGAGGGCTGTTTTTAAGAGCTCAAAAATGGGTGTATCAGAGTCAAACAGGCAGCACAGTGGAAAAGTGGTTGGCACTGTTTCCTGACAGCAAGAAGGTTCTGGGTTCAAATCCAACATCTAAGCTGTTTGCATGCTCTCCCCATGTCTGGGTCCTCTCTGGGTTCTCTGGCTCCCACAGTCCAAAGACGAGCAGTTAGTGGGGTTAGGTTGATTGGTGTATGTGCCCATGAGTATGAGTGTACACGGGTGTTTCTCGGTGTTAGTGACAGTCTGACAGAAGGCTGCATCCCTCAGCCTCATGTGGGCTGTGTAGCCCCTTTACCACTGCAGTGAGAGCTCAGACCTGTTTCTGGTGGGTGGTGGACTCCTCCAGGGCTTCCCCTGATTCCCCTTCTGCCACAGAAGACTGTGGCCTCAGAAACTCATATCTGCTTTTTGCAAATGAAGCGAACCTGTTGGCTTCATCAGCAGGGGCGGATCTAGAAGGGTGGCATGGGGTGGCAAGTGCCACCCTAAAATGATCCCTTGCCACCCCAAGTGCCACCCCAGTTTTGCATATGACAGTGTTGTTTATTAAAATAAGTTTAACAGTTTGAGCGTAGTTACAGTCAGCAGTGAATATAAATGCTAGAACTGGATATATTCCATAGTGTCCCCCCCTCCACATTAACAAATGGTTCAGCCCATAGCAGGACGGCTTTCTTCTTGTTTTCAGTAGCAAGCGATGCTTATGATTGTGCCAGAGCACATTTTGAACAACACCATGGGAATTTCTGATTTTACACAGGTGGGTGGATGTTACACTGTGGAAATGAAGGAAGGTGAGTGCTATTTTAAATGGTTGTAGAAAATGAAAAAACAGCAGGTGTATTGGCTGCATTTTTAGATAAATAGTTGTATCTGTTTACAAAATGTACAATTTATATTTGCATTTCAAGTTATAAACATTTACCCAACACGTCTGTGGTTTTTTTACAGTAAAAAATACTGCTAGGATTTTAGGTTCTTTGTGTGATTTCAGATCAGTAATAGTTACATTAATAGTAATAGTAATACTAATGCAGTATGTCAGTGAAAAAACAACTAAATTCAGTTGAGCTGAAAAGATACCAAACAAAGCAAGAGGAGGAAAAAATAAAATGAAACAATCTGAGGGTGAAACACAAACGTAAACTCAAAGGAGTCACAAATGTCCGGTTGTGTTTCAGACCTCAGAGGGTGAATCCAACAAATCATGAAAAATGAGGTTTACATGTTTGTTCATGACAGTGCAGATTTCTGACATTTTGTGTCATTTAAGCTGCAACAATGTGACAGTTTTCTAACAAAAACAGTGAAACTTAAGTTAGACTTGTGTTTGTAAATGAAGCGCCCCATGTTGTGTAGCTTTCTGGAGTTTATACTTATTGGGCTACATATGTATTTAATATACAGGCTGTACAGTACATAACATCAAAACTCACATGTTTCATGTAACTAAAGTGTGTAATCATGTGGGTACAGACAATAATTAAGTTATAGACTATATTTATATGAAAAACGTGCATACTTACTGCATTTGAATCATTTTAACCATATGTAACCACCTGCATATGTGTTTGGGGGGAAAAGGCTTTGATTTTGCCACCCTAAGAAAATTTCTCTAGAGCCGCCCCTGACCATTTCACAGGATTTGCATTTAAAGATGCAACAAGACTAAAATGGTTAGGGTCAGGAGGTCAAAGGTCAGAGCTCCTGTGGGTCTGAGGGCGGCCTCACGCTGGAGAAGGATGAAGGAGTCTGACCTGAGCCAGTGTTTGACATGAACACATCAGCACTGCTGTCAGTGAGCCTAACAACAGCCGTTAGCATCATTTCAGTGTTTCAGTCATAAAAACACTTCCTGTCTCTGTGGTGGTTACAGTGACATCATGCAGTTTGTGCTTTGACCTCCAGAGGGCGACAAATCAGCACAGACAGAGAGCTCCATTCAAACTTTGCTGCCATCAGGAATAATTCTTCAAATATAATCATCAGTGTTTGAGCAGTTATGATATCAGGGACAATCTAGACATGTGTGACAATACTGAACATGTCACATGACACACCTCAAACATCATGTGATCCACTCTCAGTCTGCACTTTCATTCATGACTTCAACAGGTTGAAATGAGCTTTGAAGAAACATTCAGTGAAATAAATCTTTCATGGATTCATGTGAGCAGCAGATGAACTTTGTACCAACAACATCTTCAATAACAGAGTCTGAATGAAGCTCAGGTGTTGATGCTGCTCACTGATTGGACGCTTGCTTTCAGCTCTGCTCTCAGTCTTTACTGCACAGGTGAAGGTAGAAAGTGTGACTGGATCTATAGACTGGAAACAGAGAAACATGCTGAACATTTGAAGCTTTGCAGCAGAAATGTTCATGTTACAAACACAGCAGAGCTGATCTGGGATCAGTGTGTTCACACCTGCAGCTACAACAAGGTTTCATGTCTCCACACGTCAGCATGTGAACTTTACTCTGACTCAGTCTGAGCAGTCAGACGGCATATTTTTAAAGTTAACACATCAGCACACACAGAGCTGAGCCCCTCCCACCTGTGCTGAGTTTCAGGTGGAGCCCCGCCTCCTTCCAGGAAGCAGCTCACCTGTGTGTCCGTGTTTAGTGTCCAGGTGTGGAGTGGAGCTTGTTGTTGGTGTGTGAAGAAACTGTAAGTTTGCTTTGTTTCCTCCTTTAACAGTTTGTCTTTAGGAACTTTACTGTTTGTTCAGCTCGTGTTTGATTTCTTCACACAACAAACTGTGTGTGTTTGTATTTCCGGTCTCTCCATTAAAGTCAGTGTGTAATGTTTCCTGGCTAACATCAGCTGTGTGCAGCTTAGTTCAGCACAAATCTGCCGCTCCATAGTTCACGGTAACGGACTCACAGCTGGACCAACGAGGCCGAGTGTGTCCGCCACTCTGAGCTACGTTCGTGTTTGTGTACTTGTAGTTTGTACTTTGAGTTCACTCAGAGCCCACAGAGGACGCAGCGTACGTGATGACGTCACAGCCCTTTACCTCCTTTACTGTCACTGTGATTAATATTTACACACGAGACACCTGCAGAGCTCTGACGCTGAGCTAGCACACCGCATGCTAACACTAAGCTAACGCTAAGCTAACACTAAGCTAACGCTAAGAGTTCTTACAGACACGAGTTAAAAAGCTGCTTTTAGTGTGTGATCAGAGTCCAGGACTGAGAGCAGCAGAGCTGATGGATGATGAATTACTGGATGGAAGAAGCTTCTCATTAGCAGTGAATCAGTGTGTGTGCAGTTCTCTGCAAACTCAGCAGCAAGAATTAGTGTGAAGCTTTAACTCTGCTGATCCTCTTTGAATCCTAGATCAGCTGAAAGGTTTAAAATGTTGTTCACACGTGTTGGACTGACTGAAGCTTCCAGTCACAGTGAATCAGTGTGTGTCAGTGAATGCATCGTGTGTGCTTCAGGCTCCATCTAGTGGACTGATAGCAGAGCAGTTGATGGCAGCTTCCTCTGCCTCACACTGCTGTCTGACTGCATCCAGCTGACACTGAGATGAAGCAGGAAAGAAGCAGCTGATATTTGGACAGCACACATGATGAAAGGAGGATTTCAGCTGATGTGCACATGAATGATTTGTGTTTCCTCTGCAGGTAGAAAGTGTGTGTGAGCTGAATTGAGCAGCATGGATCAGTGTGAGGACAGAGAGGGAGGGAGTCCCTCCCTCTAAAAGCACTCTGTGTGGGGAACATGAGAGCCAGACCAAAGCTCAGAGGTGAGATGACCATCTCTAACTGTCCATGACTCTTCTCCATGTCACAGCTCAGCACTCACATCACTGCTGCATCATTATTCACAGGAACCAGCCTGGACCTCCACCCAGCTCTGTGTCCTTACAGAGTGACTGGTCTAAAGGTCTTCCCATTTTTTTTAAATCCCAGCCTGTGTCTGCTGCAGAGAGGTGAGCTGTTAGCAACATGAACTCTTTGATTAAACTGCTTGATGTTGTTGGATATAAACTACAAACACGTCGTTCCCTCAGTCCCATTTAAACTGTCTTTTAAAACAAGCCTTTGGTTTCTAAACAACTGAAAACCCACTTCAGCAAACAGGAAGTGATCAGAGCGTCCGTCCACTTCCTGTCAGGCCCTGCAAACATTTCATATTGAAGAAAAGTAGTTGACATCTCACATTTTTACTCCACCACATTCAACCATTTTGACATTTTACAGCATGAAACTCTTGTCACATGACTCCTGTTATGTTATAGAGTCATGTGACCACCAGGGAGGGATTTGTATGGATGAAACACATTCAAATCAATCTGATTCATCAATGGAAACATTTTTGGTGTAAATGCAGCAACACTGAAAACGCTGAAGATAAAAACACAACAGATGAAATATGAACAAATCGAGGCTTTGAATACACGTGTGTGTGTTTGAGACAAAGAGATAAATGGATTGTGTGTCTGTCCTATTGCTGCGTGAGGATTTTATTGTAGATTTTGTGCGTGTACACTTTTGACCACGAAGGTGTTGAAAGGGCGTAAAACAGTTGGAGGCACCAGAGTGAACACTAGTGCTGTCAGCAGATTAAAACATGACTAATTAATGACACAATCTTCTGTCATTAATCCTGATTAATCACAATTACTTGATCAATAGCTGCAGTTACATTTTCCAACTTTATATTTAAGCCTGTAACAGACGTTTACACCATATAATGAAGTCAATGCAGAATAAACACAAAGAATGTTAAACGCTTCAATTCAAAGAGACTTTGAATAGTTTTCAGTCTTTAACTCAGCTTCTCTGCTGTAAATACAACTTTGTAACAAACATATATACTAAAAGCTAAGTGTGCACTAATATATAATAATATATAATCTATATTACTGCTGTTAATGAAAATGTTTAATCAGACTCATCACAGGGTTACTGTGGATTCATTTGGATGAATCACCATTAAACATCATTTTTAATGTAAACGAATCAAAGTTCATTTCATGAGCAAACAGACTCGAGAGAAAAGGGCAAATTTACACACTTAACATGTTTATTGAACATGTAAACATTGATTAACCTCCTGAATGAGCCGACCCCCCCAGGGACAGTCCTGCATGCTAATGATGGGCTCTGCTCTGTACCTGCAGGATTCTGTCAGCCACAAACTCCTCAGCTGATCCTGAATCTGAGCCCATCTGTCAAACAATCATTTTCTTCACAGGTGTGTGGAGGTGGCACTGATCCTGCAGCAGTCTAACACTCTCTGTCACTCTTCTTCAAGTCTTTGACACGAGGAACCAAAACTATGTTATTAACAACACTAACAGGTCTGCAGTTTGTCCACTTGGCAGTTGTGTCATCAGTGCTTTGCATCGTTGTGATATTTTAAGCTGGAAGTGCTTCGGTGAAAAGAAAATTCCTTCTGTCACGATGTGCAGAATCCTTCATGTTGGTCGGCTGGTCCGTCTTGTTATTTTTTTAATGCTCAAACTTTCCATCGGGAGGTCAGTGTGTGTTTGTCATCTTCCATATTGAGCTGATTGGTTCAGCTGCCGTCACTAACAGATGTGCTGCACATCTGCACGTGTGCAAAGGTAACTCTACTCGGACAAACTGCTCGAAGTGCGTTGATAGAAACATTTCAGGGATTTTGAGTCGTTCTGCTCTCCAGATGTGTCGTGTTAAAGGTTTTTATCATGTTAATCATGATAATGTTGCCTCCCTAAGATGATGACCAGAGGGGCAACTGGTTTCCTGTTCAACAACGTGTGGCGCTGTGATAAAGAATAGAAAAAGGGACACACGTTGAGCTGATGCCAGTTTCACAACAGGAAGGTTTATTCTTCACAACAGCTTAGAACAGCTTCAGGTATCACCATACTAACTGCAAAGAAATGGCCTTATGTTTCAGTCCAGTTTACCATACATGGCCACAGTTCCATGAGCTAGAGACTGTATAAATCCCTCAATACAACTTTGACAAAACATAAACAAAATGTTGCTTAAATCCATTGATAATATCAGATCCACAATGTATCACAATAAACACATTTGTTTTACAAAGATAAACAAAACACAATAGTGTACTCTGTACTTCATTTTTAACTACATTTACAAACATCGTAAAATTAACTCATTTTAATTCTTGTTCAGCACTAAATTATTTATGTGAAATGTATTTCCACTGTACTGACAATGTAACTTCTGTTTTTTTAAATATAGCTATTTTACTCTTTACAAGGAAATAATGTCTTTGACATAAAACAGACATATTCACTGTTCTGATACAACCTACAACTATATAGAGTGCAATGCTCCTTTAACAGCGTTCACTACTACTGTGCAGTCAGCATTGATCAAACAGTTTCCTTATAACACTTTATAAACGTCTTTGTATTAAACCACAAACTTGTTCTTATAACCACAAGATCAACCAGAAGAATAAAACGTAGTATGAAGCCCATTTATCAGAGTGCATAATACATCAAGAGTTCAGTCCAGAAATCTCTCACAGGTCAGATTAGCTTCCCCACACACACTCCGTATTCCACATTAGCCAAGTCCGCTAGCATTAGCATCATTTAGCCTGCAGCCTTAACCCACAATTCAGACACAACTCAGAATGAATCCATTTCTTTAGCGAGTTGCGCTCATTACCCACATAAACAACATCGTCCGTTTGTAAGGTCTGCAGTATACATTCATTTAAATGCATTTACTAACCTGTGATAAAGAATAGAAAAAGGGACACACGTTGAGCTGATGCCAGTTTCACAACAGGAAGGTTTATTCTTCCTCTGTGCCCCAAAACGCTACTCGATACCACTGCGCGTAATGCGCCCTCTAGCGGCTGGATGTAGGATAGCATCTTAAATGACAGGTACAAAGATACAATCACAACAAAACACAACAACAACTGGGCTGTTTTCCCCAGTTTAATTCTGATACTAGATTTTACTAGAAAGCTATTTTCAACTCTCTACAATAACAGATGAACCCCTAACCCTACATGTTAATTTTGACAGCACTGGTAACTCCTTTTTAATGTTCTTCTGTCAGATCATTGATTAGACTCGACTCCAAATACGAGACTCAGAAAACTCAAATGAAAACTCAAATCAAAGCAATGAGAAAAGGACTTCTTGTGTTAGAATGAAAACATATGGAAGTGGTCAGGTTTCAAACACTCGATGAATCTACTGCACAGTTACATTCAGGGACCTTTGGCCTCCTGAGAGCATTAGTTGATGGTTCATCACAGTTTTCTCAAAGTTTCCTCTGAGCTTCTGCAGCATCATCACTTCCATCACTGATGAAAGAAAGTTCATAGAAAACAGAAAATATATCTTCAGAATCTGAGAGTCTAAAACTTGACAGACTTGATTCAGATGAAGTTATTTGAGCAGAAACTCCTGGATCTTTATCCTGTGTTGATCTAATCCTTCATGGTTCCTCCACAGAGTGGACCAGCAGAGCTCAGAGGTTCCCAGTGGTCAGTCTGCCCAGCAGCATCAAACACAGCTGGACTCCATATTTATGGTCTGTACATGTACAACAACTACTTTATTATTAATATTAATAATGATGCATTTATTTATAGGTCCCTTTCAGAACACCAAGGACTCTGTGGACTAAACGACCAAAAGAAAACAAACTTTGAAATCAGACGGTGCAAATGTGATCACAGGGAAACGTTTTAAATATCGAGGCTTTAAACAGAAACCAAAGTGAAACAGTTTGTAGTCGAGATCAGTGGGAATGAAGCTGAATAACTGTTTCTTCAATAACTTTGAGCTCTTAAAAAACAAAAACCAGCTGAAAGTCTGGCTGCTCTTATGAAAAGTACAGAGAAATTATGGGTCGCTCAACACTTGTGCACAATATAAGAGTTTAAATAAATCTAAAGAATAACTCAAAGTCCTACAATCATACTGAGAAAATCATCTACAGCTAACTATCCAAGTGGATTTGTTTAAGACAGCTCCATCTGCTGGTGGCCCTCTGCAGGTGCATGAAAGGGGCGTGTTTATATTGAAAGTAGTAGAGAAAGTAAACCCCACGGGAAGGAGGAGGACTCTCAGCAGCTTCCAGCTCATATTCAGACATTTGACTTCTCACTGAAAGCAGCAAGTTTGAGTGTCTGTACCTTAGTTAGAAGAGATAACATGTCAGTAGTAATTAGAGTTGATTGAGCAATGCTGTCCTTATAATGTAGTTTATGATTTTTATACATCTTTTTATGGACAAGTCCAGTTTTTCTGTAGAGCCTCTCAAGTTGGTGACAGCAGCAGTGGAAGTTCACGTGTAAACCAGAGCAGCAAATCGGGTCCAAATGTGTTGTTCACAGTGAGTGGGATCATCATTGGCTGCTATGTTAACCTCCTGCAGCAGGATGTCTTTGGTCAGAGAATGGATAGATCACTAAGTCATTGTTGAGTTTAGGGAGACAGTAGACAGTTGGAGGAGGTTCAGCCAGTTGACACACAGTAGATAAAATAACTGAAGGCAGGAGCAGACACCTGTATGACTTTCCACCTCTCACATAGATTATTTCCCTGGGCAGCGCCACAGGGCTGGTAGATGTAAACAAAGCTGGAGGAGAGGATTGATTCATCTGAGAAAAGTCACAGAGTTGTGTCTTGATGCTCAATCATCCAGGTACGTAAATCCCAAAAAGCTTGATTCTGTTCATCTGGATGTTTTCAGTGGGAGAAACGTTTCATCATCATCAGGTGACTTCTTCAGTCTCAGCTGACTGCAGGTTTCAATCTCATAAACAGGACATTTGAAACAGGACTGAAACCAGCCCACTGAAGGAACAATGGGCTGGGAGGTCAGTTCATTGATCATTGGTACGCATATTGTCAGGACCATTGATCAATGGTTGTTGATCAATGGTCATGAGTCCAGTTCACAGAGAGCTGGGGAATGGCTGCAATCACAGCATGTAAGATGGTGACAGTTGTACCCTTGGGCCCCTCCTCCATTCAGAGATGGTCTTTCCTTTTCACATAAATGGCCTCCTTGACTCCGCCCTCAAACCAGCGTTCACATTTACTCAGGACCTTCTTGATGTGAAGTTCTTCTGCTTCGCTGGCTGCTGTGTCTGTGGGGATGGTGTTTGTTCTGTGTTGTTGCGTCCTGATGACGTCCAGTTTGTGCCCCAGTGGATGATGAGAGTCAAACCTTAAATACTGATCTGTATGCGTAAACAGAGTGAACCTTTAAGACCAGTTGTCTGTACGATCAACTCAGTCACCTGAAACATCTCCAAGTTTCTGGCTTTGATCATCAACCTGTTGGTAGTTCAGCTCTGAACACCAGTGAAATGTTTCTCCCACTGAAATCGCTGCATTCATATGAACAGCATCAACGTTTTGGGATCATGGAGTTGTGGACAAAGTCTCAGTTAATCAGATAAAGTCAAACCTATAATTGGTGAAGAGTTCGTGGATGATATGCCCCTTGATGGTAAAGAAGTGGATGTTGTGTGGACTAAAGTTCAGAGTGGTGGGTCATTCATAAATATTCTGTTCCAGCTGCTGGAGGACAACATCATCACTTTTGTGAAGAACGAGCTGAAGAAGATCCAGAAGGCTCTGAATCCAAATAAGCCCCAGTGCTTGGAGTTTCAGAGGGAGGATGATGAGCAGAGGAGAAACAGCAGAGAGGCATTTGTGAAGATCACAGTGGACTTCCTGAGGAGAATGAAGCAGGAGGAGCTGGCTGACCGTCTGCAGAGACGTAAGAGGATTTAAGCTGCTGGATAAATGAGACACTTGTGACACCAGTGTGTTCAGTCATTTCTCAGTGGGTCAGAAATTGTCATCAGCATTTTGTAAAATATGATTGTTAAAGTTGTATTTTTATTATTATTATTCAGAACTTCCAGCTGCTGTTTGTCATCGTAAACTTAAATCCACCCTGAAGAAGAAGTTCCAGTGTGTGTTTGAGGGCATCGCTAAAGCAGGAAACCCAACCTTCCTGAATCAGATCTACACAGAGCTCTACATCACAGAGGGAGGGACTGCAGAGGTCAATGATGAACATGAGGTCAGACAGATTGAAACAGCATCCAGGAAACCAGACAGACCAGAAACAACCATCAGACAAGAAGACATCTTTAAAGCCTCACCTGGAAGAGATGAACCAATCAGAACAGTGCTGACAAAGGGAGTGGCTGGCATTGGGAAAACAGTCTTAACACAGAAATACAGCCTGGACTGGGCTGAAGACAAAGCCAACCAGCACATCCAGTTCATATTTCCATTCACTTTCAGAGAGCTGAATGTACTGAAAGAGGAAAAGTTCAGCTTGGTGGGACTTGTTCATCACTTCTTTACTGAAACCAAAGAAGCAGGAATCTGCAGCTTTGAAGACTTCCAGGTTGTGTTCATCTTTGATGGTCTGGATGAGTGTCGACTTCCTCTGGACTTCCACAAAACTACAATCCTAACTGACCCTAGAAAGTCCACCTCAGTGGATGTGCTGCTGATAAACCTCATCAGGGGGAAACTGCTTCCCTCTGCTCGCCTCTGGATAACCACACGACCTGCAGCAGCCAATCAGATCCCTCCTGTCTGTGTTGGCATGGTGACAGAGGTCAGAGGGTTCACTGACCCACAGAAGGAGGAGTACTTCAGGAAGAGATTCAGAGATGAGGAGCAGGCCAGCAGCATCATCTCCCACATCAAGACATCACGAAGCCTCCACATCATGTGTCACATCCCAGTCTTCTGCTGGATCACTGCTACAGTTCTGGAGGATGTGCTGGAAACCAGAGAGGGAGGACAGCTGCCCAACACCCTGACTGAGATGTACATCCACTTCCTGGTGGTTCAGGCCAAAGTGAAGAAGGTCAAGTATGATGGAGGAGCTGAGACAGATGCACACTGGAGTCCAGAGAGCAGGAAGATGATGGAGTCTCTGGGAAAACTGGCTTTTGATCAGCTGCAGAAAGGAAACCTGATCTTCTATGAATCAGACCTGACAGAGTGTGGCATCGATATCAGAGCAGCCTCAGTGTACTCAGGAGTGTTCACACAGATCTTTAAAGAGGAGAGAGGACTGTACCAGGACAAGGTGTTCTGCTTCATCCATCTGAGTGTTCAGGAGTTTCTGGCTGCTCTTCATGTCCATCTGACCTTCATCAACTCTGGACTCAATCTGCTGGAACAACAACAAACAACCTCTACATGGTCTAAACTATTTAACAAACTAAAACTTCAGTCTCTCCACCAGAGTGCTGTGAACAAGGCCTTACAGAGTCCAAATGGACACCTGGACTTGTTCCTCCGCTTCCTCCTGGGTCTTTCACTGCAGACCAATCAGACTCTCCTACGAGGTCTGCTGACACAGACAGGAAGTAGCTCACAGACCAATCAGGAAACAGTCCAGTACATCAAGAAGAAGCTCAGTGAGAATCTGTCTGCAGAGAAAAGCATCAATCTGATCCACTGTCTGAATGAACTTGATGATCGTTCTCTAGTGGAGGAGATCCAACAGTCCCTGAGATCAGGACGTCTCTCCACAGATAAACTGTCTCCTGCTCAGTGGTCAGCTCTGGTCTTCATCTTACTGTCATCAGAAGAAGATCTGGATGTGTTTGACCTGCAGAAATACTCTGCTTCAGAGGAGGCTCTTCTGAGAATGCTGCCAGTGGTCAAAGCCTCCAACAAAGCTCTGTGAGTAAACATGTTGTCATCGCTTCATTGTTAAAATCATGGGAAATAAATCAGAAATGCTGAGTTCAAAGAGCACTGTAACATTTTTTTAAAATAGTAAATTAAATGATCATCAGTCACTCGGTAAATATATGGTAGTTTTAATGTTTCACTCCAGCATTTCTAAAACACACTTTGTTCTGTAACTCTTATCAAAGGACAATCCAGACCCAGCCTATAAGAACATGAGCTCTGATGCTTCAGCCCCTCTGACAGGTTTATTATCCTCAGCTTGTTCATTTGTCTCCAACTCCAGGAGTTTGGTTGTTTTATTCTAAAGCACAAACTTCACCTGCCAGACTTCACCTACATCTTTTTCTGATGTTCATAATTTAAGTTCAAGTTTGTATCTCACTTTCAGTGCACACTCTCCCTTTTTAAATATAAATCTCTGCTGTGCTGTCATGTTTTCATCCTGTATGGAGGGAGAAACTCGGTCTTCATTACTGAAATTGCCTCTAAGGTCGTGTTTCTTGTCAGTAACCATATGTAACTGTAAGGCTTCCATAACCAGTGTTATCACAGAATTACAGTGGGTTCACTCTGGGTCCTCTACAGTTTCTTCCCACTGTCCACAGACATGCAGTTAGGTTACCTGGTGATCTAAACTTCATGCAGGTGTGAGTGAGAGTGGTTGTCTGTCCCTCTGTGGGCTTAGTGGAAGAGACTGGATGGATCTCTGCTTTGTCTTTGATATATGCTGACAGAAAACATTCTCCATGAAGTCTGCATTTCAGCTCATCTCCTTTATACACACCTTTAACAGGAAGAGTTTTATACAGCGAGTGTTTAAAATCAAGTGTTATTCACAATACACAGGTAATGAGCATGATTATTGAATTACTAAAATTTTCTAAAATAATTGTTTTAGTTAATATTGTATGACAGTGTACACAGAATTATTAGCTCAGTAGGCAGAGTGGTCGCCCCATGATCATAAGGTCAGGGGTCGAATCCACCGAATAGTTACCTTGTGGTACCCCTGAGCAAGGTTCCATCAAGGTACCAATCATGTGCACTGGACTGGTAGCACTCATAGTCTCATAGGTTTAAATAAATTTAAAAAAAAAAGGGTTCAACATATAAACAAATTTAATTTGATCACATATATTGTTTGTTTTTTTTTGTTTTTGTTTTTTTCCTTTCTCTCACAGACTGAGCAGCTGTAACGTCTCAGAGAAAGGCTGTGAAAATTTGTTGTCAGTGGTCAGCTCCCAGTCCTGTAGTCTGAGAGAGCTGGACCTGAGTACCAACAGCCTGAAGGCTTCAGCAGTAAAGCTTCTGTCTGCTGCAGTGGAGAGTCCACATGCCAAACTGAATGTTCTGAGGTCAGATCAATTTGTATTATGTTTAGTTCTGTTTGTTTATGTGTTTGATGTTTGTTTTTGTTTATGTCTTTATCCAGTTATCCTTGTTTCATAGCATTTTTATTCATTTCAAAGTTAAACAGAAGTTTTACTAACCTGCTCAGCACAAGACAATAAGCTATTGCACCTTGATTACACTTTAACAACAATCTTTATTCATGTTTTTATCTTCAGACTTAACATCTGTGAACTCTCAGAGGAAAACTGTGAAGCTCTGTCCTCAGTTCTCAGCTCGCAGTCCTCTAGTCTGACAGAGCTGGACCTGAGTATCAGAAAGCTGCAGGATTCAGGAGTGAAGCTTCTGTCTGCTGGACTACAACGTTTAAACTGTAAACTGAATACTCTGAGGTCAGATCAGAAAACATTTAGTTTTTAGAATTATTAATTAAAGTTCATACATATGATGTTGTATCTTAGTATGTTTATGTTTTCTTTAAAAATAGAAAGTCAACATTTAATGTTGTGAAATGTATTAACAAACTCTACATGAGTACTTGTTTTATAGATTGTCTTTTATTTTTCAGACTGAGTGGCTGTAACCTGTCAGAGAGAAGCTGTGAAGCTCTGTCCTCAGTCCTCAGCTCCCAGTCCTCCAGTCTGAGAGAGCTGGACCTGAGTAACTCTGACCTGCAGGATTCAGGAGTGAAGCTTCTGTCCGCTGGACTAAAGAGTTCACAGTGTGCAGTGGAAACTCTCAGGTCAGGATTCAAACTTTTCCACAGATGATCATTTGAAATGTGATTTATATTATTGTATAAACAGGTAACTTTTACAGCTGTCAAGTGAACTTTTATTCACATTTGAGTGGATAATTGGACTCTGAATTACTAAAAGTTGTTATAGTCATGTCTTTGTTTATTTAAAAAAATACTTCATAAAATGCCTAATTTAAAGATTTAGGCTCCTTTGGGCCCATAATATATATATTTGATTTCTTTGTGAATGAAATTAGGAGGATATTGGCGACTGCTGATTGGCTCGCTGTTTGTTTTTTATTCACAGTACTTAATTTTAAAGGCTGATTTCTCAAAATGAGATGTTTATCTTTTCTTCTACAACATGTGGAGCCACCAAATCTTCTTGCTTCATTTATTCATTACAGTTTGATTTAAAGAATATTAGACTCGTAACATAATAAATATATTTATTTCACTTCTTCTTGAGAGAAAGAAAGGGATGACTGGGTGAGCTCCAGTGGTTCATCCCAGCAGAGAGAGCGGCACACTGGGCTGCAAATGATCACAGTAGTAATGGCCATAGTTTGATAAAACAGGCAGTCTTACCCTGTAGAAAATACAGGGTTCTGGTGCCGATGTGGGGGAGGGGACTCGCCCGGTACTAACTACATACTACTAACTACCTCATTCAGATGTCTTCCGTACTAACCTTGATAACAAGTAACTGCAGTAGCCTTATAGGTCAAATCAGTTTCACCTGTTAAAGTTAGCTCCACTATTAATTAGGGGTGGGGGAAAAAATCGATACTGTGTAGTATCGTGATATTTTGTTTGCTAATAATGTATCGATACAGGGACAGCAGAAATCGATATTTTGTTACAAACAATTTTTTCTCTGAAGTCAACATGCTCTGGAGTCAGAGCATGTTGACTTCAGAGCATGTTGATCCTTTTTCTGAGCAACAATCCTGACATTCCTTCACTGTCCAAATGTGTTTAACTTTTTTTTTGGCAGCAATAAACATGACAGTTTACTTATTTTAATTTAAGACATGTTTAATTTTAATTAAGTTTAAAACTTTTTTATTTAATGTAAAATTATATATTTTTTTAATTTACTTTCAAATTCTTCAGTTGCTGAATGGGCTGCATAGTTTTCATAAATTGCATAGTTCAGAATAGCTATAATTGTACCAGATGGTTGCATTCAGTTAAGTTGGACTAGACTGTAATACAAACCGTTCAGTTTGTCAACAATAAAACTGACTGAAATGAGAGAAAGACTGAGTGTGAGACTTTGATATTAGATAAAATGAATATTGATAAAGTTTACCTTTATGTGCAGAATTTAAATATCGCAAAATATTTTAAAAAATCGCAATAATATCGTATCGTGCGTTAAGTATTGTGATAATATCGTATCGCGAGTTGTATGGTGATTCCCACCTCTACTATTAATGGTGTCACTTGTTATTTCTGGGATGAGTTTAGTAGCCTGAACAGCTGCTTAAAGGAAAGTAATTAAATAATAAAAATAACCTAAGTCCGGGGGAACCTGCAAGAGCTGTTTGCACAAAGAATAATGCTCAGACTTTGAGGTTTTATCGTTTTACACAAGGTTTAAAAATGAATGTCCACAATTGAATTGCAGAAATTGTTATTGAGCTAATACTGATGTAGTTGTTATCTTTGGTAAGGAGAGGTTGGAGGAAGGATGAGCACAGTCAGGCCTAAAGATGCTCTTAATAATAATAATGGATTGCATTTATATAGCGCTTTTCGAGACCCTCAAAGACCCTTTACAATCCCACTACAGGGAGTGCAGAATTATTAGGCAAGTTGTATTTTTGAGGAATAATTTTATTATTGAACAACAACCATGTTCTCAATGAACCCAAAAAACTCATTAATATCAAAGCTGAATGTTTTTGGAAGTAGTTTTTAGTTTGTTTTTAGTTTTAGCTATTTTAGGGGGATATCTGTGTGTGCAGGTGACTATTACTGTGCAGAATTATTAGGCAACTTAACAAAAAACAAATATATACCCATTTCATTTATTTATTTTTACCAGTGACACCAATATAACATCTCCACATTCACAAATATACATTTCTGACATTCAAAAACAAAAGAAAAACAAATCAGCGACCAATATAGCCACCTTTCTTTGCAAGGACACTCAAAAGCCTGCCATCCATGGATTCTGTCAGTGTTTTGATCTGTTCACCATCAACATTGCGTGCAGCAGCAACCACAGCCTCCCAGACACTGTTCAGAGAGGTGTACTGTTTTCCCTCCTTGTAAATCTCACATTTGATGATGGACCACAGGTTCTCAATGGGGTTCAGATCAGGTGAACAAGGAGGCCATGTCATTAGTTTTTCTTCTTTTATACCCTTTCTTGCAGCCACGCTGTGGAGTACTTGGACGCGTGTGATGGAGCATTGTCCTGCATGAAAATCATGTTTTTCTTGAAGGATGCAGACTTCTTCCTGTACCACTGCTTGAAGAAGGTGTCTTCCAGAAACTGGCAGTAGGACTGGGAGTTGAGCTTGACTCCATCCTCAACCCGAAAAGGCCCCACAAGCTCATCTTTGATGATACCAGCCCAAACCAGTACTCCACCTCCACCTTGCTGGCGTCTGAGTGGGACTGGAGCTCTCTGCCCTTTACCAATCCAGCCACGGGCCCATCCATCTGGCCCATCAAGACTCACTCTCATTTCATCAGTCCATAAAACCTTAGAAAAACCAGTCTTGAGATATTTCTTGGCCCAGTCTTGACGTTTCAGCTTGTGTGTCTTGTTCAGTGGTGGTCGTCTTTCAGCCTTTCTTACCTTGGCCATGTCTCTGAGTATTGCACACCTTGTGCTCTTGGGCACTCCAGTGATGTTGCAGCTCCAAAATATGGCCAAACTGGTGGCAAGTGGCATCTTGGCAGCTGCACGCTTGACTTTTCTCAGTTCATGGGCAGTTATTTTGTGCCTTGGTTTTTCCACATGCTTCTTGAGACCCTGTTGACTATTTTGAATGAAACGCTCGATTGTTCGATGATCACGCTTCAGAAGCTTTGCAATTTTGAGACTGCTGCATCCCTCTGCAAGATATCTCACTATTTTTGACTTTTCTGAGCCTGTCAAGTCCTTCTTTTGACCCAGATTGCCAAAGGAAAGGACGTTACCTAATAATTATGCACACCTGATATAGGGTGTTGATGTCATTAGACCACACCCCTTCTCATTACAGAGATGCACATCACCTAATATGCTTAATTGGTAGTAGGCTTTCGAGCCTATACAGCTTGGAGTAAGACAACATGCATGAAGAGGATGATGTGGACAAAGTACTCATTTGCCTAATAATTCTGCACTCCCTGTATTCATTCACTCTCACATTCACACACTGGTGGAGGTAAGCTACAGTTGTAGTGGTAGGTTAGGTTTTGCCCAAGGACAAAATGACCAAGACAGAGAGAGCTGGCTCATCAGACAGACAAGCTCATCTTGTAACCTACTGGTTCGCTGGTCAGCACACCAGCTGACTAGCGAACCGGCTAACTAGCACACCAGCTAACTAGCACACCAGCTAAATAGCAAATCAGCTAACTAGCAGACCAGCTAACGGCAGCCACAAGCTGAAGGACGATTAAATGTAGTGGAGATATCAGAGATGACACTGGTGTGTCCGATTCACTCTTTAGCACTCTGGTCACTCCGGTGTGTCAGCCAGAACACCACTGAAGGCCAAATGATCCCAGCATGTGGAATAAAGAGCTTAAGGTTTGGTTTGAGACACTTTATTCTTTCACTGATTGATTCTTGCGGCTGTGATCATGTGTGTGGTTTCTTACAAAAAGGAAGTACACAATACAAATACATGACAAATAAGATGAATAGATAAGTTACATATCCAGTTATATGTACGTACATCAGTATAGCTAATATAGCCATATATAAGGACAAAGATCACAGTACTATAATGCAGTAATGTTAAACACAAAGGTGTATATCTACATAAATCTGTCCTATCAGTGATCAGGGTACTGTAGTATACTTCCACTACATAAACTATAGAAACTAAACGACATTAGTGTGACTTTAAGTTACCATCAGTACAGACGAACTGATGGTAGTTGTACAAAATAAAGGCATTGCAATTATTGTGAAGGGCTTCCGGTTAAACTAAGATCAGCTGATTACCTCATAACAAATTGTTTGCTATAGAACGCAGCTCCCACTCTTCATTAATATCATGTACTGTAACTCCCAAGTAACCATGGTTACCCAGCCACGCCCAGTAGTCTCCAGAGAGACCAACAGCTGGTGCACGTTGTAACGCCGTGGCTTTCATAGTCTCTCCTTTTTCTACAGCTCATGTGTTCTTCTTGTGATGGTGCGTCTTGAGGGAGGCTCATACATGCCGTCATTTGTTGATCCTAAGAACGTTCCTCAGACCGACTTCTTCAACAACACTAATCGGCCTGCAGTTTGTAGCTACTCACTTCACTGTGGTGTTTGTTAGCTTGTCTTTCTTTGGTTTTATCCTGACTCCTCCCACAAGCTGATCCTACGTAGTCTGCCCAAGCCTCCCACCTCTGTTTGTTTGGGTGGTTTGTTTGCTGCCATCAACAGCGTGTAATGCATTTAAGTGATACTTCAGACATGAAGTACTGCGACAATAAAAAACTCAACTTTGCTTAAAAATAACTTTAGTTGTATCAACACTGCCCTCTGGAATAATTAGACTTTGGTGACAAACTGATGTGATCTCCATGTTTCCTTTGTTGGACTGTGGGCGAGTGTCAGAACTGAATGTACTGAGTAACATGTGGAGTTTAAATATGTGTCAGTTCCAGTTTTAGAGCTCTAAAGTGCAGCTATCATGTTAGGAATATGTTAGGAATAGACAGGAACACTGAGCACACTGAGGTCAAATCTTTATTTATCCAGTTCATCTGTAGGCTGAGCTCAGTCCATCCATTTAGTGAAATGATGTTTAAAGGTCTCCTTGTTCTGTGAGCGTGCACAGATCCTGAAGCAGAAAGCCTGGGTTAACAGAGAAATGATCATCACTGTGATGATGCTCACCATCTCTGACTGGGATTTGAGGTTTTGTCAAAGCAGCAAAGAAAGCCTGGCTATGTTGGACTGGGTGTGGAAGCAGCTCCCAGTTTGAGTTCAGGAGACAGACACCCTCTCTACTTTGACGATCAGCTTCAAACTTTCCTTTTTGATAAAACTTATAGTTAGAGCTGGATCAGGTGACCCTGAACCATCACTTAGTTATGCTGCTATAGAGATGGATAACAGATGGATTGTTGTTTTGTGTGTCTGCAGTCTGTCAGGCTGTCTGATCACAGAGGAAGGCTGTACTTCTCTGGCCTCAGCTCTGACCTCCAACCCCTCCCATCTGAGAGAGCTGGACCTGAGCTACAATCATCCATGTGACTCAGGAATGAAGCTTCTGTCGGCTGGACTGAAGGATCCAGGCTGGAGACTGGACACTCTCAGGTATGGAGAGAATGTCTGATATAGGAGGAAGAGCTGGAATCATTTCCTGTGTCTTTCACTCACTTCCTGTTTGTTTCCTGCAGATGAGACATGAACAATCACACATGCAGGAATATTTTCAGGGACAGACACACTAGTCTAGCTGGATAGTACATGGATATTTATGTAGGGGGTCTTCAAGGAGTCTGTTTGCAGGAACATTAATGATAACTGATAAGTCATGTTGAGAGTTTCATTAAAAGTAGACTTACAGTTAGGTAATATTTGGACAGAGACAACATTTTGTAACTTTAGATACAAGTATCAGCCATGTGTGTGTTTCCCATGCTGTATGTCCACAGTCACAGTGACAGTCAGTGACACTGACAGAAGGATGAAACAAGGCTGTGAATCATTTCAGTCTGTGTGTGTGACAAAGAGGCAGACAGGAGCAGCTAACATTTGGAAATGGAAGCTTACTGGAAACACTACATTCACGGCTGAATTCACAATAGATTTGTTCTCAAGTGCACATTTAGCAGCTAATGCTAATACTGTTTTCCCTTTGCTTTCTACAGCAGCTATTGCTAAGTAGGCCACTTTGCTCCGCTAAGGATTTGTGTGACCATGATGGAGACTCTGATAAGCTAATGCTGCTAAGCTAATGCTGTTTATGGGCCCTGTTAGAATCAATATTTCATTCTCATTCTGTTGTTTGAGAACAATATTAACGTTTCACATCATTATAACACAAGAGAAAAGGGTATTGGCATTAGCTACTAGTGCTTATTCACCTCAAATTACCTTTAGCTGCTAATGGCAGCCTACTTAGCATTAACTCCTCACTAATATAATGCTAATTTACATCAAATTAGCATTAGCTGCTCAAGTTGTTATAAGGAAAAAGAGAAAACGGTATTAGTATTAGCTGCTAATAATTATTCACCCCTAATTAGAGTTAGCCCCTAATGGCAGTCTACTTAGCATTAACTCCTGACATTGTTATAATGCAGGGGAAAAGAGTTACCATTATCGGATAATGCTAATTCTCATCAAATTAGCATTAGTTAATAACGGTAGACTTCATATCATTAGCTGCTGTCATGCTTACAAAGCAAACAGTATGAGCATTAGCTGTTAATCCTTTTTCATCTAAAATTAGAATTAGCCACTAATGGCGTATTGTTAAAAAGTAAGAAAAAACATTGTTAGCATAAGCGGATAATGCTAATTCATCTCAAATTAGTATTAGCTAATAATGGCACCTGCTTAGCATTAGCTGGTCACATTGTTATAAGGCAAGAAAATATGGTATTAGCATTAGCTGCCAATTTCTATTTACCTAAAATTAGCATTAGCCACTAATGGTAGCCTATAGCAAAAACTTCTTAATGCTAAATGAAGTTAATTAATGCTAAGTAGGTTTAACTGAAATTAAAGTAGTGTTAGCATTAGCTGCTGATATTGTTAAAAGGTAAGATAAAACATTGCTAGCAGCAGCGGATAATGCTAACACACATAATAATTAGCATTACCTAATAATGGCAGCCTTCTTAGCATTAGCTGCTCATATTGTTATAATGCAAGGGAAAAGGTGAATTAGCATTATCCACTAATGCTAATTCACCTAAATTAGCATTAGCTAATAATGGCTACGTACTTAGCATTACCTACTAATATTGATATAAAGCAAGAAAATATGGTATTAGCATTAGCTTCTAATGCTTTCTCATCTAAAATTAGAATTAGCCACTAATGGCATCCTATTTAGCATTAACTCTTCACATCGCAAGGGAAAAATTAGAATTCAATTAAAAAAAAAGTGTTCACATTAGCTACTTGTATTGTTAAAAAGTAAGAAAAAACATTGTTAGCATAAGGGGATAATGCTAATTCACCTCAAATTAGTATTAGCTAATAACGGCAACCTACATAGCATTAGCTGGTCACATTGTTATAAAGCAAGAAAATATGGTATTAGCATTATCTGCCAATTCCTATTCACCTAAAATTAGCATTACCTGCTAATGGCAGTCTACTTAGCATTAACTCCTCACTAATGTGATGCTAATTCACATTAAATTAGCTTTAGCATTAGCTGCTAGCATCAGCCTACCTAGCACTAGCTGCTCACATTGTTAAAAGGGAAGAGAATACGATATTAGCATTAGCTGGTAATATTTATTCACCCCTAATTAGAATTAGCCACTAATGGCAGCATACTTAGCGTTAACTCCTCACATCGTTGTAATGCAAATGAGGCTAACTTGCATTAAATTAGACTGCTGTTATTAGCTAATGCTATTTAGCAGTAGCTGCTCACATTGTTATAAAGCAAAGGAAAACGATATGAGCATTAGGTTCTAATGCGTATTTGCCTTAAATTAGACGTAGGTGCTAATGGCAGCCTACTTAGCATTAGCAGCTCAGATGTTATAATGCTAGGAAAAAGAGTGTTAGCATTAGCCGTTCACATTGTTATAAAGTTAAGGGAAATAGTGTTAGCATTAGCTACTCACATTTTTAAAAAAAGTAAGTGTTAGCATTAGTGCATAATGCTAATTCACATCAAATTAGCATTAGTTAATAACGGCAGCCTATTTAGCATTAGCAGATAATGTTGACCTTGGCCCACTGGAAAAGTTAAGAACTAAAGATTTAGGAGTGTTTCTCGATAGCTCTTTCTCGTTTGAGAAACAAATGAATTCTGTTATTAAAACCAGCTGTAAGGTTTATATTGTTGACTGTCATTTATGCTTAGAAATATTTACTCATATATGCTTAGAGTTGTATAATCGATTGCATAATGATAGAGGTTTGATCCTTAGTAGTCTGTAAAGACTCTGTGTGCCTTCCAGAGTGCTCTGGCATGCACACACCACTTGGGGCCATGAGAGAGGTCGTACCCTCTCTTACTGATTTATGGTGTAGGACAGGGGTCTCAAACTCAATTTAGCTGGGGGCCGCTGCAGGCAGAGTCTGGGTGAGGCTGGGCCGCATTAGGTTTTCCACAAGAAAGGCATGGTTAAAAAATTCCAATCTTCTCAAATCTCTTTATTTTTATTTTTTAACACAAAATATGAAAAATAAATAAACAAATTAAGAATTAATAAGAAAAAAATCAATCTGTAATACATAAATAAAATAATAATAAGATATTTTTAGTCAGTGAACTTGTGTGTTTTTTTCAGTCTTCTATATCTGCTGTATTTAGATTGAAATGTCTGTATTAACAGTTCTATAACCTTCTTCTGAACATGAATGGAACACTGTAGAAAATGAACTGTTCTTCTGAACATGGCTTCTCTTGCCTACTCCTTGCTGCTAGAGACCTGGCAGCGTTTCCTCTCGCATAGCCGAGCCAGATTTGGCCTGAGGGAGGAAGCAGTTGCGACCCTCAGTATGTCTTGAAGATGATCATCCGTAAGTCTGGACCTGTACTTGGACTTATTGAAGTTCAAAGTGGAGAAGAGCTTTTGGCACAAGTATGTGCTACCAAAAAGGCACATGGTCCGCTTGAACATTCGGGAAAGCCGAGGGAAACTAGGGCTCAATCCTCTCAAAAATTGTCCAAGCTTGTCTGCTTTTCCACTCACCTCCCTGAACTTTGCTTTGAGTTCAGAGTTGCACTGCAGCTCAATGAGCTCCATTTGAAGCACAGAAGGGGCATCTTGCACATCAAAGGAGAAGGGGTCCGCAAAAATGTGAAAGGTGGCTCTGTGTGTCTTGAAGTCAGCAAATCTGTGATCAAATTCCTCCTGTAGCCTCAAAATGACATCAACATACTCGTCAGCACTGAATGGTGTGCCTGCATCCACGAGTGCCTTGCATGCTGGGAAATGGCAAAGGTTTGTCTGAGAGAGCTGAGCTTTCCAGAGCGCCAGTTTTGTGGAGAATGCTCTCACGTTGTCATAGGCAGCACTGACAAGTTGCCCCTGGCCTTGTAACGTCTTGTTCAGTACATTAAGCTCATGTGTCATATCAACAAGAAAAGCTGAGTCCATGAGCCATTTGGGATCAGTTAGCACAGGAACACTAACTCCATCCTTCTCCATGAAGGCTTCACTTCTGCTCTCAACTCAAAAAGTCTCTTTAATACATTTCCCCTGCTGAGCCAACGTACCTCAGTGAAGTCGAGCACATCCCCATATTCTGACTCCATTTCCTCTAAAAAAGCACAGAACCTTCGGTGCTTTAAGCCCCTGGATCTGATTTGGTTGATGCATTTCACAACAATAGACATCACATTGTCAAACTTCAGGCATTTGCTGCAAAGGACCTGCTGATGGATGATGCAGTGCAGAGCAATGGCCTCCTCCACGCCTTCCTCTTCCAGTTTGTTTTGTGCCACCAGTCCATGTTTCCTCCCTGTCATTGATGGCGCTCCATCTGTTGTTATTCCAACAAACCTCTTCCATGGCAAACCAACATTCTCAATGGCATCACACAGCTTGTAAATATCTGCTGAGCGGTGGTCTGGCCATGCATTGGAATTACTGTGAGCAGCTCCTCCATCACTTCAAAACTGTCATCAACACCACGGACATACATTGGGAGCTGGGCAGTGTCGGTGATGTCTGTGGTCTCATCAAGAGCGACTGAGTATACACTGAAACATTTGGCTTTCTCACACAGTTGGTCATAAATGTCACTTGACAGGTCAGAAATGCGATCTGCTGCGGTGTTGGCAGAAAGGCTGATGTTGCTAAACTGACCTTTCTTTCCCGGACAGACTATATTTGCAGCCTGCAATATGCACTTTTAGACAAATGCACCTTCTGTGAATGGCTTCCCTGCTTTAGCAATCATCTCACTAACCACGTGGCTCCGACTGCTGCATTATTCTCTTTGGTTGCTTTCTTGGAGAAATCTTGCTGCCTCAGTAGATCTGTTTTAAGACTGGCAACCCGGTTCGCTCTCTCGTCTCCCTGGTATTTTGCATCCAGCTCAGCATGTCTAGTTGTGTAATGACGTTTCAAATTGTATTCCTTGTGCAGCGCAACTTTCTCTGTGCAAATGAGACAGGTCGGGGTGCCCCTGTGCTCAACAAAGAAATATTGCATTTCCCACTTTTCCTGAAATTGTCGGTGCTCATCACCAACCTTTCTCTTCACCGCAGGCTTTGAAAAAGACATGTTTGGGGCTATGTGACATTTATAATTCTACTTGGTGTCACTGTCGCATTGAAGTTTCAATCAAGCGTTTAGCCGACGGACGGGGAACGTCTCAACGCGTAGAGAACGTCATTTCTGCTTCTTTTTCTTGCAACCGTAGCACGGCGATCGGCAGATAAAAAGCCGGTAGCAGTCTCCTTTGTTTCTACGCTCGATGTTCATGTCTTTCATGACGACACGAACACCGTGGCGTTTGCAGATGGTAGAAAGTGCAGGGATAGCGAGCGCAAAAAAGGCGACTGCTCACGGCGCCGGGCTGTTGTTACAGGAGAAAGAAGCGGAAATGACACCGTGACATATAACAAATAACATCAGCTGTTTCTGATGTTAGTTGTTTTGACTGCTTTTACATTATATTGAAATATATGTAATGTTCATGTTTGCTGCAATGCAAACGCAGTGATGCAAATAAAAACATGGAGCCACAAATTACGGTGCGACCCTATAATTAGTCCGGGTTACCGGGGACTGTTGTTGCCGATGAACAGGTGTCGCTATGTGACTGCAGACTAAATTGGGCTGCATTGAGTTCATGACTTTTCTTTTATCCCGCCGCCTACGCATCACTGTGAGAGTTAATATGAGATCTCTCTCTGTGGAAAAATAACTTTAAATCCCACTGACGTGTGTATAAATCTATATACGTATAATGTCCCGCTGGGCAGCAACTTAAAAAAACAACTTTTTTTGAAGTGTTGTGAACGCAGCGCGCTGGGGCGAATGTCGGCGTTTGCCCAATAGAAAGGAGGAAGCCAGCCAGGCACAGAAAGAAAGAAACACTCCAGGGCAACGCTGCTGGAACTTTGACTCATTGAGAAATGTTTCCCTGCTTGCATCAAGCCCGGCTGGTGTCCCCTGAGATCCATATCCCACCCTGATTGGTGGGTTAATTCAGCTCTGCCCACAACACTGTAAAGTGTCATACATTATCAAACTAACATTACATTTTCATATTAAGGTGGGGCCAAAAACTATCGTCCTGCGGGCCGCAACTGGCCCGCGGGCCGCGAGTTTGAGACCCCTGGTGTAGGAGGACACCTACTCTGTGTCTGGTTAAGTATAAGAGCCCTTTGTTAGGGGGACCGCTGGACTCTTAGCACCAGCTTTGGGGTCACAGGGTCACATCTGGAACACACACAGACACACACACGCACACACACAGACACACACACACAGACACACACAGACACACACACACACACACACACACACACACACTATGCACAGACTGGTACTCTTTGTTCATACCTGTGTAAGACGTCATAATGAACTTGTGCATATTCATGTAAGCTCAATAAAGAGCAGTGTTACGAGGGAGCAGACGAGAGCGACTGAGGTCAAGTGAAGGAACGGCGCTGTCACAGTTCTCTCCCTCATCAATTGTCTGGTTCCAGCGGTGGGTCTGTGCTAGACGACCCATCACCAGCTTTTTCCACTGGTTACCAGTACGTGGTAGAATCCACTTCCAGATCTGGTTGTCTTTAAATCTGTGAATGGATTGGCTCCATCTTATCTCTCTTTAACAAAAGAATCCAAGTGGAGCCCTCAGGTCTGCAGATAAGCAGCTTCTGACCAGAACTAGACGTAAAAACAGAGGTGAGCTTTATCGATGGCTGCAGCCAAACTCTGGAACAGTCGCCCTTCACATCAGGTCGTCACCAACACTGGACATTTTTAAAAGCCGGTTGGAAACACATTTGTACTCTGTAGCTTTCAATCCTGACCAGTCTTTATAGTCATTACTGTGTATGTTTCCTATTTTCTCTCTACTCTGTGCAGCACTTTGGCTCAAGCTGTTTTTAAATGTGCTGATAAATAAATGTAGATTTCTTTGAATAAAACAGTGGAGCCGAGCTTTGAGCTCAGTGTGTAACAGTGTGTGTGTGAGAGCCATGTAATGTCCATGTGTGCATGCTGACTGTGCTGCTCTGACCCCCCTCCTCCTTTCAGGGTGGAGCCTGCTGGAGTCCGATGGTTGAGACCAGGTCTGAGGAAGTGTAAGTGTGTTTTTAATGGGATTCATGAAAACAAAGCAGCACACATTCAACCATCTTCATCATGTCAGGAGTCATCATCAAAGTGTCAATCAATGAACAGATGATGGATCAATAACTGCAGCTGGATTGTGTTTGTTCTCTCCATCAGATTCCTGTCAACTCACAATCGACACAAACACAGTGAACACAGAGCTCCAACTGTCTGACAACAACAGGAAGGTGACACATGTGGAGGAGGTTCAGTCATATCCTGATCATCCAGACAGATTTGATGTTTATGAACAGCTGCTGTGTAGAAATGGTCTGACTGGTCGCTGTTACTGGGAGGTCGAGTGGAGAGGAAGAGTTTATATATCAGTGAGTTACAGAAGCATCAGAAGGAAAGGAGACAGTGATGACTGTTGGTTTGGATACAATGATCAGTCCTGGAGTCTGTACTGTGATTATAATGGTCCTCAGTCTGTCTGGCACAATAAGATACTAACATCCATCTCCTCCTCCTCCTCCTCCTCTGTCTCTAACAGAGCAGCAGTGTATGTGGACTGTCCTGCTGGCACTCTGTCCTTCTACAGAGTCTCCTCTGACACTCTGATCCACCTCCACACCTTCAACACCACATTCACTCAAACTCTTTATCCTGGGTTTTGGTTCTGGTCTCCTGGTTGCTCAGTGTCCCTGTGCTGAGTGGAGTGTAAAGAGTGTCTCCTGTTACAGAAACACTCTGACTGTTGAACAGATAGTTCAGTCTGTACATGTCTGTCTCTTTCACTCACAAACACGTTTTCAGATTCATGGATTCAATCAGTTGATGTTTGAAACTCTTCTAAATGATTCCTTGTAAACTTCTTCCTCTTTAGTCACAAACAAACAGGAAGTGATGTCACATGTGTTCCTGTCCACACAGCAGAATGAGTCTATTGCTGACAGTGATGTACAAACAGAGTGAGCATTTCTGAGGCCCAAAATAAACTGAGTAGTTCACTGAATGAACAATGGACTGTGAGCTCAGTTCCTTCATCATTAGTATGGATTATATATGTATATGTATTATATTAGTATCATATATATCAGGTGCTGCTGCTTTCAGTCATTGTGCAAATGTGCTGTTTGTAAGCTTGTAAAGCTGCAGTCAGCTGAGACTGAAGAAGTCACCTGATCAGTGAGCAAACGTTTCTGAAAACGTCCAGATGAACAGAATCAACCTTTTGGGATCAGCCAGCAATGCAGCATCATTGTTGTTCAGCTTCAGAGGTTTGCAGGAATGAACTGATGAGCAGAAACAGCTGCAAAGTCCAAGAAAATACCAGCTGGAGTTCAGCTGCATTTGAAGAAGTCAAAGAAAAGTAAGGATGGCAAAGGGCGACGTTTTCTTCCAAAGAGCTGCAAACATGGTCGACGCCTCATTAGAAGAATCATCTGGACATTTGTGAGGAACTCTAACCAAGAAAGCAACGTCACACAGATCCAACAGACAGTTTCCATGACTGCAAGTGTTGAGTGGAAAAATGCTACATTGCATTATTGCATCCTCTCACCACAGGAGGCGCTGTTGGCACCACTGATTGCTGATCAGCTGTTCTCTGATGATCTGATTGATACTGTGAATAACGGGACTCACTGAACTCTGTGACACAGTGAAGATTACAGAGTTTAACTTCAACATCTGACTGACGTCACACAGACAGAAGGATGAACCAGTGAGGCACAGAACACAGTTACTGGAGATACTGGATCAGCTCCATGTGAACCTCTGATGGAGAAGCTGCTGAGCCAGAGAAACATCAGGACATGACAGCAGCTGCACTTATCTAACAACATGTAGCAGAGCTGATCTATGTTAGAGGATCTATCACAGCAGCTGAAGCCAAAGTCCAACACTGGATACCAGCTGAGCCTGTGCTGAGTGTAGTGTTACAGGAAAAGGGCAGAAACACTGGTAGCTCCCAGTGATGCTGACTGGGGCACAGAGCTGAATGATGCAGCATCAGGACACTGTTTCAGTCTGACTGACAGAGAAACCTGTAGCTGTATCTACATGTGAGGCAGAGGCCACACAAGCAGCTTTCTATGTTTCACAGTGACTGAGATCTTCAGTGGGGGTGGACATGCTCCTGTACAGACCTCTGAGGAGAACCAAGGTGCAGTCAAAAGAGTCCAGTCTGTCCTCACAGATGTGAACATGTGCTTTCATCAGGTCTGCTGTCAGCTAGCAGGCTCACATCAGAATCACTGTTCCTGAAAAACACAGTCTGTGTGACATCATCAGTCAGCTGATGGTCCCAGATCTGAATGGTTTCTGTCTCTACTGAGGAAGTCAGAGAATATCACTGAGGTGTGGATCAGGTCTGAGTGAGCTGTGGAGGGACAGCTTTAAACAGTCCACAGGTCTCACGTCCTGCTCAGTCTGCTAGCAGATACCTCGTATTGTTCCAGATGTGCTGACATCAGCAGCAGCACAGCTGTGTGATACCATGAATCTCAGTTATTGATCCAACACACAGTAAATACCAAGATCAGGATTTCTGAGAGTAATCATTATGAGTCTGAACACATGATCACTGAATGTTAGTCTCCACAATAATAAGCTAACACAAGCAAACACAGCTTTCAGCTCTTATTTTGAAACTGGCTTATTTAGAGAGCTGTGATGTGAGCGTGCCTGGCTCTGAGGCACTTGGGTCAGCCTCTGTTGTTTAGAAGTGTTACAGACTGTGAATGACACAGACCTGTCAGTTTCCATGTTTGTCTGTAACACAGCTCAGGGCTCCATGCTGAACGCATCCATCCAGTGTTATTGATCCAGGACTGATACCAGCATTGGGATCAATACTATAACACACAATCACATGTGTCCACGTGATGTGTTTGACCAGCTTTATTCATTAATGATCAATCAGCTTATTTACTGCATCTGAGTCCAGCTTCATTTAAATGATCCAACCATGAAAATGACATCAGTCCTACAGAAGCACTTCATGCTAACAGGAAGTCATTGATTAAGGTGGAATAACACAGAGACACAACCACTCACAGCTAACCTGACCCCACTAACTGCATGTGTTTGGACTGTGGGAGGAAGCCGGAGTACCGGAGAGGACGCACACAAACACGTGAGAACATGAAGCACTGAAACAAAGATGGTGGATTTGACCTCAGGACCAGGCGGGGTTACGGGGGTCATGACCCCCCAATAATAGATCCAGCTACACTGAAACTGTCAATTTCATTTACTTTTACTGTTTTAAAGCTATCAGGCTGCTTTGTGGCTCACTCAATACTAAACTAAGAAACTTTCAGTGTGAATCATTTGCAGGAACACAGGCAGGATTTAAAGTGCAGAACTTTACAGTCTCTGTCTCAAAGTTGGTCTAAACATGCTAACAGCTCTTTGTTTTTTTCAGTTTTCACTGGTTTGATGTAATGAAAGAAATTTTAAAGAAGCAGACGATTGTTGTTATTTTAGTTCTATAGTTTCATAAATCGTGGTGTGGATCTAAGTCAACATTCAGAATAAATAAGATAATACAGCACTTTGATGGTTGCCTTTGTATTTTCCCAGCAGTGCTCAGGTTGGTTCTCGGCTACATTTACATACAGATGTTAATGTGTTCAGCAGCTGGACTCATCTGAGGAAGGAACATTGGAAAGGTGCTCAGTGCACAACTGCATCACTGATTTTATGTAAGACCCTGTGTTTTATTGTATTTATATATTTGTAACATTTGACTCAAACACTTTTGGGAAGGATGAAAATGTTTTCAGGAGAAAGTTTTTCCTTCTGTCCGACTGCAGTACACACAACACTGCGTCTCCCCCCATTATCACACTTCCTCAGGCTGGTGATGAGCGCCCCCTGGTGTCAGTGTTGATGACGTCATGCACCGTGAAACATAAACAGTGTCTGTTAATAAAAAATCATGTGTCCATTTTCATGTTTGCATCATGTTTCTGTAAAATCATCAGCTGTTTCTGAACCTTCTTCATTGTTTGACTCATTCCAACAGCTGTGAGCTGTGATGGAGTCAGAGCAGCTTCATCACTGATGTTCAGGTGAAGCTGAACTCAATAAACTGTAGAAATGATCAGGATTCAGGCTGGATGTGTAAAACACTTCTGTGTGAGGTCGCAGTGCTTCATATGTGTGTGTGGGCTGAAGCACACACGTGTGAGTCCTCAGAGGTTTCACACACATCACTGCACACACTTATAATCCTAGTTTAAGCTTGTGGATCATATCGGACACATCAGCAGCTCTTTGGAGACAAAGATTTGAGATTTAAGATGAGTCATAGTCTTTCTATCCATGGTAGCTTCCACTGCTGAGGCTCGGGAAACATGAAGAGGATAATTAAGAGCAAGCATCAGCTCTGTCTCATCTAACTACACAGTATTATGATCATGCACTTATGTCTCAAACTAAGACACAATGAGACAAAATGAGTTCTGTGAGTCTTTAGATTATCAGTAATTCTGGTGACAGTTTGACGCTCAGTGGAGCCATTTTTGGTTTGTGATGAGTGTTTTGTGAGCTTCTGTTTTGTGAATCGCTCTTTGTAATTTAGAAGATGGTGCAGAAATGTGCGCGCCCTTATCTGAGAGGACACGGAGAGAGTGTCGCAGACTCGAGGTGAGGAGATAAACCTCGGAGCTGGACGGCCTGCACGTTACCCATGTGCATCTTTTCAGTGACATCAAGTGAACCCATAATAAGCATTTCTATGTCTTAGACATCATGTCCATTTCTAATGAGAGATTATTTTTAAATGAGGGAAACCTGGTCTAACAACACGCTTACAACAGAGCTAAAGGTTCACCACAGTGAGACGCTGGGACTCTGATAAGAACTGAAACACTGTGTATGAACAGCTGAGACAAAACTATATATAAACACTCATTTATTCCAGTTTAGTTTACAATGATTTTAAAGTAATGTGGAACGATTCATGTTCATGAGCTGTTACAAACACAACTATTGATTTGTCTATATATGGTCGGACTACAAGGCTCGTGTTGAGGCTCTTGGAATAATGTGTGAATTACAGCAAGAAATGATGGTTTCCCATTTTACCAAAGTGGAATAAAATCACCACAGCAAAGAAATCATGTTATTGTCTGCAGCTAAAATATATGGTGAACATGGTTTTATAATAATGTGCAAACACAACCTCACTCTGCTCTATACGAGGAGCCAACCACAGCTGTCCGGGTCTTCATCCACCACCTCCACCATCTTTGCTCATCATCATTCACTTAATTGCTGATTGGTTTAAATCAAACTCCATTACAGGTTCAACTCCATCATATAACAGCATGTTGACTTTGGATCTGGTGTGCAGTGCCACCTTAAAAGATGAGGAAACTAAGAGATTACAAAAAAGAAGTGGAGGAGTTAAAGAGCTGCAGCAGATTAACAGTTTCTGACAGTCATGTGTTAGAAATAGGACGATTAGATGAGCTGAGGGATCCATCTACTGCTCAGTGAAGCCTCATCAGAAACAGTCTCAGTGGAAGGATGGCTCTATTGTTAAGGAAGGACACAGGCAGAAAGACTGGCGTCTGTCACACAGGAACTGGACTGAAAATCAGCTGCACATATTCATCAGTATGTGCAAACATATTATAGGTGTGGAATTCAGGACAGTACCATCAGAAGTTGATCCACTGTGCAAATGTCTGATTGGCAGTGGCTTCATTTTTCACTATGAACAAACTGCTAATGCAGCATCACAGGACGTCAGCCATGGATTGGCCTCCCCAGACCTCAACATTACTGAAACATCTTAACAGAGGATGGAAACAAAGGGAACCAACATCCAAGAAAAGAGCTGCTGCTGAAAACTTCCGCACAGAAAACACAAACAAGCTTGACTAAGAGACTCCAGGCTGTGCTGAATTATAAAGGTGGACTGACCTCCAGGGTCCTTAGTATCATATACAGTGGGGCAAAAAAGTATTTAGTCAGCCACCGATTGTGCAAGTTCCCCCACTTAAAATGATGACAGAGGTCAGTAATTTGCACCAGAGGTACACTTCAACTGTGAGAGACAGAATGTGAAAAAAAAATCCATGAATTCACATGGTAGGATTTGTAAAGAATTTATTCGTAAATTAGGGTGGAAAATAAGTATTTGGTCACCTCAAACATGGAAAATCTCTGGCTCTCACAGACCTGTAACATCTTCTGTAAGAAGCTTTTCTGTCCCCCACTCGTTACCTGTATGAATGGCACCTGTTTGAACCCATCATCTGTATAAAAGACACCTGTCCACAGCCTCAAACAGTCAGACTCCAAACTCCGCCATGGTCAAGACCAAAGAGCTTTCGAAGGACACCAGGAAAAGTATTGTAGACCTGCACCAGACTGGGAAGAGTGAATCTACAATAGGCAAGCAGCTTGGTGTGAAGAAATCAACTGTGGGAGCAATCATCAGAAAATGGAAGACATACAAGACCACTGATAATCTCCCACGATCTGGGGCTCCACGCAAGATCTCATCCCGTGGGGTCAAAATGATCATGAGAACGGTGAGCAAAGATCCCAGAAGCACACGGGGGGACCTGGTGAATGACCTGCAGAGAGCTGGGACCAAAGTAACAAAGGTCACCATCAGTAACACACTACAACGGCAGGGAATCAAATCCCGCAGTGCCAGACGTGTTCCGCTGCTGAAGCCAGTGCATGTCCAGGCCCGTCTGAAGTTTGCCAGAGAGCACATGGATGATACAGCAGAGGATTGGGAGAATGTCATGTGGTCAGATGAAACCAAAGTAGAACTTTTTGGTATAAACTCAACTCGTCGTGTTTGGAGGACGAAGAATACTGAGTTGCATCCCAAGAACACCATACCTACTGTGAAGCATGGGGGTGGAAACATCATGCTATGGGGCTGTTTTTCTGCCAAGGGGACAGGACGACTGATCCGTGTTAAGGACAGAATGAATGGGGCCATGTATCGTGAGATTTTGAGCCAAAACCTCCTTCCATCAGTGAGAACTTTGAAGATGAAACGAGGCTGGGTCTTCCAACATGACAATGATCCAAAACACACCGCCCGGGCAACAAAGGAGTGGCTCCGTAAGAAGCATTTGAAAGTCCTGGAGTGGCCTAGCCAGTCTCCAGACCTCAACCCCATAGAAAATCTGTGGCGGGAGTTGAAAGTCCGTGTTGCTTGGCGACAGCCCCAAAACATCACTGCTCTCGAGAAGATCTGCATGGAGGAATGGGCCAAAATACCAGCTACTGTGTGTGCAAACCTGGTAAAGACCTATAGTAAACGTTTGACCTCTGTTATTGCCAACAAAGGTTATGTTACAAAGTACTGAGTTGTATTTTTGTTATTGACCAAATACTTATTTTCCACCCTGATTTACCAATAAATTCTTTACAAATCCTACCATGTGGATTCATGGATTTTTTTTTCACATTCTGTCTCTCACAGTTGAAGTGTACCTCTGGTGCAAATTACTGACCTCTGTCATCATTTTAGGTGGGGGAACTTGCACAATCGGTGGCTGACTAAATACTTTTTTGCCCCACTGTAAGCTCAGTTTGTGTCTTATATACTTTCCATTTATATAACAAAATATATAGAAAGGAGGGTGGTTTAAGATGTGTGTAGAGTTTTATTCATTATTTTTAGACAAACAAAGAAAGCACCATCCATTCGTCTCCAGTCTGTATGAAAAACAGGGGAAAGGTCAAATTAAACCTTTGAAATTCCTTTCACAATAAATCCATAAATAAACAAAATCAAACACAGAAAAGTCTTTAAACCCACTTTTCCATAAAGCTGTCAATAGGAAATGTTCCAGTAAACATGTCTGTGTTTCTGCTGTTTTCCTTTCATGCGTCCACAGCTGACAGGTAACCCTATTGGAGTCGCCATAGTGACGGGTGGCGTCTCAGCTTCAGCGTGTTGATGGGCACAGCCATGGTTACCACAGCTGGAGTTGGTGTACGGCGAGCTGTGAGAGGACAGAGATGGAGAACGCACATTTAACTCTTTAACAGGAGATACGTTACGACTAACAGACGACTGCTGTCTACATGATGTCTTTGCAGCCCTTATGCTACATGTTACACAACTTTTCTTCATGCCAACAAGACTGAGGTGCCACATAGTCGACACATACAGCTGATTATGATGCATGTTTTACTATTGCTATGTTCACATCATCTGCTTGGCTTTATTACTGAGAGCCTGGAGATCCTCTGACGTGTGCATGGCTGATGTGAAGTATGATTAGTCCTACATCACATCAACAACAGAGGCAATGAAAGCTTTGTTGTTAACAGGTTGTAGGTAAAGTCAAATGTCTACTTCTACACTTGTGTTGGGTAAAGTTCTTCTCACTGCAGCAGATTTATATCTGTGCTTTCACAGGGCGTGATGTGGAGCTCAGCGCTGAGGTGCAGGTCTCCTTGGAGACGGCATCCTGGCTGAAATATTATCATGCTTCCAAAACATTTCAGCTTTTATTTTGAAAGAAACAAGACTTGAAAACGAATCCCCTTCTTCCTCTTTGTCTTTGTTCTTCAGAGGAGTGTCACCTGGACAAACTCAGGGCTGTTCTAGAGCCTTTCTTATTATTTGTCTCCATAGAAATAAAACTGAATCGAATCAAACAAAAACTCCCAAACAGCTAAAACACTTTGCTTTATTCTCTTTTTTAACAAATACGTTGAAGTCCATCCACAACAACACAGCTGAGATCTCCTTTGTAATCAAGTGTTTACATCCTTTGTACAGATCTGCATACAAAACAATCATTTACGTCCCACAGAAGTCTAGTTACACGTAACTATACAAGAACTGGTGAATGACAGAAACATGAGACACATGATCACAGGTGATAACAAAAAGAGAAAGAATTCATGTGTTAGTGATGTTTTTCAGCCCTGATGGCTCATGTTGGAGAAACAAGCTGAGGTACGTGGAAAGTTCACACACACAAGTGGGCGTGAGCGCACACACAGAGAGAAACACAACTGAAGCATCTGTTTGCTGTTTCTGCTTTCATCATCTCTGCTGCTGTGTCAGGCTGGGGTCTCTCAGTGACGTGGTTGAGGTGAAGTATGACGAGTATCCCTGATTCAGTCCATCGAGACAAAGGGCAAAGAAAGCTGTTGTTAACAAACTCTATGGTGATGTGGCATTTAGCTCTGACTCTACGCTCTGCTGAATCCTTTGAACCTGCTGATCAGTAAAGCTCTACGTGCTGCAGCAGATTGACCTCATCTGTGTTCACAGGTGTGGACCTCAGCGCTGAGGTGCAGGAGACTTTCATTCAGTTCTCCCTGCAAACAGCATCCAGCCTGGAAATACTGTCATCTTTCCCACAAATGGTGCTCTTATCTCAGAGAAGAAGTCTGATGTAAATAACTGCAATCAACAGTGATGTTCTGCACAGATCACTTTTCCATTTTGCTCTCTAGATGAGTCCCAGCTGCCTGACCTTGTGTCCAGGTGATCGTCTCACTGAGGAGCTTTTGTTCTGAAAATCTCACGTCCATCACCTGTTTCCTTTTTACTATCTCTGCTCTTTCTTTATTCACAATGCTCATAATATCACACAATTATATTCATCACCTGCATGTTTTTATCCAGCTGCTGTTAGAACCAAACAAATAAAAAGGATGAAAAGCCTGAAATCCTTTGATTTATTACATTTGAAACAAATATGAGAGCATCCCTAACAGCACAGCTGAGACCTTTGTTTTAATCAAGCCTTTGTATCGACACACTTGTAAAGATTCATATACAAAACATAATAGAATAAATCAATATAAAATACACATAATCACAAAAATGCAGCCATGTTGTGAGTTTGCATCTAAAACATGCATGTTTCCCTTTGTACAGGCAGATTTACAGCAGACAAAGCAACACGCTGATCGACTTTGACCGCTGCAAAAACAAAATACCCACCAAGTCTGAAGTCGATCAGAGGAACTGTTGACAGACTGACAGACAAACAGATGCTTGATTCATTAGTGCGATTAAATGTTCTTCTTTAGCAGCATCACTTCATGTGTTTGTGTTCCAGGAATAAAGGTCTGTTTAAACTGGACGTCTCCTCAGCATCACTCGTGCTGTCATGGTTTCAAAGCTGTGCAGAAAGAATCTGAGGGATGATACAGAGGTGACCAAAGTTACAAACATCCAGCTGTGCTGCAAATGTTTGCAGAGCTCCAAACTCTTTGGCTTTCTGCAGAGCAAGTATGGAAGAAGCACCTGAGCTAACTTCAGTTTAGACGATATGAGGAAAAATGCTGCTTCCCAAAGTTTCCTACAAGTATCCAGTTTATATTTAGAGAAGCGAAGGCTCTTTATCCTGACAACTACTCCCTGGTGGATCCCTGTCCTGTGACAGCAGCAAAGACTGTGTATCAGTATCATCAAAGCCACTTCAATAACCAGTGTTTAAAGCTCTCTAGCAGATGGACTTCAGTGGCAGCAGCCTCTGTCTGCTGTGTACAGAAGGTTCTCTGATGAAGCACACAGCAGATGCTGCACTACAACAGCAGCAGCAGCTCAGCTTCAGTTTGCTTCGACGCCCTTTTTGACCTGTGAAACAGCAGAAAATGAAACATTTCAACACCCGTTTGTTAGCGTGAGCTATTCTGCTGTTTTTCATCATTTCACAGGTGAAATAAAATCACATTTACTTCCTGTAGGAGTGATCGTGTCCAGCCTGACTGAGACCATGTGCTCCATCCTGCACAGGTAATAAACCTCTGACATGAAGGGCTGTCAAGTAGTTTTAGACAAATGGGGGTAAAAGAGATGTTAAAAGCTTAAAGAGAAACGACATTTTCTAAGAACTGTCTGACGTTCACCTCTCACACAGTGGATACGATTCTGCCGCTGCAGGAATAATCTTTGTGCTTATGAAACTGTCCATGTGTTTGCAGAAAATGTCACATGTTCAAAGCCATCCCAGCACCTGGGGTTTGTATAAGTGCAGCTGCTGGTGGGGAGATAGTCTCACTCTTCTATATAAAGAGTCAGCAGGCAGCAGATCTTCATCTGTGATCTCCTCCATCATCACGTCTTCACTCTTCAGCAGCTATGGCTTCACTTCGTGCCCTTCTGGGAGTGGTGCTGTGCTCCTCATGGTTTCTGCTTCTGCCTCAGGCGGACTTTGATTTACAGAGTCATCCATAATATTTTTTATTTTTTTATTTTACTGCCCATCTATTTTCATACAAATGTCTCCGTCTTATGGAAAAGGGGTGGAGCTTATCCAACGAGGACAGGCAGGGCCCCCCCAGACAGTTTAGCAGTCTATACAGGAGGCCGACCTTTGCAACATGTACTTCTATAATGACTTCACCATTTAGGTTATTTGGTTATGTTTCACCCTGGATTTTGTGTGATAATATTTATTTTGTCCACTGATTTAAAAACAACAAACTATATGAATATAAAACAGAGTGAACAACAAAACATCAGCTTTGGAAACTTTGATGTAAAATTCTGCAATTGTTTTCTCAGATATAGCATAAATCAAACTAACATACATCAGTGTATTTTAATGTGCACACACACACACACACACACACACACACACACACACACACACGTGTTACAATAAACAGCTCTTATGCTTCTGTATGATTCTCAGTGCTTTCCATTTGCGTGTCCACAGGTTGCTGTAAGTGGTGCTTGACTGCAGTTTGCTCTCATTTCAAGTGGTTTGCTGTCACAAAGCCAACAGGAAGTCCAGCCATGGTTGAGCCAACTGAAGATGGGTTGAAGGTGGCGTCCTCGTTTCCTCTGTGAGTGCGAGAGGACAGACAAAGCAAACACCGTTTGGACAGCATTAAAATATTTACACTGATGATTAATGTTGTGTCTTTGCACCTGTAGCGATACATGTTGGAAAATGGAGACTTTAGCCACCAAGACTGACGTGCCTGGAAACTTCCCTGTGAGTACGCCCACAAAGACAGGAAACAGTTTAGCCACCGCGGTTAATCCTCCATCATCATCATCCAGTATTTTTCACATCTTTTCTTCTGCTGTTTCCCTTGTTGTCAGTCACGGGGTTTGTGACTGAAATGCGTGTGGTCGACGGGAAGCCTGACGAGTACGGCCTGAATCATTCCATCAACACCGGACGGAGTGAAACCTTTGTTGAAAACAGATTATATGGTAACGTTGCATTTAGCTTCAGTAAACTGTGAAGTTACAGCAGCAGATTTACATCACGTGGCTTCACAGGAAGTAGTCTGGACCTCAGCGCTGAGGTTCAAGCAGCTCTGCTTGCAGACGGCATCCTTCCTGAAAATGTTCTTCATCTTCCTAAAACCAGAACTTTTACATTGGTGCTGAAGTTCTATATAAAAACAGCCTGAAATACAAAGTGATGTTGTGCACTGATTACCTCACACTTTCCATGTTTCCTTCTACAGAGGAGTGTCCGCCTGAGTGTTTTGTCTGATCTGTTGTTGATCGTCTCATTGACACTGCATGCAGATCTGACACCAGGGCTGGACTGGGACAAAAAATGGTCCCGGGCATTTTGACTGGAGACCGGCCCACCAGGTATTAAAGGAAAAACCATGAAGCCTTTGAATGAAAACAAACGCTGTTGTCACAGTGATGGACGCTGTCTTGTTGGTATACATGCATCAGTCTAATAAACTTAAACCTGCACCATCCTCCCTGTCCTGGTATTCTAAACAGGAAGTAGACTGTTGGTCGAGTTAACCTCCTGAACATCTACAACACACGGTGGAAACCTGACATTAAGACAGAGACTAGAGGTGAGACATGATCATTGCTGATTACTGATGACAGATTTAGATATGTTTTCATAAACCTTTCATTTGCCACATCAATAAACAGCACGGCAGGGCAAAATATGTTTTCTAACATGGCAACCTTTAAAAAGTGAAAGGAGACAGAAAGACAGCTGAGAAAGAATCAAACGGACTTTTTGATGCATTTTACACACAGTACTGGTGCAGAATCTAGAAAATGTGGGAAACACTGGCATCATATGCAGTACTTACTTCTGAAGAAATTATGATGGGACTATGTACAATAATGGATTTCTATACATTTTACATCAGATGAAAACGTTTGTTGTAAGATTCAGATAATTATTTATTAAAAGTGAGACATTTTAAATGAGAACAAGAAAGAAAAGTATTTCTTTGTGCCCCCCTCTCCCTGTTAATGCCCTACCTGCCCCCCTGGCAACACTTTGCTAGACCCGCCCCTGCACAGTTACCAGCTGTCAGCTACACAAAAAGGATCCTGGTGTTATTTGTCTCTCAGAAACAGTTCATAACTTCAACTCATTTTTGTTTTGTCATGTTTTGTTCTTTACATTGTCTTTCTTCTATATAATTGTTAAACATTTAATAAATATGTCTACAAAAAGATTTTAAAAATCAGACATTTCACACAGACACCCAAATGATTTCTGACTGATGAAGGGGGCTGAAGGTGCCCTGCTCTTGCCCAGCTTCTGCTGCTCTCTCCCTGCTACTGTCAGCAGCTGGCGGCCTCGGTCCTGCCTGAGACTCTTCATCTATCAGTGCCAAAGAATATGGGAAATAGCAACGCACAACATGCACATTACAAAACAAGCACATGAATCAGCATTACATTCATTAGTGAAGTGCTGACGTTCGTTCCTAAACTTTGGGCCTTAATTAACATCACTGTGAACTAATGTTTGCTTTGCTTCTTAACCAGTGAAGCAGCGAGGGGCTTTCTGAGGTTCCTGCTCGTAAATGCCCAAAATGAGTCGAGTATTTCTCTGCAACTACAAACTCTGTTTTCATCAGAGGTGTAAATATTACAGCACTGTGTCAGAGTCACTGAGGCTGGAACACAGAAAAAGGAAGTAGATGTATTTATTTTTAGACTTTATTGCCTGGAACCACTTTAAAAATACGCTTTGGGTCACAATTAACTGCAGAAAACCAGGAATCCACATATGAACATTATCTGTGCAGAGATTTATGCTTCTGAAGGTAAACAGTGAAAACTTGCAGCACTAAATGCACAGATAGCCAGGCGTTTCACATTTTGGGACCATCTGCCAGTTTTCATTTCTTAGGTATTGAAGAGCAGAAATGATTGAATTTTATTTACATGCTTAAAAATGTTTGCTTTTGAATATTATTTGAAGAATTACCCACACACTCAGGCACTGTGGGCCTGTTTCCCTTTGCACAACCGAGTGTTGGAAACGGGCCTTTTCTCTTTAAACTCTGAGGGGCTGTAACTTTGGCTTCTATTGGCAGATTTGCATGATTGACCCTCTTTTTAAAATAGTTTTAGCCAAGAGAATCAAGCTAACATCACTGTTTTTACGTCAGCTCACGTCACACGAGCTGTTTCAAGAAAAGTCCTCCTGTCACACAGCAATGCCTACATGAATCACACCACTCTGCTTAAATAATAATAATAATGTTTAGTGAAGCAGGTGAAGCAAAGGGCTGCTTTTAATAGGCTGGGAGACCCAGGTGTGCTGCTTTAGCTGCTGAGCCTCTCATGCTAGCCTCCATCTATAAGCTGGGATCACAGGAGCACTGCAGTCCTGACTAGATCAAGGATTGTTATTCATGCAGGTGACAAAAGTTTACATTCACAGAGTCATAGGATTGAGCCTGGTTTGAAAAGCAGCTGTTTAATGCAGCTGCTTAGAGTTCACACACAGTAGAAGAATCAGACTTGAGTCACATTTCAAACACTGGAAAAATACTCAGCAAGTAACAATGAAAACAGCACAGACTCAGTATATCCTGTTCAGTCCTGTGTTTGATATGAATGTGCTGTTCAGAGAGGATCTCGTGTCCTCTTTTACAAAGCCTTTGTTTCATGATGTTTGTGTATAAATGAATGTAGGTGTGTTTCTAAGTGTGAAGGAGCCCTGGGAGAAAAGACTGAAGCTTGTGCCAAAGAACAAACAGGAAAGAAAGATCAGCATTAATGAAGACGAGCACAGAAGGAGCCCAAGCACGTGTTGCTTTTTCAGATTTCTCTAAAAGTGTGTGTTCATTTGTTCCATCCTTCACAACAAACAACAGCTGACAGACACACATGCACTCTGTGTCACTTCACAGGGGCTGATGAAAGTGGACACAGTAAAGGGAGAGCTGGACCTGCTCTACACATCCTGCACTCTGTTAACAGACTTTATTCTGCAGCATCAACAGATAAAAATATATGAAGATATAGAAACGTTTAACATTGTGACTGTTCACATTAGTGAAGCTGTTACTTTGCTGCCAGGTGGGAAAAGAAGCCTAAAGCTGAGTCTGATTAAACATCTGCTGCACCAGAGAGTTTCATGGCCCTGCTTTATCCTGTGCTTGCTGACCACCTCGTCCTGAAACCTCTTCATCATCCTCACAGTTGTGTGAAGAAAGAGGGAAGCAGGTGGAAACCATCTGTGCTGCTGTGTTCACTTGTGTGTGTGCGTCTATGGTCATATCTAATGTGTACCTACAGACAAACACAAACACCTGGCATTGCACAAGAGTCTCTATGGAGCAACCTGCAGATGTCAGAGATGTGATTAGAGGGTAAAGTGGACTAGTGAGAGCATCTATGTTGTTGTTGTCTGCTGGGGGACAGCATCAGCTCCAGAGATGCATCAGGATCAGCAAACTAATCTGCAAGGCTGCAAGTGTCACTGAAGGAGTTTGAGTCAGTGAGGGACTCAAACTCACACAGCTGGTCAAGAAGGCTCAGCAGCTGCTGTATTTCCTGAGGAGGCTGAGGAAATTTGGTATGTTGGCCAAGATCCTCAGCAGGTTCTACAGCTGTACTGTGGAGAGCAGCCTGACAGCTGCATCACTGCATGGTACGGCAGCACTACTGCAAACCGCAAACGCCTGCAGAGAGTGATAACAACTGTGGAGAAGATCATCAGGACCCCGCTGCCCTCTCTGCAGAGCAGCTACCATCACAGAGTCCAGAGGAGAGACACACCTCTGCCCTCGAGACGAAGGTTCAGAAGTGTGAAATGTAGAACATCCAGACTCAACAACTCCATCTTCCCCACTGCTATCAGACTCCTGAACAGCTGACCGACCTCAAACTGCAGTTTGCACATCAGGTCACTTTGCACACTAAGTTCATTTTGCACATTAAACTCCATGTACATCCATGTACATCGACATCTGCAGACCACACGTGTCTTCAGTTACTTATTTGTACTTATTTGCAGTTATTTATCTTTTTATTTTATTTTTTTAAGTTATTTTTTATCCTTATTTTATCTTTTTATTTATTCTTATCTTGTTCTTTTAACCATTATCTAACTTGGCATTGTGCACGGTGTGTTTAGATTCAGTTTAAATTCAGGGACACGGAGCCCCTGTTGATCCTCTACCTAATCACACGAGCCACGGTGTGAGAACGGGTGTGGGTCTCAATCAGCCAAGGTTTTGGGTGAACCCATTGTGAGATCTAGCCCCACGCTATCATGTGATTTCCTGTGATCAAATGTCCCAGGATGTGAGTGGGCGTTAAGATGTCCATGTCCCTCTTCAAGCAACTTAAAGAAGTCCACACGCTTTTCTTTCCAAGCTCCTTCAACAACATCATTCATAGAACAGCTTCCAGCTTCTTTTGCTCGGCTACAGTTTGGATGGATTTGCATTTAAAGATGCAACAAGACTAAAATGGTTAGGGTCAGGAGGTCAAAGGTCAGAGCTCCTGTGGGTCTGAGGGCGGCCTCACGCTGGAGAAGGATGAAGGAGTCTGACCTGAGCCAGTGTTTGACATGAACACATCAGCACTGCTGTCAGTGAGCCTAACGACAGCCGTTAGCATCATTTCAGTGTTTCAGTCATAAAAACACTTCCTGTCTCTGTGGTGGTTACAGTGACATCATGCAGTTTGTGCTTTGACCTCCAGAGGGCGACAAATCAGCACAGACAGAGAGCTCCATTCAAACTTTGCTGCCATCAGGAATAATTCTTCAAATATAATCATCAGTGTTTGAGCAGTTATGATATCAGGGACAATCTAGACATGTGTGACAATACTGAACATGTCACATGACACACCTCAAACATCATGTGATCCACTCTCAGTCTGCACTTTCATTCATGACTTCAACAGGTTGAAATGAGCTTTGAAGAAACATTCAGTGAAATAAATCTTTCATGGATTCATGTGAGCAGCAGATGAACTTTGTACCAACAACATCTTCAATAACAGAGTCTGAATGAAGCTCAGGTGTTGATGCTGCTCACTGATTGGACGCTTGGTTTCAGCTCTGCTCTCAGTCTTTACTGCACAGGTGAAGGTAGAAAGTGTGACTGGATCTATAGACTGGAAACAGAGAAACATGCTGAACATTTGAAGCTTTGCAGCAGAAATGTTCATGTTACAAACACAGCAGAGCTGATCTGGGATCAGTGTGTTCACACCTGCAGCTACAACAAGGTTTCATGTCTCCACACGTCAGCATGTGAACTTTACTCTGACTCAGTCTGAGCAGTCAGACGGCATATTTTTAAAGTTAACACATCAGCACACACAGAGCTGAGCCCCTCCCACCTGTGCTGAGTTTCAGGTGGAGCCCCGCCTCCTTCCAGGAAGCAGCTCACCTGTGTGTCCGTGTTTAGTGTCCAGGTGTGGAGTGGAGCTTGTTGTTGGTGTGAAGAAACTGTAAGTTTGCTTTGTTTCCTCCTTTAACAGTTTGTCTTTAGGAACTTTACTGTTTGTTCAGCTCGTGTTTGATTTCTTCACACAACAAACTGTGTGTGTTTGTATTTCCGGTCTCTCCATTAAAGTCAGTGTGTAATGTTTCCTGGCTAACATCAGCTGTGTGCAGCTTAGTTCAGCACAAATCTGCCGCTCCATAGTTCACGGTAACGGACTCACAGCTGGACCAACGAGGCCGAGTGTGTCCGCCACTCTGAGCTACGTTCGTGTTTGTGTACTTGTAGTTTGTACTTTGAGTTCACTCAGAGCCCACAGAGGACGCAGCGTACGTGATGACGTCACAGCCCTTTACCTCCTTTACTGTCACTGTGATTAATATTTACACACGAGACACCTGCAGAGCTCTGACGCTGAGCTAGCACACAGCATGCTAACACTAAGCTAACGCTAAGCTAACGCTAAGCTAACGCTAAGCTAACACTAAGCTAGCCAAGAACCCAGAGTGAGGTTAAAGCTGAGTAAACACTGACCCCAGACCAGCACCGTGATAAAGTGAGCTGCTGCTGCTGAACTTGAACAGGTAACAAAGTGATGAGCAGTCAGGCTGCAGGTTTCTACCTGTTCATGTTTCTACAGTAGAATCACTTTGAAGTGTCTTTGTGCTGTTTCATCTTTGATTTGTGTTCATAAACACTCAGAGAAACATCACGTGACCTCATCAGGATCTGTGTTGGTGTGTGGGGCTGTACCTCAGCTTTATGTTGTTACATGCTCATTTGTTCATTTTACACAGTAACATCAAAGTAATGTTATGAGGAGTAATGAAGTAACGTACTCCATTACTTTTAATTAAAGTGTTCTGTGTAATATGTGTAATAATGACTGTTTTGAGTAATGACCAACACTGATCACAACAAAGAGGAAATGCCTCCAACATGCACAAACATTTGAGCCACAACATGCAGTTAATGTGCACAAATGTCTTTGATATGCTGCTCAGTGATGGTGGTGACTGTCAGAGCAGAGCTACTGAGAATCAATAAGTAATATCAATGATGGGATCAGAATCACTAAATTCTTCTCATCCCTGTCAGTATCATACATGTGCTGTATAATGTGATAAATGTAGAGGTGCTGGCTGTTCTCTCACTCTGCTGTTTAGCTGTAAAGGACGCCTCCCTGCCTTTGTCTCATTCATGACCTTTAATAGTCTCTTCTAACATGCAGAGATCTGTATGATCTGTTTCATAGAGTCTAACCAGCCTGTACAGGTAACAACAACAGTCACTGCATCACTGACACACAAACGTCATCTCTGTCAATAACAACATTCATACATGGAATAAAAACACATCAGTGGATCATTGCTGGAGCTGATGTTTGTGCTCCTGGTGCAAAGGCTCTCAGTTTCCTCCTTGAAATAACATCAGTGGTGGGTCAGCGACATGCTTTCTTTCCCTCTCAGGTTTAAATATCTGGGACTCTCCACCGTTTGGTTTTAGAGCTGAAGAAGCTTCTCAGATGAAACGTCTTCCAGAAACTTAAAGACGTCTCTTTTCTCTCCAAGCTCCTTAGATCACATGACCTGGATGACTGAACCTACAGACATATTGACCTGGTTTCATGGTCACATGACAGGTCAGAGGTCAGCGACTGTAACTCAGTTCCTCCTGTTAATGTGAACTCACTGAGTGTTTGTGGTTTACCTCTCAGACTGACTGAAGATGATGATGGAGGAAGAGGAGGACAGAGCAGAGTCTGCAGGGTCCAGCTGTCCGTCTGTGAGGAGTGACTGGTCCAAAGGTCGACCTCCAGACTTCAGTGGTGAACCTGGAGCAACGAGGTCAGAGAGCTGAACTCACTGAGTAACAGAAATAATTCTGCACTGACATTATAATCAGTGTTGACTCTGGTTGATTGTCTGACTGTGTTTGTGAGCTGAGAGGAAATGAAAATGAGTTTGTAACAAAAATCAGTTTTGTCCAGTTTTCCTGTAAAAAGCTGAACTCTAATCTAAGAGGATGTTACTGACAGGAAACAGCTGCATTATCTGCAGTCTGTGTGATCACAGCTGCTTCAATCATGTTTGTGTCTGCAGAGGTCAGAGGTCACAGTCTGCAGGGTCCAGCTGTCCGTCTGTGAGGAGTGACCGGTCCAAAGGTGGAAATCCACACTTCAGTGGTGAACCTGGAGCAACGAGGTCAGAGAGCTGTGATGACTCCTTTACATGTTTGTGTTTCCTGGATAAATATGACCTGAAACATCCTCAGATTGTTACAAAGATTCATTAAAAAGAAAACAATGAAAGAGAAAAGATCCAAATGTTCGACTTGGTCATTTGCTGTTTGAGGACAGTGATGCTCATATCTGTGGGGAAAGTGTGACCTGAGTGGGTTCATGTTTGTCTTTAAAGAACAGAGCTGCTCTGATTCTCTTTGTGTCTGATCTGTTAAACAGTCTGAGAGGTCACACAGAGACCCAGCAGCTAAAGCCTGGATCATACTGGCTGCTGTTACTCCATCAGGACAACACTGAACCACAGTGGTGTGGATGTAGTGGATAAATCCCACCATACTGATGCTCAGAGTTAACCACAGGGAACAAAACCAGATGTTACCTTCAGATTGTGACCTTTGGAGTGGACGATGCAGATTTCAATAGAGAATAAATGTTGTTGTTTTTCAGCTGTGAAGAAAGAATCTAATTTTCTGAACTTAAGAATTTATGATGCTGGAAACAACATGGAGACTATAACACAACATTTCCACTGTGTTCATAGAATGAATGTAAAACTGTCAGACATTCATTAAATATGCAAAATGTCTACAGAAGCATCAGAGGGTCAGACGTGAAGCACTCAGTGATTTTGATCAAATGACTCATCAGTTATTGATCTGTACTACACTGATCTACCACGTTAGTAAAGCTGGTGTTCTGGTGGTGGAGGGAGACTCGGATCATGTTCTGGTTTTGGAGCAGTGATCTGCTGATGGTTCAGTTTGATGAGCTTCTTCAAAATCATCCCTGACATCACCACTGAAAGGACGTCCATGAAAACAGACTGAAAATTACTGATATGTTCACAATCTGAGAGTTTAAAACTTGACAGACTTGATTCAGATGAAGTTATTTGAGCAGAAACTCCTGGATCTTTATCCTGTGTTGATCTAATCCTTCATGGTTCCTCCACAGAGTGGACCAGCAGAGCTCAGAGGTTCCCAGTGGTCAGTCTGCCCAGCAGCATCAAACACAGCTGGACTCCATATTTATGGTCTGTACATGTACAACAACTACTGTTACATCTGTTCTGTTCACAGTCATCTCCATGCTGCTCTTTGTAGACCAGTGGATCGTCAGTGTGTCCAACATGGATCTGATGTTTGGCTCCATGATTTCAGTCTGATTGGCTCATTCATAAATATTCTGTTCCAGCTGCTGGAGGACAACATCATCACTTTTGTGAAGAACGAGCTGAAGAAGATCCAGAAGGTTCTGAGTCCAGATTACCCAGAATGCTTAGAGAGTCAGAGGAGCAGCAGCAGAGAGGCGTTTGTGAAGATCACAGTGGACTTCCTGAGGAGAATGAAGCAGGAGGAGCTGGCTGACCGTCTGCAGAGCAGTAAGAGGATTTATCTAAAGATTTAAGCTGCTGGATAAATGAACATTTTCCAGAGATGGAAGATGGAGCAACATGTTTTAAAGATTAGTTCTTTTTGGAATTGAGTGTTTATTTTTCTTCTCATTCAGAACTTCAAGCTGCAGTTTGTCATCGTAACCTTAAATCCACCCTGAAGAAGAAGTTCCAGTGTGTGTTTGAGGGCATCGCTAAAGCAGGAAACCCAACCCTCCTGAATCAGATCTACACAGAGCTCTACATCACAGAGGGAGGGACTGCAGAGGTCAATGATGAACATGAGGTCAGACAGATTGAAACAGCATCCAGGAAACCAGACAGACCAGAAACAACCATCAGACAAGAAGACATCTTTAAAGCCTCACCTGGAAGAGACGAACCAATCAGAACAGTGCTGACAAAGGGAGTGGCTGGCATTGGGAAAACAGTCTTAACACAGAAACACAGCCTGGACTGGGCTGAAGACAAAGCCAACCAGGACATCCAGTTCATATTTCCATTCACTTTCAGAGAGCTGAATGTGCTGAAAGAGGAAAAGTTCAGCTTGGTGGGACTTGTTCATCACTTCTTTACTGAAACCAAAGAAGCAGGAATCTGCAGCTTTGAAGACTTCCAGGTTGTGTTCATCTTTGATGGTCTGGATGAGTGTCGACTTCCTCTGGACTTCCACAAAACTACAATCCTAACTGACCCTAGAAAGTCCACCTCAGTGGATGTGCTGCTGATAAACCTCATCAGGGGGAAACTGCTTCCCTCTGCTCGCCTCTGGATAACCACACGACCTGCAGCAGCCAATCAGATCCCTCCTGACTGTGTTGGCATGGTGACAGAGGTCAGAGGGTTCACTGACCCACAGAAGGAGGAGTACTTCAGGAAGAGATTCAGAGATAAGAAGCAGGCCAGCAGGATCATCTCCCACATCAAGAAAGCTCGAAGCCTCCACATCATGTGTCACATCCCAGTCTTCTGCTGGATCACTGCTACAGTTCTGGAGGATGTGCTGGAAACCAGAGAGGGAGGACAGCTGCCCAACACCCTGACTGAGATGTACATCCACTTCCTGGTGGTTCAGGCCAAAGTGAAGAAGGTCAAGTATAATAGAGGACGTGCAACAGATCCACACTGGAGTCCAGAGAGCAGGAAGATGATGGAGTCTCTGGGAAAACTGGCTTTTGATCAGCTGCAGAAAGGAAACCTGATCTTCTATGAATCAGACCTGACAGAGTGTGGCATCGATATCAGAGCAGCCTCAGTGTACTCAGGAGTGTTCACACAGATCTTTAAAGAGGAGAGAGGACTGTACCAGGACAAGGTGTTCTGCTTCATCCATCTGAGTGTTCAGGAGTTTCTGGCTGCTCTTCATGTCCATCTGACCTTCATCAACTCTGGACTCAATCTGCTGGAAGACAAACAAACAACCTCCAAGAAGTCTGAAACAGGAGAATCTGCAGAGACACACTTCTACCAGAGTGCTGTGGACAAGGCCTTAGAGAGTCCAAATGGACACCTGGACTTGTTCCTCCGCTTCCTCCTGGGTCTTTCATTGCAGACCAATCAGACTCTCCTACGAGGTCTGCTGACACAGACAGGAAGTAGCTCACAGACCAATCAGGAAACAGTCCAGTACATCAAGGAGAAGCTCAGTAAGAATCTGTCTGCAGAGAAAAGCATCAATCTGTTCCACTGTCTGAATGAACTGAATGATCGTTCTCTAGTGGAGGAGATCCAACAGTCCCTGAGATCAGGAAGTCTCTCCACAGGTAAACTGTCTCCTGCTCAGTGGTCAGCTCTGGTCTTCATCTTACTGTCATCAGAAGAAGATCTGGATGTGTTTGACCTGAAGAAATACTCTGCTTCAGAGGAGGCTCTTCTGAGAATGCTGCCAGTGGTCAAAGCCTCCAACAAAGCTCTGTGAGTAAACATGTTGTCATCGCTTCATTGTTAAAATCATGGGAAATAAATCAGAAATGCTGAGTTCAAAGAGCACTGTAACATTTTTTTAAAATAGTGAATTAAATGATCATCAGTCACTCGGTAAATATATGGTAGTTTTAATGTTTCACTCCAGCATTTCTAAAACACACTTTGTTCTGTAACTCTTATCAAAGGACAATCCAGACCCAGCCAATAAGAACATGAGCTCTGATGCTTCAGCCCCTCTGACAGGTTTATTATCCTCAGCTTGTTCATTTGTCTCCAACTCCAGGAGTTTGGTTGTTTTATTCTAAAGCACAAACTTCACCTGCCAGACTTCACCTACATCTTTTTCTGATGTTCGTAATTTAAGTTCAAGTTTGTATCTCACTTTCAGTGCACACCCTCCCTTTTTAAATATAAATCTCTGCTGTGCTGTCATGTTTTCATCCTGTATGGAGGGAGAAACTCGGTCTTCATTACTGAAATTGCCTCTAAGGTCGTGTTTCTTGTCAGTAACCATATGTAACTGTAAGGCTTCCATAACCAGTGTTATCACAGAATTACAGTGGGTTCACTCTGGGTCCTCTACAGTTTCTTCCCACTGTCCACAGACATGCAGTTAGGTTACCTGGTGATCTAAACTTCATGCAGGTGTGAGTGAGAGTGGTTGTCTGTCCCTCTGTGGGCTTAGTGGAAGAGACTGGATGGATCTCTGCTTTGTCTTTGATATATGCTGACAGAAAACATTCTCCATGAAGTCTGCATTTCAGCTCATCTCCTTTATACACACCTTTAACAGGAAGAGTTTTATACAGCTAGTGTTTAAAATCCAGTGTTATTCACAATACACAGGTAATGAGCATGATTATTGAATTACTAAAATTTTCTAAAATAATTGTTTTAGTTAATATTGTATGACAGTGTACACAGAATTATTAGCTCAGTAGGCAGAGTGGTCGCCCCATGATCATAAGGTCAGGGGTCGAATCCACCGAATAGTTACCTTGTGGTACCCCTGAGCAAGGTACCATCAAGGTACCAATCATGTGCACTGGACTGGTAGCACTCATAGTCTCATAGGTTTAAATAAATTTTTTAAAAAAAGGGTTCAACATATAAACAAATTTAATTTGATCACATATATTGTTTGTTTTTTTTTGTTTTTGTTTTTTCCCTTTCTCTCACAGACTGAGCAGCTGTAACGTCTCAGAGGAAGGCTGTGAAAATTTGTTGTCAGTGGTCAGCTCCCAGTCCTGTAGTCTGAGAGAGCTGGACCTGAGTACCGACAGCCTGAAGGCTTCAGCAGTAAAGCTTCTGTCTGCTGCAGTGGAGAGTCCACATGCCAAACTGAATGTTCTGAGGTCAGATCAATTTGTATTATGTTTAGTTCTGTTTGTTTATGTGTTTGATGTTTGTTTTTGTTTATGTCTTTATCCAGTTATCCTTGTCTCATAGCATTTTTATTTTATTTCAAAGTTAAACGGAAGTTTTACTAACCTGCTCAGCACAAGACAATAAGCTATTGCACCTTGATTACACTTTAACAACAATCTTTATTCATGTTTTTATCTTCAGACTTAACATCTGTGAACTCTCAGAGGAAAACTGTGAAGCTCTGTCCTCAGTTCTCAGCTCGCAGTCCTCTAGTCTGACAGAGCTGGACCTGAGTATCAGAAAGCTGCAGGATTCAGGAGTGAAGCTTCTGTCTGCTGGACTACAACGTTTAAACTGTAAACTGAATACTCTGAGGTCAGATCAGAAAACATTTAGTTTTTAGAATTATTAATTAAAGTTCATACATATGATGTTGTATCTTAGTATCTTTATGTTTTCTTTAAAAATAGAAAGTCAACATTTAATGTTGTGAAATGTATTAACAAACTCTACATGAGTACTTGTTTTATAGATTGTCTTTTATTTTTCAGACTGAGTGGCTGTAACCTGTCAGAGAGAAGCTGTGAAGCTCTGTCCTCAGTCCTCAGCTCCCAGTCCTCCAGTCTGAGAGAGCTGGACCTGAGTAACTCTGACCTGCAGGATTCAGGAGTGAAGCTTCTGTCCGCTGGACTAAAGAGTTCACAGTGTGCAGTGGAAACTCTCAGGTCAGGATTCAAACTTTTCCACAGATGATCATTTGAAATGTGATTTATATTATTGTATAAACAGGTAACTTTTACAGCTGTCAAGTGAACTTTTATTTACATTTGAGTGGATAATTGGACTCTGAATTACTAAAAGTTGTTATAGTCATGTCTCTGTTTATTTAAAAAAATACTTCATGCACTGCCTAATTTAAAGATTTAGGCTCCTTTGGGCCCATAATATATATATTTGATTTCTTTGTGAATGAAATTAGGAGGATATTGGCGACTGCTGATTGGCTCGCTGTTTGTTTTTTATTCACAGTACTTAATTTTAAAGGCTGATTTCTCAAAATGAGATGTTTATCTTTTCTTCTACAACACGTGGAGCCACCAAATCTTCTTGCTTCATTTATTCATTACAGTTTGATTTAAAGAATATTAGACTCGTAACATAATAAATATATTTATTTCACTTCTTCTTGAGAGAAAGAGAGGGATGACTGGGTGAGCTCCAGTGGTTCATCCCAGCAGAGAGAGCGGCACACTGGGCTGCAAATGATCACAGTAGTAATGGCCATAGTTTGATAAAACAGGCAGTCTTACCCTGTAGATAATACAGGGTTCTGGTGCCGATGTGGGGGAGGGGACTCGCCCGGTACTAACTACATACTACTAACTACCTCATCCAGATGTCTTCCCTACTAAACCTGATAAGAAGTAACTGCAGTAGCCTTATAGGTCAAATCAGTTTCACCTGTTAAAGTTAGCTCCACTATTAATTAGGGGTGGGGGAAAAAATCGATACTGTGTAGTATCGTGATATTTTGTTTGCTAATAATGTATCGATACAGGGACAGCAGAAATCGATATTTTGTTACAAACAATTTTTTCTCTGAAGTCAACATGCTCTGGAGTCAGAGCATGTTGACTTCAGAGCATGTTGATCCTTTTTCTGAGCAACAATCCTGACATTCCTTCACTGTCCAAATGTGTTTAACTTTTTTTTTGGCAGCAATAAACATGACAGTTTACTTATTTTAATTTAAGACATGTTTAATTTTAATTAAGTTTGAAACTTTTTTATTTAATGTAAAATTATATATTTTTTTAAATTTACTTTCAAATTCTTCAGTTGCTGAAGGGGCTGCATAGTTTTCATAAATTGCATAGTTCAGAATAGCTATAATTGTACCAGATGGTTGCATTCAGTTAAGTTGGACTAGACTGTAATACAAACCGTTCAGTTTGTCAACAATAAAACTGACTGAAATGAGAGAAAGACTGAGTGTGAGACTTTGATATTAGATAAAATGAATATTGATAAAGTTTACCTTTATGTGCAGAATTTAAATATCGCAAAATATTTTAACAAATCGCAATAATATCGTATCGTGCGTTAAGTATTGTGATAATATCGTATCGCGAGTTGTATGGTGATTCCCACCTCTACTATTAATGGTGTCACTTGTTATTTCTGGGATGAGTTTAGTAGCCTGAACAGCTGCTTAAAGGAAAGTAATTAAATAATAAAAATAACCTAAGTCCGGGGGAACCTGCAAGAGCTGTTTGCACAAAGAATAATGCTCAGACTTTGAGGTTTTATCGTTTTACACAAGGTTTAAAAATGAATGTCCACAATTGAATTGCAGAAATTGTTATTGAGCTAATACTGATGTAGTTGTTATCTTTGGTAAGGAGAGGTTGGAGGAAGGATGAGCACAGTCAGGCCTAAAGATGCTCTTAATAATAATAATGGATTGCATTTATATAGCGCTTTTCGAGACCCTCAAAGACCCTTTACAATCCCACTACAGGGAGTGCAGAATTATTAGGCAAGTTGTATTTTTGAGGAATAATTTTATTATTGAACAACAACCATGTTCTCAATGAACCCAAAAAACTCATTAATATCAAAGCTGAATGTTTTTGGAAGTAGTTTTTAGTTTGTTTTTAGTTTGAGCTATTTTAGGGGGATATCTGTGTGTGCAGGTGACTATTACTGTGCAGAATTATTAGGCAACTTAACAAAAAACAAATATATACCCATTTCATTTATTTATTTTTACCATTGACACCAATATAACATCTTCACATTCACAAATATACATTTCTGACATTCAAAAACAAAAGAAAAACAAATCAGCGACCAATATAGCCACCTTTCTTTGCAAGGACACTCAAAAGCCTGCCATCCATGGATTCTGTCAGTGTTTTGATCTGTTCACCATCAACATTGCGTGCAGCAGCAACCACAGCCTCCCAGACACTGTTCAGAGAGGTGTACTGTTTTCCCTCCTTGTAAATCTCACATTTGATGATGGACCACAGGTTCTCAATGGGGTTCAGATCAGGTGAACAAGGAGGCCATGTCATTAGTTTTTCTTCTTTTATACCCTTTCTTGCCAGCCACGCTGTGGAGTACTTGGACGCGTGTGATGGAGCATTGTCCTGCATGAAAATCATGTTTTTCTTGAAGGATGCAGACTTCTTCCTGTACCACTGCTTGAAGAAGGTGTCTTCCAGAAACTGGCAGTAGGACTGGGAGTTGAGCTTGACTCCATCCTCAACCCGAAAAGGCCCCACAAGCTCATCTTTGATGATACCAGCCCAAACCAGTACTTCACCTCCACCTTGCTGGCGTCTGAGTCGGACTGGAGCTCTCTGTCCTTTACCAATCCAGCCACGGGCCCATCCATCTGGCCCATCAAGACTCACTCTCATTTCATCAGTCCATAAAACCTTAGAAAAACCAGTCTTGAGATATTTCTTGGCCCAGTCTTGACGTTTCAGCTTGTGTGTCTTGTTCAGTGGTGGTCGTCTTTCAGCCTTTCTTACCTTGGCCATGTCTCTGAGTATTGCACACCTTGTGCTCTTGGGCACTCCAGTGATGTTGCAGCTCCAAAATATGGCCAAACTGGTGGCAAGTGGCATCTTGGCAGCTGCACGCTTGACTTTTCTCAGTTCATGGGCAGTTATTTTGCGCCTTGGTTTTTCCACACGCTTCTTGCGACGCTGTTGACTATTTTGAATGAAACGCTTGATTGTTCGATGATCACGCTTCAGAAGCTTTGCAATTTTGAGACTGCTGCATCCCTCTGCAAGATATCTCACTGTTTTTGACTTTTCTGAGCCTGTCAAGTCCTTCTTTTGACCCATTTTGCCAAAGGAAAGGACGTTACCTAATAATTATGCACACCTGATATAGGGTGTTGATGTCATTAGACCACACCCCTTCTCATTACAGAGATGCACATCACCTAATATGCTTAATTGGTAGTAGGCTTTCGAGCCTATACAGCTTGGAGTAAGACAACATGCATGAAGAGGATGATGTGGACAAAATACTCATTTGCCTAATAATTCTGCACTCCCTGTATTCATTCACTCTCACATTCACACACTGGTGGAGGTAAGCTACAGTTGTAGTGGTAGGTTAGGTTTTGCCCAAGGACAAAATGACCAAGACAGAGAGAGCTGGCTCATCAGACAGACAAGCTCATCTTGTAACCTACTGGTTCGCTGGTCAGCACACCAGCTGACTAGCGAACCGGCTAACTAGCACACCGGCTAAATAGCAAATCAGCTAACTAGCAGACCAGCTAACGGCAGCCACAAGCTGAAGGACGATTAAATGTAGTGGAGATATCAGAGATGACACTGGTGTGTCCGATTCACTCTTTAGCACTCTGGTCACTCCAGTGTGTCAGCCAGAACACCACTGAAGGCCAAATGATCCCAGCATGTGGAATAAAGAGCTTAAGGTTTGGTTTGAGACACTTTATTCTTTCACTGATTGATTCTTGCGGCTGTGATCATGTGTGTGGTTTCTTACAAAAAGGAAGTACACAATACATGACAAATAAGATGAATAGATAAGTTACATATCCAGTTATATGTACGTACATCAGTATAGCTAATATAGCCATATATAAGGACAAAGATCACAGTACTATAATGCAGTAATGTTAAACACAAAGGTGTATATCTACATAAATCTGTCCTATCAGTGATCAGGGTACTGTAGTATACTTCCACTACATAAACTATAGAAACTAAACGACATTAGTGTGACTTTAAGTTACCATCAGTACAGACGAACTGATGGTAGTTGTACAAAATAAAGGCATTGCAATTATTGTGAAGGGCTTCCGGTTAAACTAAGATCAGCTGATTACCTCATAACAAATTGTTTGCTATAGAACGCAGCTCCCACTCTTCATTAATATCATGTACTGTAACTCCCAAGTAACCATGGTTACCCAGCCACGCCCAGTAGTCTCCAGAGAGACCAACAGCTGGTGCACGTTGTAACGCCGTGGCTTTCATAGTCTCTCCTTTTTCTACAGCTCATGTGTTCTTCTTGTGATGGTGCGTCTTGAGGGAGGCTCATACATGCCGTCATTTGTTGATCCTAAGAACGTTCCTCAGACCGACTTCTTCAACAACACTAATCAGCCTGCAGTTTGTAGCTACTCACTTCACTGTGGCGTTTGTTAGCTTGTCTTTCGTTGGTTTTATCCTGACTCCTCCCACAAGCTGATCCTACGTAGTCTGCCCAAGCCTCCCACCTCTGTTTGTTTGGGTGGTTTGTTTGCTGCCATCAACAGCGTGTAATGCATTTAAGTGATACTTCAGACATGAAGTACTGCGACAATAAAAAACTCAACTTTGCTTAAAAATAACTTTAGTTGTATCAACACTGCCCTCTGGAATAATTAGACTTTGGTGACAAACTGATGTGATCTCCATGTTTCCTTTGTTGGACTGTGGGCGAGTGTCAGAACTGAATGTACTGAGTAACATGTGGAGTTTAAATATGTGTCAGTTCCAGTTTTAGAGCTCTAAAGTGCAGCTATCATGTTAGGAATATGTTAGGAATAGACAGGAACACTGAGCACACTGAGGTCAAATCTTTATTTATCCAGTTCATCTGTAGGCTGAGCTCAGTCCATCCATTTAGTGAAATGATGTTTAAAGGTCTCCTTGTTCTGTGAGCGTGCACAGATCCTGAAGCAGAAAGCCTGGGTTAACAGAGAAATGATCATCACTGTGATGATGCTCACCATCTCTGACTGGGATTTGAGGTTTTGTCAAAGCAGCAAAGAAAGCCTGGCTATGTTGGACTGGGTGTGGAAGCAGCTCCCAGTTTGAGTTCAGGAGACAGACACCCTCTCTACTTTGACGATCAGCTTCAAACTTTCCTTTTTGATAAAACTTATAGTTAGAGCTGGATCAGGTGACCCTGAACCATCACTTAGTTATGCTGCTATAGAGATGGATAACAGATGGATTGTTGTTTTGTGTGTCTGCAGTCTGTCAGGCTGTCTGATCACAGAGGAAGGCTGTACTTCTCTGGCCTCAGCTCTGACCTCCAACCCCTCCCATCTGAGAGAGCTGGACCTGAGCTACAATCATCCATGTGACTCAGGAATGAAGCTTCTGTCGGCTGGACTGAAGGATCCAGGCTGGAGACTGGACACTCTCAGGTATGGAGAGAATGTCTGATATAGGAGGAAGAGCTGGAATCATTTCCTGTGTCTTTCACTCACTTCCTGTTTGTTTCCTGCAGATGAGACATGAACAATCACACATGCAGGAATATTTTCAGGGACAGACACACTAGTCTAGCTGGATAGTACATGGATATTTATGTAGGGGGTCTTCAAGGAGTCTGTTTGCAGGAACATTAATGATAACTGATAAGTCATGTTGAGAGTTTCATTAAAAGTAGACTTACAGTTAGGTAATATTTGGACAGAGACAACATTTTGTAACTTTAGATACAAGTATCAGCCATGTGTGTGTTTCCCATGCTGTATGTCCACAGTCACAGTGACAGTCAGTGACACTGACAGAAGGATGAAACAAGGCTGTGAATCATTTCAGTCTGTGTGTGTGACAAAGAGGCAGACAGGAGCAGCTAACATTTGGAAATGGAAGCTTACTGGAAACACTACATTCACGGCTGAATTCACAATAGATTTGTTCTCAAGTGTACATTTAGCAGCTAATGCTAATACTGTTTTCCCTTTGCTTTCTACAGCAGCTATTGCTAAGTAGGCCACTTTGCTCCGCTAAGGATTTGTGTGACCATGATGGAGACTCTGATAAGCTAATGCTGCTAAGCTAATGCTGTTTATGGGCCCTGTTAGAATCAATATTTCATTCTCATTCTGTTGTTTGAGAACAATATTAACGTTTCACATCATTATAACACAAGAGAAAAGGGTATTGGCATTAGCTACTAGTGCTTATTCACCTCAAATTACCTTTAGCTGCTAATGGCAGCCTACTTAGCATTAACTCCTCACTAATATAATGCTAATTTACATCAAATTAGCATTAACTGCTCATATTGTTATAAGGAAAGAGAAAACGGTATTAGCATTTGCTTCTAATAATTATTCACCCCTAATTAGAATAAGCCGCTAAAAGCAGCCAACTTAGCATTAATTCCTCACTTTGTTGTTACCCAACGGAAAAGAGTATTAGTATTAGCTACTATCATTTTTAATAAGTAAGAGAAAACAGTATTAGCAGTAGCGCATAATGCTAATTCACGTCAACGTAGTATTAGTTAATAATGGCAGCCTACTTAGCATTAACTGCTCACTAATATAATGCTAATTTGCATCAAATTAGCATTAGCTGCTCAAGTTGTTATAAGGAAAAAGAGAAAACGGTATTAGTATTAGCTGCTAATAATTATTCACCCCTAATTAGAGTTAGCCCCTAATGGCAGTCTACTTAGCATTAACTCCTGACATTGTTATAATGCAGGGGAAAAGAGTTACCATTATCGGATAATGCTAATTCTCATCAAATTAGCATTAGTTAATAACGGTAGACTTCATATCATTAGCTGCTGTCATTCTTACAAAGCAAACAGTATGAGCATTAGCTGTTAATCCTTTTTCATCTAAAATTAGAATTAGCCACTAATGGCGTATTGTTAAAAAGTAAGAAAAAACATTGTTAGCATAAGCGGATAATGCTAATTCATCTCAAATTAGTATTAGCTAATAATGGCACCTGCTTAGCATTAGCTGGTCACATTGTTATAAGGCAAGAAAATATGGTATTAGCATTAGCTGCCAATTTCTATTTACCTAAAATTAGCATTAGCCACTAATGGTAGCCTATAGCAAAAACTTCTTAATGCTAAATGAAGTTAATTAATGCTAAGTAGGTTTAACTGAAATTAAAGTAGTGTTAGCATTAGCTGCTGATATTGTTAAAAGGTAAGATAAAACATTGCTAGCAGCAGCGGATAATGCTAACACACATAATAATTAGCATTACCTAATAATGGCAGCCTTCTTAGCATTAGCTGCTCATATTGTTATAATGCAAGGGAAAAGAGTTGGCAAAAACAGTGTTAGCATTAATGGATAATGCTAATTCACCTAAATTAGCATTAGCTAATAATGGCTACGTACTTAGCATTACCTACTAATATTGATATAAAGCAAGAAAATATGGTATTAGCATTAGCTTCTAATGCTTTCTCATCTAAAATTAGAATTAGCCACTAATGGCATCCTATTTAGCATTAACTCTTCACATCGCAAGGGAAAAATTAGAATTCAATAAAAAAAAAAAAGTGTTCACATTAGCTACTTGTATTGTTAAAAAGTAAGAAAAAACATTGTTAGCATAAGGGGATAATGCTAATTCACCTCAAATTAGTATTAGCTAATAACGGCAACCTACATAGCATTAGCTGGTCACATTGTTATAAAGCAAGAAAATATGGTATTAGCATTATCTGCCAATTCCTATTCACCTAAAATTAGCATTACCTGCTAATGGCAGTCTACTTAGCATTAACTCCTCACTAATGTGATGCTAATTCACATTAAATTAGCTTTAGCATTAGCTGCTAGCATCAGCCTACCTAGCACTAGCTGCTCACATTGTTAAAAGGGAAGAGAATACGATATTAGCATTAGCTGGTAATATTTATTCACCCCTAATTAGAATTAGCCACTAATGGCAGCATACTTAGCGTTAACTCCTCACATCGTTGTAATGCAAATGAGGCTAACTTGCATTAAATTAGACTGCTGTTATTAGCTAATGCTATTTAGCAGTAGCTGCTCACATTGTTATAAAGCAAAGGAAAACGATATGAGCATTAGGTTCTAATGCGTATTTGCCTTAAATTAGACGTAGGTGCTAATGGCAGCCTACTTAGCATTAGCAGCTCAGATGTTATAATGCTAGGAAAAAGAGTGTTAGCATTAGCCGTTCACATTGTTATAAAGTTAAGGGAAATAGTGTTAGCATTAGCTACTCACATTTTTAAAAAAAGTAAGTGTTAGCATTAGTGCATAATGCTAATTCATGTCAAATTAGCATTAGTTAATAACGGCAGCCTATTTAGCATTAGCAGATAATGTTGACCTTGGCCCACTGGAAAAGTTAAGAACTAAAGATTTAGGAGTGTTTCTCGATAGCTCTTTCTCGTTTGAGAAACAAATGAATTCTGTTATTAAAACCAGCTGTAAGGTTTATATTGTTGATTGTCATTTATGCTTAGAAATATTTACTCATATATGCTTAGAGTTGTATAATTGATTGCATAATGATAGAGGTTTGATCCTGAGTAGTCTGTAAAGACTCTGTGTGCCTTCCAGAGTGCTCTGGCATGCACACACCACTTGGGGCCATGAGAGAGGTCGTACCCTCTCTTACTGATTTATGGTGTAGGACAGGGGTCTCAAACTCAATTTAGCTGGGGGCCGCTGCAGGCAGAGTCTGGGTGAGGCTGGGCCGCATTAGGTTTTCCACAAGAAAGGCATGGTTAAAAAATTCCAATCCTCTCAAATCTCTTTATTTTTATTTTTTAACACAAAATATGAAAAATAAATTAACAAATTAAGAATTAATAAGAAAATAAATCAATCTGTAATACATAAATAAAATAATAATAAGATATTTTTAGTCAGTGAACTTGTGTTTTTCTTTCAGTCTTCTATATCTGCTGTATTTAGATTGAAATGTCTGTATTAACAGTTCTATAACCTTCTTCTGAACATGAATGGAACACTGTAGAAAATGAACTGTTCTTCTGAACATGGCTTCTCTTGCCTACTCCTTGCTGCTAGAGACCTGGCAGCGTTTCCTCTCGCATAGCCGAGCCAGATTTGGCCGGAGGGAGGAAGCAGTTGCGACCCTCAGTACGTCTTGAAGATGATCATCCGTAAGTCTGGACCTGTACTTGGACTTATTGAAGTTCAAAGTGGAGAAGAGCTTTTGGCACAAGTATGTGCTACCAAAAAGGCACATGGTCCGCTTGAACATTCGGGAAAGCCGAGGGAAACTAGGGCTCAAGTCTCTCAAAGATTGTCCAAGCTTGTCTGCTTTTCCACTCACCTCCCTGAACTTTGCTTTGAGTTCAGAGTTGCACTGCAGCTCAATGAGCTCCATTTGAAGCACAGAAGGGGCATCTTGCACATCAAAGGAGAAGGGGTCCGCAAAAATGTGAAAGGTGGCTCTGTGTGTCTTGAAGTCAGCAAATCTGTGATCAAATTCCTCCTGTAGCCTCAAAATGACATCAACATACTCGTCAGCACTGAATGGTGTGCCTGCATCCACGAGTGCCTTGCATGCTGGGAAATGGCAAAGGTTTGTCTGAGAGAGCTGAGCTTTCCAGAGCGCCAGTTTTGTGGAGAATGCTCTCACGTTGTCATAGGCAGCACTGACAAGTTGCCCCTGGCCTTGTAACGTCTTGTTCAGTACATTAAGCTCATGTGTCATATCAACAAGAAAAGCTGAGTCCATGAGCCATTTGGGATCAGTTAGCACAGGAACACTAACTCCATCCTTCTCCATGAAGGCTTCACTTCTGCTCTCAACTCAAAAAGTCTCTTTAATACATTTCCCCTGCTGAGCCAACGTACCTCAGTGAAGTCGAGCACATCCCCATATTCTGACTCCATTTCCTCTAAAAAAGCTCAGAACCTTCGGTGCTTTAAGCTCCTGGATCTGATTTGGTTGATGCATTTCACAACAATAGACATCACATTGTCAAACTTCAGGCATTTGCTGCAAAGGACCTGCTGATGGATGATGCAGTGCAGAGCAATGGCCTCCTCCACGCCTTCCTCTTCCAGTTTGTTTTGTGCCACCAGTCCATGTTTCCTCCCTGTCATTGATGGCGCTCCATCTGTTGTTATTCCAACAAACCTCTTCCATGGCAAACCAACATTCTCAATGGCATCACACAGCTTGTAAATATCTGCTGAGCGGTGGTCTGGCCATGCATTGGAATTACTGTGAGCAGCTCCTCCATCACTTCAAAACTGTCATCAACACCACGGACATACATTGGGAGCTGGGCAGTGTCGGTGATGTCTGTGGTCTCATCAAGAGCGACTGAGTATACACTGAAACATTTGGCTTTCTCACACAGTTGGTCATAAATGTCACTTGACAGGTCAGAAATGCGATCTGCTGCGGTGTTGGCAGAAAGGCTGATGTTGCTAAACTGACCTTTCTTTCCCGGACAGACTATATTTGCAGCCTGCAATATGCACTTTTAGACAAATGCACCTTCTGTGAATGGCTTCCCTGCTTTAGCAATCATCTCACTAACCACGTGGCTCCGACTGCTGCATTATTCTCTTTGGTTGCTTTCTTGGAGAAATCTTGCTGCCTCAGTAGATCTGTTTTAAGACTGGCAACCCGGTTCGCTCTCTCGTCTCCCTGGTATTTTGCATCCAGCTCAGCATGTCTAGTTGTGTAATGACGTTTCAAATTGTATTCCTTGTGCAGCGCAACTTTCTCTGTGCAAATAAGACAGGTCGGGGTGCCCCTGTGCTCAACAAAGAAATATTGCATTTCCCACTTTTCCTGAAATTGTCGGTGCTCATCACCAACCTTTCTCTTCACCGCAGGCTTTGAAAAAGACATGTTTGGGGCTATGTGACATTTATAATTCTACTTGGTGTCACTGTCGCATTGAAGTTTCAATCAAGCGTTTAGCCGACGGACGGGGAACGTCTCAACGCGTAGAGAACGTCATTTCTGCTTCTTTTTCTTGCAACCGTAGCACGGCGATCGGCAGATAAAAAGCCGGTAGCAGTTGTTACGAAATCAGTTTTACCCCGGTTCTTTTTATTCCTCGAGCATCCAGAGATGGCACCGGACTCAGTAGTCATTTTTACAAAATCTTTATTCATCTTTATTCATCTTCATTTAAGCATGCACTTCTAGAAGGGAAGATGAGGCCGGTGTCCCTCTGCAAACCCCTTTGTTAGTTACAGCCAGCTTTATAGAAGTGACCCCTACGGTGTGCTGCAAACTCTGTCTGTGTCTATGTGCACGAGCAGGTGAATGCCTACATGTGCACGTTCCCACGTGTCTATGTGAGTGTAAAGTGTCATACATTATCAAACTAACATTACATTTTCATATTAAGGTGGGGCCAAAAACTATCGTCCTGCGGGCCGCAATTGGCCCGCGGGCCGCGAGTTTGAGACCCCTGGTGTAGGAGGACACCTGCTCTGTGTCTGGTTAAGTATAAGAGCCCTTTGTTAGGGGGACCGCTGGACTCTTAGCACCAGCTTTGGGGTCACAGGGTCACATCTGGAACACACACACAGACACACACACACACACACACACACAGACACACACACAGACACACACAGACACACACACAGACACACACACACACACAGACACACACACACACACAGACACACACACACACACACAGACACACACACAGACACACACAGACACACACAGACACACAGACACAGACACACAGACACACACACACACACAGACACACACACACACACACACACACACAGACACACAGACACAGACACAGACACACACACACTCACACACACACACACACACACACACACTATGCACAGACTGGTACTCTTTGTTCATACCTGTGTAAGACGTCATAATGAACTTGTGCATATTCATGTAAGCTCAATAAAGAGCAGTGTTACGAGGGAGCAGACGAGAGCGACTGAGGTCAAGTGAAGGAACGGCGCTGTCACAGTTCTCTCCCTCATCAATTGTCTGGTTCCAGCGGTGGGTCTGTGCTAGACGACCCATCACCAGCTTTTTCCACTGGTTACCAGTACGTGGTAGAATCCACTTCCAGATCTGGTTGTCTTTAAATCTGTGAATGGATTGGCTCCATCTTATCTCTCTTTAACAAAAGAATCCAAGTGGAGCCCTCAGGTCTGCAGATAAGCAGCTTCTGACCAGAACTAGACGTAAAAACAGAGGTGAGCTTTATCGATGGCTGCAGCCAAACTCTGGAACAGTCGCCCTTCACATCAGGTCGTCACCAACACTGGACATTTTTAAAAGCCGGTTGGAAACACATTTGTACTCTGTAGCTTTCAATCCTGACCAGTCTTTATAGTCATTACTGTGTATGTTTCCTATTTTCTCTCTACTCTGTGCAGCACTTTGGCTCAAGCTGTTTTTAAATGTGCTGATAAATAAATGTAGATTTCTTTGAATAAAACAGTGGAGCCGAGCTTTGAGCTCAGTGTGTAACAGTGTGTGTGTGAGAGCCATGTAATGTCCATGTGTGCATGCTGACTGTGCTGCTCTGACCCCCCTCCTCCTTTCAGGGTGGAGCCTGCTGGAGTCCGATGGTTGAGACCAGGTCTGAGGAAGTGTAAGTGTGTTTTTAATGGGATTCATGAAAACAAAGCAGCACACATTCAACCATCTTCATCATGTCAGGAGTCATCATCAAAGTGTCAATCAATGAACAGATGATGGATCAATAACTGCAGCTGGATTGTGTTTGTTCTCTCCATCAGATTCCTGTCAACTCACAATCGACACAAACACAGTGAACACAGAGCTCCAACTGTCTGACAACAACAGGAAGGTGACACGTGTGAAGGAGGTTCAGTCATATCCTGATCATCCAGACAGATTTGATGTTTATCAGCTGCTGTGTAGAAATGGTCTGACTGGTCGCTGTTACTGGGAGGTCGAGTGGAGAGGAAGATTTGAGATATCAGTGAGTTACAGAAGCATCAGAAGGAAAGGAAGCAGTGATGACTGTGTGTTTGGATACAATGATCAGTCCTGGAGTCTGTACTGCTCTGATGATGGTCCTCGTTATGTCTGTCACAATAACAGCTACACATCCATCTCCTCCTCCTCCTCCTCCTCCTCCTCTGTCTCTAACAGAGCAGCAGTGTATGTGGACTGTCCTGCTGGCACTCTGTCCTTCTACAGAGTCTCCTCTGACACTCTGATCCACCTCCACACCTTCAACACCACATTCACTCAAACTCTTTATCCTGGGTTTATGGTCTGGCCTCCTGGTGCCTCAGTGTCCCTGTGCTGAGTGGAGTGTAAAGAGTGTCTCCTGTTACAGAAACACTCTGACTGTTGAACAGATAGTTCAGTCTGTACATGTCTGTCTCTTTCACTCACAAACACGTTTTCAGATTCATGGATTCAATCAGTTGATGTTTGAAACTCTTCTAAATGATTCCTTGTAAACTTCTTCAGTCACAAACAAACAGGAAGTGATGTCACATGTGTTCCTGTCCACACAGCAGAATGAGTCTATTGCTGACAGTGATGTACAAACAGAGTGAGCATTTCTGAGGCCCAAAATAAACTGAGTAGTTCACTGAATGAACAATGGACTGTGAGCTCAGTTCCTTCATCATTAGTATGGATTATATATGTATATGTATTATATTAGTATCATATATATCAGGTGCTGCTGCTTTCAGTCATTGTGCAAATGTGCTGTTTGTAAGCTTGTAAAGCTGCAGTCAGCTGAGACTGAAGAAGTCACCTGATCAGTGAGCAAACGTTTCTGAAAACGTCCAGATGAACAGAATCAACCTTTTGGGATCAGCCAGCAATGCAGCATCATTGTTGTTCAGCTTCAGAGGTTTGCAGGAATGAACTGATGACCAGAAACAGCTGCAAAGTCCAAGAAAATACCAGCTGGAGTTCAGCTGCATTTGAAGAAGTCAAAGAAAAGTAAGGATGGCAAAGGGCGACGTTTTCTTCCAAAGAGCTGCAAACATGGTCGACGCCTCATTAGAAGAATCATCTGGACATTTGTGAGGAACTCTAACCAAGAAAGCAACGTCACACAGATCCAACAGACAGTTTCCATGACTGCAAGTGTTGAGTGGAAAAATGCTACATTGCATTATTGCATCCTCTCACCACAGGAGGCGCTGTTGGCACCACTGATTGCTGATCAGCTGTTCTCTGATGATCTGATTGATACTGTGAATAACGGGACTCACTGAACTCTGTGACACAGTGAAGATTACAGAGTTTAACTTCACCCTTTAAGACTGACCACAGAACCAAGTCCGCCAGAGCTTTTGTTATATTTTTACATGCTGTGGAGCCATTTGTGGGAGCATTTCAAGTTGCTATACATCAATACAACTGTTATAGCCCTAATTTTAATAATATGTGTGCATTAAGTCCATAGTAACTACATAAACTGCAAAAACAACCTCTGCTCATCCATCTCTGTGTGTATCAGGATACATTTGGTTCATAATACACAGAAAAATCAGAGTTATTACCTGTAATAAATGTGAAAGATTCCTGCAGTGATAACCAGGCAGGACTGAAACACATCCAAGCTGTCACCACGGTAACAGCACCGCCCATCCACAGGTGAGGGGAGGAGCAAAAAGAGGGACTTTGACCATTTTATACTAAAAACACTCAACTAATGTTTCTAATATGAAACAAATAAGCCCACATTAATGTGAGCGTTTATTAAATAATAATAATGATGATTTCCTCCTGATCTCATTTCCACAGCAGAGAAAACTGTGGTGTATATTGAGGTGGAGGGTGTGGTCTGTGGCTCAGGTGTAGAGTGAGGGTGGGGTGCACCACAGCAGCATGCTGGGACTGCTGAGGGTGGAGGAGGGAGTGATGATGACATCAGAGCTGCAGCACAGAGACCAGTGAACACACAGTCTGTTCATCTTTGCATAGATACAATATACAGCACAATATTGAATGACAGACACGCTGTGGGAGCTTCCACAGATACACTGACGTCAGCATCCAGAGTCCTCCTGCTGCTCCCCCCTCAGAGCCCCGTGATCAGCACCAACACATTCAGTTAGATGACAGAGTCCAGCTGCAGCTAGAATCAGCTCCCCTCTGTGAACAACAGCACAGCGTCAGTGTTTCACACTCAGTGAAAGGAGGAAACAGCAGAAGAACACCATGTGTGCTACGTTTCCCAGGACACACTACAAACTGCACAAATACAGAGCAGCACGTGGAAGGACCTGGAGCTGCATTTACAGAGCTGCAGACAGCGTGATGTCCTGTATGGACAGGTGGAAGGAACCAAGTCCTCAGCTGGAACACTCGTGTTTGTCCACAGACAGGAAACACAGCAGGAAACTTCCTCACAGAAGTGCAGCTCATGGATAACACACTTCCTGTCAGTCAGAATGAGGCTGCAGCCAAACACAGAAAGGTGTTTTTGTCCAGATGAGCCCAGAGAAGAAACACGAGTGTTCACAGACATCAGAAGCTCAGAGAGGTGAAACATGAGGTTGGAGTCCTCGTCAGCATCCAGAAGAGCTGCTGTGAAACCCTGAGTACTCATGACAGACTCTGATGGCACAAACACATCATGATTCAAGCAGAAAGACAAACATGGAGCTCCTGATCCTCCTGCATGAGAACAAGCTGACATGAGCGCTGTGTCTGAGAGTGTCTCCCTGTCACAGTGACAATAACACAGCTGCTGCTCACAGTCATTAAACTGACCTGAGGTCAGCTGTGCTCCTTACATATGAACCATGTGACCTCACATCAGTGCTGTGGATGACTGTAGTCATAGAAGAGTAGAGCTGTAGCAGGTGGTGTGAGGAGGAGGTGGTGTATTCTAGTTAACGCAGTACTGAAACACTCCAGCAGAGGGCGCTGTTAAGTCCTTATTGTAACACAGTTACTGTGTGCAGTTAGACTTCATACATAATCTGCACTTATTTCCATCAGACATGCTGTCAGTAAATGATTGGTTTCTATTGATTCTACTTCCTGTTGACTCGTTTGATGACAGTGAAACAATCACAGCTGATTGTGTGATGATGTAAACTGTCACTGTTACATTCAGTGTGTGTGACATAATGTTAGTGCAGGCTGATAACAGCCTGGTTCTGTTAGAAACACATGAACGTGTCCATAGATCAGTGTGTGTTTAACATGAGAGCTTCAGCCCTGCTGATGTGTTAAATAAAGACATGCAGGAAAACTGATGAGACTCTGAAATAACTCTTTATATTTATAATGTAACTCTGCATCAAAAGAACAACAAAGGATCCCAGACAGGTTTCTGTGAACAAAGACCATTCTGATGTTTCTGTGTTTCTAACACTTTGACATTATTAGTAAACAGACTGCAGTGAGCAGCATTTATAAAGAGCTTCTATATAAAGATATGACAGCTGTTTGACAAGTTTATCACTCTGTGTTTGGACCTGATCAGTCCAGCTGTTTACTTGAAACATGTTCATTTACCTGTTCTGTTATATTCATGTTCTTGTCTCTGTTGAAAACACATTTTAATGTCCCTCAGATTTTTCTCCCAGATGAATAAATATAAAAATGACACAAACTGACTGCAGCTACTTTTTGTCCTTTCTGTCAAAAACCTTCATGTGACTCATGAGAGACACGTTTCAGCTGTTTGTGACAGATCAGAGGCCAACAAGTCATTTATAACACTTTCCATCATTGTTTAAAGTTCTCAGTGTTTCTGTGTTGCTGCGTATAGGATCTCCCAGCATCATCACTGTGCTGTCCAATCATTGTGTGCGAGGTTACCCTTATAGTGCGATGTGTGTTTGCACAAAGAGAAGCATGTGTGTCAAATATAAATAAGCACAGAACAGAAACAGCTGCTCGTTTCTTCTGTTTAGAGTCAAGTTAGTGTTTTGTGTCTTTGTTTGAGGCCTGATGTCGAGCAGAGGTGTGTGTAACTGCACTGCTCTGTTATATGTGTGAAGTGTGTGCTTCTCTTCAGCATCATCTTTGTCACTGCTGATTCCTTTGTGTCATCATGTGTTGAGAAGAGAGAACAGTTATAACGGAGGAGCAAAAGGAAGCCCTGAAATCTGCATCAACAAGGAAGTGTTGGCTCACCAGTGATCCCAGCAGAGCCACTGGTTTGGCTCCAGTTGTTCTAGATTCAATGATGTTGTTGCTACAGATACATGTCAGCATCTTTATTGTAGTAAAGTCTTGTAATGTGAAGATAGAAACAAGGCAGCAAACAGCTCCATGATCTGATCTTAATGATGTTGTTTTTATTCCTGTCTGTCAGAACTGGATTGGAAACTATCAAAGGTCTAAAAACAGCCTCGACCCTCCCACAGAGCAAACTTTACACACGTCATCTTTCAGCTACAATCTTTGTTGCAGGGATCTTCTGCCAAACAAGGCTGAGAGAAGATTTCTTACAGCTGTCATGTTGATGCTGTTTCAGTCTTTGGGCAAACACACTCATATATTAGGGCTGATATCAGGGCTGCACAAGTTCTTTGTGTTTGTGATCATGAATAATAGAAGTGTGGAAGGCAAACATGTTATTGTTGGATGAAACTTCATGAATCCTTTGTAGATTTGAGCTGTTGGAGCCTTTCTTTTCTCTTCAGGTGTACAGATGCTGAGGAGGCAGGTGAAGCAGGTGGAGCTGTTGTGATGCTGGCAGAGGGTGTGTCTTAGTAACTCTGTGAGGCAGAACTGGATCCAACATTGTGGATGTGTTGATGTTGGAGCCATTAAGAGTCTCTGGCCACACTGTAGGATTTCCCTTTGATCCACTGTGGGGGCATTTTGGAGTCTGTCAGTGAAACTCTTCATGTTTGTGTTTGACTCCAGTTTATAGAAACAGAGAAATGTGTCATGCTTTTGTTCGGCCTCCACAAATACACACATTTGTTCATTGGTTGGACTTTTTGGAAGGAGACACATTGAAAACCATGTTAATAAGATCTTGTTGTTTCCTGTGGATCCGACACAGAGAGTGGACTTCAGACAGAAAGCGTGGAAGAGATTTTAGAGGCCGTGTGTGGCAACAGGAAGTTTCTGTGTGTTTGCTGATCTTACATGTGGAAAACAACACGTGATGTTTGTGAAGTTCTACAATGATCATTGTTCTCACAGCATTTTGAGTGGGAACAGTTCAAACTGGGAGTAGTGGGAGTTATTTACTGATTGAAACAAGCTGAATGTTTCTGTGACGATGAAGATCAGCAGCTCAGCTGATCAATGAACTGACATCTATCAGTCGTTTCATGAGATGAAGTCATCAGCAGACATTTGTTCTGACTGTGTGATGAATGTCAGAACGTCAGGGCTCTGCTTTAGTCACTGCTTGATGATCATTGGCTCATTGTTGAATCCAGGGCCCAGTCTGACCTCTGACCTTTGCTCCAGGTCTTCTGTGTTATCTCCACTTTCATGTCTGATCTTCTGCTGTATCGTCCAAAATAAACATCTGGATCATTTCCAACACTTCAGCAGATCTTTAGTTTGGGCAGTGCAGCACAGAATAACACATATTGTACTATACTGCCCACTTCCTGATCTTATTGGATCTGTGTGTGAGGTTGGTGAAGGAAACACATGTTTACTGAGTGAGTCGCTGCCATTAGGAACTAGTTTTTATATCACAGCCTGGAAATCACACAGGACCATTTCTGCAAGTGAAAAGTCGTCATTGGAGGAAAATCATTGTGTAGTTTGTGCGACTGAAGACTTGTCCCAACTACATGTGCTGCTGACCCTTGACCTTTTCTTTAGGTGCACAGAGGAGTCTGTGGGAACATCCAGAACTGAGGCATCTTGTGTACAAACGTGTTCAGACCAGATGTCAAATGATGTCAGATGTCATCCGTGAATGGATGCAACTGTGGATCGTTCCAATAAAATGAGGCAGTTTTGTAAGTACAAGCCCACTACAACCCATCATCAACATTTTAAATTACATTATACATCTTCACTGATATAAAGCACCACTATTTTAACCTGATTCACTTTTTCCACCCTAACAGTTCATTCCTCAAATCAAACAAGATATTTGACCCTAAAAAAATGCATCAACAAATAATTTTGTAATAAAATATTTATTCTTCAACTTTTCCAAGTGAAATCAAACAAGTGTGTTTAAGAGTGAAACCAGAGTGGAAGCTGCTCATATAGAGTCCAACCCAGGCTAAAGTAAGCTGAGTAGAGCAGCACCATCAAAGTGTCGGCTCTCTGAACACGGTGCAAGATCGCCATCTGCAGGACAAAACTAGTTTTTCTCGCCCTCCTCGTCAACATCAAGATGATGTCATCGTACAGCAACTGATTCCCTGTCCGTCTGGAACAAAGCATTTACATTAAAAAAGACATTTACAGAAAATACAAACACCAACAACACATCTCATCATCACATGATATTTTATTATTTATTATATTATATATTTTTATTGTACCATCAACATCAACAAATACCAGCATATTTTCTTTGAGATTGAGTAGAGTGGACCTTTCCCTTGGTTCACTTCCTGCTCGCAGCATCAGCTGACCTCTGACTTCCTGGTTAAGGTCTCTCAGCGTTGACTGGAATATCAAATCGGACTCACACCATGTTCTTGTAATGTGGTCATGTCTGTCAGCTGTTTGAAGAGCATCTCTGGCCTAAACACAATAGGAAGAACAACAACACGGCAAAAAACAACAACACATTTCCATATTAGATGAAGGGCACCGTAACTGGAAATGGTAACATTCATCTGATGCTGCTTTGGATTTATCTTCTGTTTTAGATCAACTTTGATCACTTCGAGCCATCTTAAGTCCATTTGTTCTTCTCACTAACATCTCGTATGATTTCAGATCCCTGCTGTTCCTCAGCTGCCCTGTAGGTTTGTGCTTTGACCTCCAGAGGGCGACAAATCAGCACAGACAGAGAGCTCCATTCAAACTTTGCTGCCATCAGGAATAATTCTTCAAATATAATCATCAGTGTTTGAGCAGTTATGATATCAGGGACAATCTAGACATGTGTGACAATACTGAACATGTCACATGACACACCTCAAACATCATGTGATCCACTCTCAGTCTGCACTTTCATTCATGACTTCAACAGGTTGAAATGAGCTTTGAAGAAACATTCAGTGAAATAAATCTTTCATGGATTCATGTGAGCAGCAGATGAACTTTACAAAGAATCAGTGGATTTATCTTCTGTTTTAGATCAACTTTGATCACTTCGACCCATCTTAAGTCCGTTTGTTCTTCTCACTCACTAACGTCTCGTATGATTTCAGATCCCTGCTGTTCCCCAGCTGCCCTGTAGGTGGCCTCAGTGTGTCTCACACCATTTACAGATGATTACAGGTCGTTTACAGTTCAAACAGGTCCAACATAAGAAATATGTAGAAAATATCCTGCTATAACAGTTTGGGTCAAAGTGCAGATGTTCCAGATGTTCTGAGTCTCTCTGTGTTTCATGTTAACATGTAGATGTTGGACCAAAGTGAAGCTTTTTGATGTGACAGCAGGAATGTGAAGTGTAACTCTGAGCTGTAGGAAATGAAACTAAACGGACTTTTTCTCCTTTATTTATAGGAAAGTGTAGGAGAGCAACAGATGAACAAGCGTTACTGTAACAGGAAACATCAGAGGACCTTTATGTTCATCATCATCACTGTTTCCTTGTTCTGTCACAAACACACAACACTTCCTGCTCTCTCTCTGATGGATCTGATTGGCTGTTTCATTCACAGGAGGTCAGGGCGTCACACAAACAGCTTTAACTGCACAACGACACACTTTAAATCATCTACAGACAAACCTGTGTGTTTGATTTATGAAGAAATAATAAAGACGTGTGTACAGCTGTCCATGAAGCAGCTTCTCACACAAACTCTGACACTTCAGCCACTTTAATTCCTGCAAAGCTGCGTAATAAAGAGCTGTGACTGCTATGAGCTGCTGATGATGACTGCATGAAGCTCTCAGCTGAAGCTTCTTTCATTTATTTTAATGTTAATGTCGCCTTTTTAAGTCTGTGTGAGGATTTTAATGACACACATTAAAGGAGCTTCTTTGATTAGAACCAAATTCATGTTGATTTTCAGCCTGAAATGATAAAAACTTTAATAATTCTGTTTATAATCATCAACCTGGAGACTAATGAAAAGTATAATAGTGAAAAAAAGCCTTTATTATTTGAGTAATGCCTGAATCTGCTCAGAGACGGAGACAACACAGAGGTGTTGATGAAAGTTTGACATTAACTGAATTAAAAACAAAGTGCTCTTATTGTGAAAATCTGCCTCCTACTTCTTTAAATCATTTTTATGTATTTTTTAACCTCACAGTGAAACATTGAGGCATTAATCTGACACAGTTTGATCAGCAGCTGTGTTTTCACTGACGTTTCACTTTGATTTGTTCAGACTGAGCAGAGAGGATCGGTTCTCTGTGTGCGCACTGCTGAGAAACACAAGCTCATTTCTGCTGTTTCATGAAAAGTGTTATGGAGGAACAAGAAGTTCAGCCTCTAAACTCTCAGCGTGAGGACTGAGTGAAGAGTTTCAGAGCAGAGAGTTTTGGCTCACAGCTTTTAGCGTCTACACAAAGAGACGATTACGCACTTGATCTGAGAACATCTCCACCTCCTACAAACAAACTCTCCTACGAGCAGCTGTCACAACCACAACAGGCAGAAGACTGGATTTCTTCAGGTCAGATTTCATGCAGTTTGCATAAATTGTGTGTCACAGACTTTGTAGTTCACATTTGTGTGACTCGTTTAAATCTTCTCCTCCTGAAAGTGAAACTCTTACAAACACATCAGGCCACAACCTGCTGCAGGTTAATGATTGATCTGAAGGCAGCTGACCTTTGAGCAGGAACTTGTGAGTCTTTTATTGTGTTTAGCACTGCCAAGTGCTGGCCTCTGCTTCCACCATCACATTTACACTGGTAGGTTCAGCACTGCTGCCTGCTTCAGACTGAATCCAGCAGCACAAAGACACAAGTTAATAAAATCAGCATCTATTCCTTTATCACTGCTTTGTTACAGAGGAGAACAACGCTCCAGTAACGTGTAATCCCATTATTTTTTTGAAGTAACGAGTAAAGTAAGGGATTACTATTGCAAAAACAGTAATTAGATTACCGTTACTTTCCCGTAGGAACGCTGCGTTACTGCGTTACTAAAACCGTGATTTTTTTGCAAGAATGTCTCACGACAGTGACGTAAGCGAGTGCGCCGTTAGTGACAACAGCTGTGTGCAGATCAACAATGGATCACATATCGAGTGCAGAGAGAGTATGAGCGTGCAGCGTTTAAAGCGTGGAAGTACTGACCTTACTTTGAGTTTGATTCCATAAAAAGTGACAAAAACATTAGTGTCCGCTGTGCGTGGGAAGAAAACTTCTTTTTACAGCGAAAAAACCCCTAAACTTCCAACAAGCACCGAGTAGCTACGACGTAATGGGAAACTCACAGAGAAACTCGCGGATTCTTCCACTGACCGCGGCACACCTGCACCAGGGTAAACCTCCGCCTACCCCACTCCTGCTTTACAGGTGAAAATAGAGCAACAGGACCGCTGAGTCTGTGACTTTATTTATTTTCTGCTGTGTTTTACTTGCATCTATTTGAAAGACTGAGTGTAAACACAAAAAATATTTTATTTTATGTGCTGGAATGTGCAGAAAATAGGTTTAAATGTTAAACTAATTTCTTCCAGTCAGAGAATGTTGCAGATAATTAAATGTTTGCTTGATGCATAAAGTTAAAAGATTAAAACTAATAAAACAAGTTTTAAAAAGAGACTTTTCCATTTGATTACATTTTGTATGATGGATTATGTAGAAAAAGTAGAATTGGGCTGAAAGATCTATCGCTTTATCACCTACTCAGGTTGGAAATCGGGTTTTTAAAAAGTAACTAAGTAATTAATTACTTTTGAAAATAAGTAATCAGTAAAGTAACGGGATTACTTTTTTTGGGAAGTAATTAGTTACTGATTACTTTTTTCAAGTAACTTGCCCAACACTGGACAGAGTGTTGGCTTCATCACCGACACACGTCACCACATCAGGAAACAGCTGGTTCAGTGAGTATTTAAGGTTCACTGCAGACAAACTGGAGAAAAACGAATCACATGAAACATTTGTTACTGGTTTCTGACCTCGTCGTAGAGACTCACATACCTGTGTTCTGCTATCAGTGTGATCACATGTGCTGGTACAGTTTGCCAGGTTGACCCATGTAACCTCCACTATCCTGTAGACGTGGAATATGTTTCACATATGGATCGCTTCATTACTCGACTATGACTGTGTGCTTCACAGGTGCTTACTGAAGTGCTGCTTTACACAAAACCAGACAGTAAAAATAAGAACTGCAGGTCCAGACCACAGGTTTATGTGTTGATAATGATGATGTGCAGTCACTCATTGTCACAGGATACTTCCTGCAATGATGCTACAGGTCACGCAGTTCTGCAGAAGTGGAGGAAACAGATGCTTTTCCTAACAGAGACACTTTAATGACTTAAAGAATCTAACTGACACACAAACCTCAGTTTGTCTGACATTCATGAGAGTAAATGCTCCTGAATGTTCTGTTAGTTCACTGGATGTTCACCTGACTTCAAATGTAAAGATCCCTGAGACAAACTCTCACAAGTTCAGCGGCGACGCGATCGCACAACCAGCCGCGACGTTAAAGGCCGACGCGCTCACTACCTTTGGTTACAGCTCTCAGCTCACACGACATACACAAAAATAATGACAACACGAGTCCTCTGTAGGACGTCACTGTGGTTTACTGACAATGTTCTCAACAACAGACGCACAACCCTGGTTTGGTCTGGTTATTTGTGTTGTACGGCTTCGTTGGTCTGACGAGCTTTTAGGGATGTCAGCAGAAGGATTTCACGTGCTGAGGTCATATTTATGAATCAACCTGAACAGCTAATACTTTACCTCTTTATTTTATAACACATATGAACACGTTATAGTAGATTTGTGCAATGTGTGTTTCACGTCTTTATGGGCGTATAGATCTGTAAACAGGCTGATGGGTGTGTGTCTGTTTATTGTAGCGGTGCAGAAATGTTAAAAATGATGATAATAACAACACTTCTCACATCAGGCTACAACACAAACCTCCTGATAGCTGCAAACAGCAAAACCCCCAACGACAGGCGCACAAAGAGCGAGCAGGGACCCACCCTGACAGCATGTGAGCCTCCTACTACGACTCACTGTGGAGCAACACAACACCAGGAGACGGAGGATATGAGAGAGGATACAGCTGCTGTGGGGGAGCAGCCACACACTCCACAGGAGACGACGGGGTGAGAGATGGTTCGGTGCTCCTAACATCATGTGGACGCTCGTCTGCACATAAACAAACCTCACCTAACCCCACCTCCTTTCTCTTTTTGCAGGGTGGGGTGCTCCATCCTTACACACTTTGCACCACGTGGCGCTCCATCTATTCGTTTACCTTCTTGGGTCTCTTCCTCCTCTGTCCCAGCCCGTTGAGGCGATCGCTGGGGTCCAGCCTGTAGTGGGAGTGGCTGTCCTCGCTCATCCTGTCCCCGTCCACTCCGGGTTATTCCTTTCTTCTTTCTGTCCTCTGAATCGAGCTGACCTCTCTCCTCTCTGGTCCTCGCTCTCTGAGCCGGCAGAGCATGAGAGAGAGGAGTGGTTGGGGAGAGGGAGGGGAGACGAGCCAGGGAGGGAGGGAGCACAATGGTGTTGCCATGGCAGCAGCTGCCACCAGTGTTTATCTGGAAACGTCGCTGGCAAACCAGAATAGTTGCCACACGTTGCCACACTCGCACACTCGGCAGCCACACGTTTGTGTGCGACCTGCCCGTGGCTTCCTCGTTACAGACACACCGAGAGGAAACGCTCAGACACAAAGGCCGAACATGAACGAACACTCGTGTGTGGGAGGAACAGGGCACAGACTCCACGCCGTCGTTAAAGATGGCGTGTGTGCTAAACGGAGCTGTGCGCTGATCGATCAGTCAAGTGAAAAAAAACAAAGGAAGCTATCTGGATGGAGTTTGCTGCTCCCACTAATCAAAGAGATGCATCACAGCTGGAGCTGATTGATGCACGAGCCACCGTTTGCACCACCGACTCCACGCTTGTGTTTCCTTTCTGCACCATGTTGTTAACACTGACCCCACACAGACACACACAGACCCACACAGATCCACACAGACACACACAGATCCACACACACACACACACACACACACACAGACACACACGTCCTGCATGCTAAGAAGTGAGTGAAGGATGCAGAGGTGCTGAGACACTGAGGATGTGGGAGCACAGACACCGTTCAGCCTGTGTTTGTGTATCAGAATGAATCAGGCAGAAAAACATTAAAAGCAAACTGGTTGTCCTAAAGTGAATCAGGCTGCAGTCAAACTTCAGCTGATCTCTCATCAAAGCTCCCAGATCGATTCGTGCTCCAGTTTCACCATTTCAGCAACACTGTGGGAGAACGGGGTCAGCTTTCAGCAGGGGCCACGATTATGCACAGAAGGAAGACGGGACACGGCCGGTCCTTCAACCATCGTATGGATGTAAGAGCCTAACACAGGTAACACAGGTCACAGCAGCAGAGCTGGCAGCAGCTTTGTGCGCTTGTAGAAAACTCAGCGGTACTGCAGAGGTTGTGTACTTTACCAGGGAAACGTATGTATTTTGTGTGTGGTTGAAGATTTCCAGGTTGTGTGTTCTCCTGTTTTATTCAGTTTATCAGAAGTCAGCAACTAAAATGTAAAAGCAGCTAAAAAGAAAAGACAATGATAGCATTGTGTGCACAGTGTGTTACAGAGCTGTTGGTGGCAGTCCAATCCAATCCAATCTTATTTATAAAGCACTTTAAAATAGCCAGCACAGGAACAAAGTGCTGCACGGAAAATAAGTTAAAACAATAGAACAACAGAAAACAGCAAAATAAATAAATAAAACACATAAAACATCAAATGAAAACAAAACAAGATAAAACAGCATCGAATCACCTAAAAACAACTGAAATAAAAACCAACATCTCACGTGGTGTCAAAGCTCAGGGTAAAGAGGCGGGTTTTCAAGACTTAAAAACAGGTAAAGAAGTGGCCTGTCTGATCTCCAAAGGAAGCTCGCTCCACAGTTTGCAGCTGCTACAGCAAAAGCAGGATCTCCTCTAAGTTTACGCCCAGTCCTGGGTACATGCAGGAGCAGCTGATCAGCTGGCCTGTATGAGGCTGTCGCAGCTCAGAGAGATGAGATAGGGCGAGGCCATGGAGAGCTTTAAAAGTAAATAAAAGAATTTTAAAATGAATCCTAAGAGAAATGGGCAGCCAGTGACGTGAAGCTAAAACAGGGGAAATGTGCTCAAACTTTCGAGTGCCAGTTAAAAGACGAGCTGCAGCATTTTGACTAATATATGATGCGCTGACCCCAACATGAAGGTCATCACAGTAATGCAGCCGAGTGCTGACAAAGGCCTGGATCACTGTCTCAAAGTGCTGCCGTGAAAGAATTGGCTTTGTTTTTGCAGCTGCCTGAGCTGAAAGAAGCTAGATTTGACCACTGCCTTGATTTGACCACTGCAGGTAGAATGAAATGCCAGCATGTTGTTCACACTTCTTACCCGAGCTGTTCTCCAGCGCATCCGTGAGTGTGGCTGTGAACAGAGGAAGCACTCGAGCAGAAAGTGCTCGTGTGAATGAGTTCAGAGTAGAGCAGCTCGATGTGGGAACAACTCGTGGCGTTCATTTAGAGAACGAATATGTTCATGGTTACTGTATCTCCTCAGCCGAGCCGCCCTTCGTGCCCCTCCCACAGCCACATGCTCCGTCAGCCTGCCTGGCAGAGAGGGAGGGGGGCGTCTGGCCTAGTGCCAGGCTCTCTCAATATTTTATGAGAGGGAGGGGAGGGAGGAGGTGCAGCGGGTTGGTTGGGGGTTAAGAGACTAGCTACACTGAACTACGACGGGGAAACAATTATCCTCCCTGCTGAATTTATAAGTTTGCTCACTTACAGAGAAATGAACAGTCTCTGATTTTTACCTGAGTTTAGAAACATCGAACAAAAAACATATCAGTTATGAACAGATCTGCATGTCCCTGAATGAAGTGTGTGATCCTCTACAACCCTGGATCCCACAGACTGGCTGTGGGACTCTCAGCATATAGATGCAAAGGGCGTCAGCATGAAGCTCGGTGACTGTGGGTGCAGCAGTTCTGACCATGATGTGATCTGTCAGCCTCATGGGCGGAGGATGATCATAGGAAAGGTGCTGGATGGGCCCAAACTCACACAGGAGGAGCTGGTTAATGGTGAGAAGGCAGGTGGATGACAGTCACCACATACTGGTAACACTGGTAGAGGATTGAACTACTGCAGCACCCACGCGGTTTAGCATGTACAAGCCCGTCTGAGGTTTGACCGTCTGGATGATTGGCTGAAGGCTGAGAAATGCTGAGTGTGACACACCAACATCCCCACAGTCAAACACACAGTGGTGGCCGTGGATGGGTGCAAACAAAGCAGGGGCTGAAGAAGAAGTGGGCTAGCCAGCCTCCAGAGCCTCCTTTACTAAATCTGTGGAAGCAGCTGTAAAGAGCAGTGGGCCAAAATCCCTCCGGACATGTCGGCACTTTTTGATCAGTTCAGATTCTGGGAGATCGCTCTGATATAAAACATGTATAGACCAGAAACGAACAGAAACATCCGTTATTGTCCTGATTGGGGAAATCCCGGTGCTCCAGCAGCAGAGTGACGGGCAGGAGCAAAGCCTCACACAAATAAGAACTACGAGACTTACAGTAACAATAAGAGCTGAACAACATGTAACAGCAGCAGAGTGACGGGCAGGAGCAAAGCCTCACACAAATAAGAAACACGAGACTTACAGTAACAATAAGAGCTGAACAACATGTAACAGCAGCAGAGTGACGGGCAGGAGCAAAGCCTCACACAAATAAGAAACACGAGACTTACAGTAACAATAAGAGCTGAACAACATGGAACAGCAGCAGCGATGGAAACAACCTCGTGTTTGTTGGAGCAGGGATGGTTAGAAAGAGACGACGCTGCTTTGTGCACGGACCATATTTATGAGTACGAGTAGTGAGTTTAATGATATTTCAATTATATGACAAATATCCAGTGTTGGGGAGTAACAGAGTACACGTATGAGTAACTGTATTCTGTTACAGTTACTGTTTAAACAGGTGGTATTTAGAATACAGTTACTTTGTTGAAATAAATGGATTACACTGCATGTTGGGGAGTAACAGAATACATGTACGAGTAACTGTATTCTGTTACAGTTACCGTTTAAACAGGTGGTATTCAGAATACAGTTACTTTGTTGAAATAAATGGATTACACGGCGGTACTTTCCTGTTTCATATTGTGGCGGGTCAGGACTGTTTGGGTTTATTTGACATGTTCTGTTGTTCCAGGCGGCAGCGTTGTGGTTGCCATGGTTACAGGGTGACACGCTGCGTGTTTCCTGGGTGAGAGAGGCCTTGTTGTTGTTGTGCTAAGCTAACAGGCAGAATGTAGCATCATGGGCAGTGTAGTCCGTGCTGCAGGGAGGATGGACTGCTGTACCCGTGATGTGTCTGTGAGCGAGGGAGGGAGAGAAAGGAAAAGCACGAGCTGTCACCGAGCAGAAACGGGAGCTGGAAGCATGTAAATATAATAATAACCACTGCAAGAAGAGAGCCTGACGAGCCCAGCTGTGAGTAAGCTGTTAAGACTAGACCGTACACCGTGTTCCTGTTTTCCTCCGAAAACAATAAGTTCTGTTGTCTGTGAAGGTTCTCAGTCATCCAGGTCATCGTAGTCTGAGGAGCTTGCAAAGAAAAGCGTCTGGACTTCTTTAAGTTGCTTGAAGACGTTTCACCTCTCATCCGAGAAGCTTCTTCAGTTCTAAGAACAGAGGTTTGACTCTGTTCTGCTCCTTTGACAATAAGTTCTGTTGGAGCAGCCTTTCAACGCCTCTCTGTCTCTGCTAGCAAAGTTGACCCAGACAACAAAGTAAAGCTCGTTTTCAGCTACGAGCCGACACGAACCCGACACGAACCCGACACGAACCCGACACGAACCCGACGTGTTAGCCAGAGGTCCCTTTACTACGGTTCGGAGCCGCGGACCTTCAGTAACAGTAATAAATCACAGCAACAGTACATTCATGTAATTGTAAACAGCATGATAATATATTAAGTAATCCAAAGTATTCAGAATACATTACTCTCATTGAGTAACGTTACAGAATACATTTTGGGGCATGTAATCTGTAATCTGTAGTGGAATACATTTGAAAACACTGCAAATATCCAGCACACTGACAGCTGTGACCTTATACACATGCCCAGTGAAAGGTTGATTGAACACTGTACATCGTATATAGCTGGTCTGGGGTCAGATTCTGCCAACCAGGCAGCGCTGCCTCATGACACGGGGCTGGATCAGCCATCTATTGATCCATCCCAGAGAAGATGAAGGACACGTGATGATGACACCACTGTGCAGTTCACATTGGAGGGCTTTATTCCATCCACTGAGTCATCAGAGCTGTGGGCCTTCTGTGAGCTCTGCAGTGTGGCTGACAAAGCTGACATTAAGTGTCCAACTTTCAGGATTTTTGCTAAGCTGTCACTCACTGTAGCTATCATCTCACACACTTGGCTACTTTTCTCTGTAAAGGTGTTTGATGACAGAGTCTTAACCCCTGCATATGAAGATAATGTGTTTGATATATCTGTTAATACCTGACACGACTTCTTTCCTTTCAAGTCTGTTTCACATCCAATTGTAGAGACAAGTGTGTCAGAGGATCGTGTGAAAGGATGTTCTGTCTTTCTTCAACATACATATCTGTGTCACGTATTTACATAAAGAGAAATCGTATCGATGGCGAGGCTGGCGAGGAGGGCCCGCCCTCACCGATCCACCGTTTATATGCAGCCTGTGTCTTTCATGTGTCTCCACCTGGATCCCTGCTGAGCCACTTCCTCCCCAGCCCTCAGAAACACTGTTGCTATAGTAATTGTATCTAAGTGAATAACCATAGCAACCACAGAGATGTTTTGGATGGCACAATGGTAGCTGCTGGTTTTAAGTGCTGGAGATCAAAGGGGCCTAACGTTGTTAGGGAAGAGGAGGGGGGTTAATCAGTGTCGGGGAAAACGGAGACCAGCGGGGTCGGCAGGAGCAAGCAGGAGGCAAAGGGAGGAGCGAGGAGAACGACGGTTTTCCCTCATGGCACCAACACCCGTCCCATTTCCCTGCGGTCCAATAATTAGCTGTTTGGGGTATACTGCGACAGGAAGACGGCTCCTGCTGTCGAGCTTGCAGTGATGGTTAGTAGCTGTTCCACCCATGCTGTGTGAAACTTAATACACGGCCTCATTAAAGATGGAAATTAGCCTTTGGCTATAATCTGGCATGTTTACATTCATGTAATTTTTCTTTTTACATTTATGTTCATTAACATGCACGGTCCTAAATAAATAAATTAAATTAAATCACTTCCTAAGGAGATTTGGTTTCAAGGTCAAATTTATTTATATAGCACATTTCAAACAGCCGATGCTGCACAAAGTGCTTAACAATATAAAAATGGTATTAAAAAGCAACAATGTAACACAATCATAACAGTAAAAACAATAATAGGACAGTAAAAGAATTAAAACAATAACTAAACTAATTCAAATAAGACCAGAATGCTTGGGTCATAGTGTGTTAAAAGCCAGGGCATAGAAATGTGTCTTTAGTAAAGATTTAAATTTGTTTGTGCAGATCTAATATTTAAGGGGAGACTATTCCAGAGTCTGGGACCTGCCACAGAGACGGATCTATCACCACGGGATGTGAGGTCAGTCCGTGGGATGGACAGCATTAGTTTTGAGCTGGACCTCGTGGTTTGTCCTGGAGCATAGGCAGAGAGGGGCTCAGACAGGTAAGGAGGGGCTCGGGCATTAATGACTTAAAAACAAAAAGTAGAAGTTTAAATCCTGTAGGAGACAGGAAGCCAGTGTAGAGAAGCTAAAACTGGGGTTATATGCTCTCTCCGCTTGGTACCAGTTAGCAGGCGAGCAGCTGCATTTTGAACCATCTGAAGACGATGGATGGAGGCCTGATCTAGACCATAACACAATGAATTGCAGTAGTCTCATCTGCAAGTAAGGGAAAGGTGAATAAGACGCTCAAAGACGTTAGGAGGTCTGGCTTTACCTTGGCCAGCTGTCTTAACTGAAAGAAGCAGGACTGAACACTGCACTCACCTGCTTCTTCACTTTAAAAGAACCATCAATGTAGACACCGAGCTTTTTACACGTGTTTCAAGTAGCGGTGCTTTATCAGGCCAGTACAGGTCAGCCTAATCACTGGTTTCAAACTCCCAGTAATGAAACTGGGGAACACTGGTTGTGCTCAACCTACAAAATATTTCACGTTCCTGCAATATGTGCTGAGCACGCACGACAGACATGAAGCAGACAGGATCACAGCTGATCTTCTCTCGCTCACGAGTGAGCTAGTTAATGTTGGGAGTCACAGAGGGAGCGCTACGATCAACCTTTAAATCAAAACGGTTCACCTCCGACACAAGGCGTCCAGTCGACGCAGAACCCAACGCAAGGCATCGTCTGAGGGTTCTTCCATCCATCACTGAAACCATTCTGTGTAGGTGCAGAGACACCCCAAGAATCCAGGTGTTATGTGGCAGCTTCGTGCACAAATGTTATTAATAAGTAGCTGTTATTAGAGCGACTCAAAGGGTGCTGAGTGGTTGGGATGTCCCCCAGACCATCACTGAAACACCAGAGCAGCCGTGCTGACGAGGTTCCAGCAGCACGATGCTCTGCAGCCTCTTCCACATGTGCTCAGCATGCAGCGGCTCTCATCTGTGAAAAGCACAGTTCTGGTCTTTGGTGGGAAATGTTAATCAGACTGCATGATGTCAGTTCACCCTGCATCCACAACAAAGAAGAAGAAGCCGTATGTAAACATAACATACAAACTGACCGAGGACAAGAGGGAACAGTGCTGCTGTCAGTCCAACGTGTCCACGTCCTCTGGACTAAGAAGGGGAGAAACCGTCCAACTGTCATAATCACAGCCACACACCTGCATCAGTGATGGTCTGCATGACTGTGGATGGCGCCGGTGAGGTCGGCTGCCGTCACGACTGCTCCGACCACTTTTTCTTTGTCTTTGTTTTTTAAGTTAGTTTTCAGCGTTTCTAAATCGGCAAAATCATCACCATTGGGTACATTAGGTATGACAGTGACACTCTTGTTTCTATTGGTATACAATGTACTCACAATTCGAAGTTTTTAACTCCGGATCCGAGCTGGCCGAGTGAGATCTCGAGGGAGAACAAAGGGAAGCGGCGGCGGCCTAGAGGGAAGCGAGCCGGCGTCAGGAACAGGCTGAGAGCTCGTGCACACCGCACACCTCTGCCTAGCATCCTGCTCGCCAACGTCCAGTCACTGGAGAACAAGCTTGACGACCTCAGGGCCAGGATAAAGTTCCAGAGAGACATTCGGGACTGCAATCTCCTCTGCTTCACCGAGACATGGCTGAACCCAGCGGTGCCGGACCACGCCATCCAGCCGGCCGAGTTCTTCTCGGTTCACCGCATGGACAGGACACGGGACTCGGGGAAGTCAAGGGGAGGCGGCGTGTGTTTAATGGTGAACAACAACTGGTGCAACAGTGCGAACGTTGTTCCTCTCACACGCTCCTGCACACCAAATCTGGAACTACTGTCCATCATGTGTCGTCCTTTTTATCTACCTCGGGAATTTACATCGGTCATTGTAAGTGCCGTTTATATTCCACCACAAGCGGACACGGTCACCGCCTTATGCGAGCTGCATGAGGCACTCACACAGCACCAGACACAACACCGGGACGCTGCGCTTATTGTGACGGGGGACTTTAATAGCGCCAACCTCAAACGCGCAGCGCCGAACTTTTATCAACACATCACCTGCCCCACCAGGGGTGAAAGGACACTGGACCACTGCTACACTACGGTCAAGGACGGCTACAAGGCACAATCCCGCCCCCCGTTTGGCAAATCTGATCACGCCGCCATCTTCCTCATGCCAAAATACAAACAAAGGCTGAAACAGGAAGTTCCGGTTCAGAGGAAGGTCGCGCGCTGGACGGATCAATCGGTGGCCGCGTTACAGGACGCACTCGATGACGCAGACTGGGGCATGTTCAGAAACAGCTCCGACGATGACGTCAACGTGTTTACGGAAGCGGTTGTGGGATTCATCGGGAAACTAGCGGATGATACCGTGGAGACAAAGACTATCACAACGTTTCCCAACCAGAAGCCGTGGGTGGATAAAACCATCCGCGACGCTCTGAGATCCCGCACCGCTGCCTACAACACGGGACTCATGACGGGGGACATGGACCCGTACAAAGCCGCGTCATATAACGTGCGGAGGGCGGTGAAAGAGGCGAAGCAGCGCTACGGGAGGAAACTAGAGTCACAACTCCAACAGAGTGACTCTAGGAGCCTGTGGCGGGGACTAAGGACAATAACGGACTATAAAGCACCAACAACCGGTATGACGAACGCGGCCGTGACTCTGGCAGACGAGCTGAACACTTTCTATGCTCGCTTCGAGGCTGCAGCTAAGGTCTCCAACAATGCTAGTGTTAGCGGCGCTAACGGCTGCAGACAGGAAGATACTGCCAGCACCGGAAACGTGCTCGTCATCTCCGAGCATGAAGTAAGGAGAGCCTTCAAGAGAGTGAACACCAGGAAAGCAGCAGGACCTGACGGCATCCCAGGTCATATCCTAAGAGACTGCGCATACCAGCTAGCTCCTGTGTTCACTGAGATATTCAACATCTCTTTATCTCAGTCGGTGATCCCCACATGTTTCAAAGAGTCCATCATTGTTCCTGTCCCGAAGAAACCCCACCCTGCTTCTCTCAATGACTATCGCCCTGTAGCCCTCACCTCAGTAGTGATGAAGTGCTTTGAACGCCTGGTCAGAGACTTCATCATTTCTTCACTACCAGACACACTGGACCCACTACAGTTCGCTTACCGTCCAAATCGTTCCACAGACGATGCCATCTCTCATCTCCTCCACACATCACTCACTCACTTGGACACTAGAAGGGGGAATTATGTTAAAATGCTCTTCATAGACTACAGCTCTGCATTTAACACCATAATTCCCTCCACACTCACCACCAAGCTGGAGCATCTGGGACTCAGCTCATCTATGTGTCAGTGGATCTCCAACTTCCTAACTGGCAGACCACAGGCAGTAAGGATGGGCGGACATGTCTCAGCCTCCACCACTCTCAGCACTGGAGCCCCCCAGGGGTGTGTTCTGAGCCCCCTGCTGTACTCTTTGTACACATATGACTGTGTGGCCACTACCAGCTCCACCACCATCATCAAGTTTGCTGACGACACCGTCGTGGTGGGCCTGATCTCTGATAACAACGAGACGGCCTACGTGAAGGAGATTAGGAATCTGGAGAACTGGTGCCAGAGGAACAACCTCCTTCTAAACGTCAGTAAGACAAAGGAGCTGATAGTGGACTTCAGCACTAAGCAGGAGAGGAACTACCAGACCCCCGTCATCAACGAGTGCCCAGTGGAGAGAGTGAACAGCTTCAAATACCTCGGAGTTCACATCACGCAGGACCTGTCATGGTCCTGTCACATCAACACCGTGGTGAAAAAGGCCCGTCAGCGTCTCTACCACCTCAGACGCTTGAGAGACTTCCAACTGCCCTCCAAGGTGCTCAGGAACTTTTACTCGTGCACCATAGAGAGCATCCTGGCGGGAAACATCTTAACCTGGTTCGGGAACAGCACCATGCAGGACAGACGAGCTCTACAGAGGGTTGTGCGGTCAGCTGAGCGCACCATCCGCTCCGAGCTCCCTGACCTGCACTCAATCTACAGCAGGCGGTGCTGGACCAAGGCCAGGAAGATCGTGAAGGACCTCAGCCATCCCAACAACAGACTGTTCTCTCTGTTGAGGTCAGGAAAGCGATTCCGCTCCCTGAAGACCAACACAGAGAGACTGAGGAGGAGCTTCTTCCCACAGGCGATACGGTCTCTCAATCACACCACCACACAGTACTGACCCACACATACAGTTCTTACACACACACTGGACATTCTGGACTTTGGTTTTGCACAACACTGGTCACTATATTCTTCATTTCCAGTTAATACTTGTACAGCTGCTGTTATTGTGTATATATTTATTTAGATTTAGATTTCTTCATACATTCTTATATAGTTCTATATTGTGTATTGTGTATTTTGTTGTACAGTTATTTTATTTTCAACTTTAATTTATATATTTATCTTTATCTTATTCTTCCCAGTTAAATTTACCTTTCATTCTAATTTGTGTTGTACAGTTATTTCATTTTTAACCTTAATTTATATTTTATTCCTTCCTAGTTAAATTTACCCTTTTTAATTTTTCATATTTATTTCCTATCTTATTCATAGCCTTTTCCTTTTTTGTTCTCTTTAGGTCACGAGCAGTTGTCCAAGCATTTCACTACATATTGTACTGTGTATGACTGTGTACGTGACAAATAAAATTTGAATTTTGAATTTGAATTTATATGTAAACTTTAAACTTCAATAAGGATGCCAGCAAAAGCAGCTTCTTTCCACTGCTGGAAAACTGCAGTGTTTGATGTGAAACAGCAGTAATCACATCAGCGATGGCTTCACGGGGACACTGACAGACGATTTCTGTCCCTGCTCCTCTAACCTGTAGCTCCTTAAATCCAAACCCAGACAAAGCTCGACGTGTCCTGTGAGGACACCCTGATTTACGAATAAATCCTTTACAAATCCTACCATGTGAATTCATGGATTTTTTTTTCCACATTCTGTCTCTCACAGTTGAAGTGTACCTCTGGTGCAAATTACTGACCTCTGTCATCATTTTAGGTGGGGGAACTTGCACAATCGGTGGCTGACTAAATACTTTTTTGCCCCACTGTAAAACTCCCTGTCTGAATTACTTCTATGATTTATCGTGCAGTTTAGTGCAACTACAAGAAGGCTCTTATTACTAATAGGGATGGGTATCGTTTAGGTTTTATCCGATACCGGTGCCAAACCGTTACTTTTGAAACGGTGCCGGTGCTTAAACGGTGCTCAAACCGGTGCTTAACGAATGGAGAACACAAAATTGGTCCAAAAACCTCTCATGTTTAGCTGTTTTTTTGTAAAAAGATAACAATGTTAGCCTTTTCTGCAGCTATGGGGCATATATGGTATCACTCTTGGCTGGAAGCAGTGCTTAAACAATGGAAAAAACACAAACTTTGTCCAAAAACCTCTCATGTTTAGCTGTTTTCCACTTTTTCTTTGGTCATTTTAGCCTTTTTGGCCAGGGTGAAGGGAGTATCTGCCATCAAACAAGAAGACAGTCGCATGTAGCTATGATGATGTTTGCTAGTTCACCTTACATGCATTAATGCAATAACGTGGTTAGCCTACTCAACGTAAATTACACACGAACAACATTAAGCTACTCACGCAGAGAAGAACGGCTGCTGCTGCATCATCATCCTCATCATTTCTGCTACACTGGCAGAGCTAGGGGCCAGGACTCTCCTCTTCAGGTTCTTGGGGATGTTGCTAACTCCGGGTCCGATAACAGGCACCACACCCGCAGTAGATGTGCTCGGTGTGAGGTCTCGCAGCAAGCTATCAAATACGGCGGATTTCTCGGCTTTTAAAAAAAATGCTATGCGTCGCCAGGTGTGTCATCAGATTCGAGGTGTTACCTCCTTTGACAGTATCACAGTATCAGCTTAAAGCACTTGTTGCAGGCTGCTGAGTTTGCATCTTCTGCTGTGAAGTACAGCCAGACATTGACCGCTTCGCCTTGGGCATTTTTAATCTGTAGCTCTGCTCTAAAAGAACGTACGTACCTGGGCCCGCCTACTATCCTCGGAAACGTAAAATGATTGGCTAGAATCTAAAGTGTATGACAGCTCAGGAAAAAAAAAGCACAGAAATAAAGCACTGAAATGTGCGCTGCCTTTCAGTCTGGTTACCACTGTTTATGTCAGAACCGGTGCCATTATGGCACCGGACACCAGTACCCATCCCTAATTACTAATCGGTTCTCAGTAAACTTTATGCTTTATAAGTGTTTGCAGTGCTATGAGATGTAAAAAACCAAACCGAAATACACTTAAATACAAGTACTGTATTAACTATTATGTAAAATAAACTACAGAGTGCACTCTGCAAAGTGTGCTTGCAGGCAAGAGATGCAAGAATGCATGACAGAGTAATAGAATAGAATAGAATAGAATAGCTTTTATTGTCACTGTTACAAGAACAATGAAAGGCTGTTTGACATTTCTCCATGTGTGTGAAGTATTTACACAATCACAGACAAATTTACATTTACACAAGAACAATATGTACAAGTTATTCATGCACCTGCAAACATACGGATACACCCATACAAACATGCATACATGTATGTATAAATACATGTATGCATGCGTACATACAGACACATGTCTCCACATACACATACATACATGCCATGGCTCGCTGACTGGGAGTGCCGACCTGAGCTCCACAGGAATGAATCCAAAAATGTTACATTTGAATGTTTCAGATCATCAACAAAATGTTCATATTAGACAAAGACAACACAAGTAAACACAACATGCAGGTTGTAAATGTAGCTATTTATTCTTATTAGAGTTATAATTCAGCCCATCGGAGGGTTTTCAAGTCTGAACCACCTTTTTAAGCCACAGCATCTCAGCCAGTTTGAATAGACCAAAGTCCCTCAGAGGTGAACTGGCTGATCATTGAACACATGTTGGTGACATTGATGGTCAGGGATGCAGAGCAGATGCAAAGCCACAGCAAACCACAAAGAGAAGCCCAACAAAGAACCTGGTGTCTGTATTTTTAGATTTTAAGGTTTTTTGATGAAGACAAAAACAAGGACAGCTTCCTCCAGGGAGAAGCTAGAAGCTGCCTCCTGCAGCTATAAATAGCAAGGCTTCAGGAAATCTCACTCTATGTCAGGAGTATGGAAACTGATGGGATGGCGTGCACCCTACTTAATATTTTGGAGGACTAATTGCAGCATCTCAGTCATCAATGAGGAAGTAAAGCAGGAAGCCGATCGATGCACTGTGATCGATGATCTAGGTATAAAGTAAACTGCCTTTAATGGTAAATATTATTAATGTATTTACAGACCATAAATATTTAAACAGGCACATAGTTTTGTTCTTTAAGGTTAACAAAACCATGATAACGGTGTCTACGTTACAGGACATTTCAATGTGAATGTAAGTGCTCTATTCTTAGGAAACCGTGGCCTTTCTGTCGGTTTGGATCTGCTGATGAGACTTTGGTCTATATAAATAGACTGACTATGGCATAATCATGACTTTTGTCATCACAGAAGTGATGGGAACATTCAAAGACTAAAAAATAAAGCTGTGGAAGAGCAAATAGTGTGCACAATTCATCTGATCGCAGAGAAGCAGTGAAAAACCCACAGAAAGTAAAAGATAGACGTCCTAAAAACTGGTGCAATTCAGTATAATATCATTGCATGTTTTGTTGCAATGGAGCAAACAACAACAGTACACTACTTTGCTGGGACTAAAGTATCTCTAATATAACATGGATGCTGTAAAATGTGATTGTGACATCCTTGACGTATGCACAGGAGTACAGAAGTAAAACAGCAGGAGTGTTAGCTCTACAGAGGAAAAGACACGCCTGTTACGTCGCTTACTACCTGCTTCTTGTCACCACATCGCCCGGTAGGATGGTTTCGACTCTCTCTGTAAGTGTACATCTCACTCTAGACTCTGGCTAACCCATTCTCTCCTCCCTCCGCAGCTTTCCTACCAGCCCACCTATGGCTGTGCCACATTATACTGTTCATGGTAATACTGGTTTAATGTTGGGCAACGATAAAAAAATAAAATATCGCGATAGAATATGGGTAAAGTGCGCATGCGCAGTGCCTTTGTTTTCATACCCACATGGTGGCGATAGAGAATGAGAAGGGGGAAAGCGGATCGTTGAGTGAAACACATGAACCAGAACTGGTTTGTAAAAATGCTGCAACTTCAGTGGTGTGGAACTGGTTTGGTGTTTGTCCGTCAGATACACAACAAAGCACCATTTTTTTGTAGAACATGCAAGCGGCCGTCGTTATTGCCATATTTTTCGGACTAAGGTGCTCTTAAATCTGGGAGTAATCTGGGTCCTAAACTCCGTCCTTCAGGACCCAAAGTCAAACGAACACTGCGACATCACTGAGAGTTAAAAACGGTCTAAATTCTTTCATCTTTAATAAAACGATCAGTGTTGCTGCTTTACCAGGTGTAACAATTGAGTTTAACATCCAGGCATCCATGAAAACAGAATTTATTATATTTAACGGACTTAGAAGTTAACAGGAAGTTAGCAGGAAGTTAGCGGAAGGTAGCTCACTGGTTTTGCTAGTGCCTAAGCATGATATAGCATGTTCTGACTGAGAGATTTCTGAACAAATTAAAACGTACAGCTCTGCTGTCACTTCCAACATAAATGAAGACAGAAAACTAAACAGCAGTGACGTTTGTAGGGTTACTGAAGTTGGGCTAGCTGGTATATAATGATGTGCTACGTGATCGCTAGCGACACAGCTATGTTAGCATAAACACAGTGAAGCTGGAGGACGAACACTAACACTTTTCCACTCGATAAAAGTTAACGTGAGGGTTCCTCATGGTTAGAGACAAATGCAATCGCATGGCAGGATGCTGTAAACCACAGGTGTCGAACTCCAGACCTCGAGGGCCGGTGTCCTGCAGGTTTTAAATGTGTCCTTGATCCAACACAGCTGATTCAAATGGCTAAATGACCTCCTCAACATCTCTTGAAGTTCTCCAGAGGCCTGGTAATCAACTGATCATTTGATTCAGGTGTGTTGACCCAGTGTGAGCTCTAAAACCTGCAGGACACCGGCCCTCGAGGCCTGGAGTTTGACACCCCTGCTGTAAACCATAGGTGTCAAACTCTGGCCCGCGGGCCAAATTTGGCCCGCAACCTAATTACATTTGGCCCGCGAAGCCATACCAAATTACTATCAGAGCTGGCCTACTGGTATTATACAGCTAATATATATATTGTTTAGTATTAAGCTTTGCTTGTTCCATATTCAGTTTTTCAGCAAAACGTGTTTGAGTCCATAAGAAAAGATTCATTCTTATATCTGGAGGAATAAATATATTTCAATAAATATTAACGTTAGCCCGCGACTTTGTTCCAGTTTTGAATTTTGGCCCACTGTGTATTTGAGTTTGACACCCCTGCTGTAAACGGACCAAACTTCAGTCAGGAGAACAACTGAGATAATCCATCCACAATACGAGGTTAGTCATTAATATACTGCAACAACATGGGAATAGAGCCGCTGCCAGAGAATTCAACATTAATGAATCAATGGTAGAGAAGTGGAGGAAGCAAGAAGAATGAGTTTAATAAAGTTTGATTTATCTGACTGCTTTGTTTCGCTTAATGTGCCTTATAATCCCCTGCAGCTTATGGTCTGAAAAATGCATACTGCACACTGCAGTTTAATGTTGCAAAGCACCTCTTTTTAACTTCAGTGGATATTACACATGGTTATGCTCAGGATATGTCAGCCCATTTCTACTGGAAATGCCCTTTGGTTAAACTTCAGCAAGGAATTTGCATTTGCACTGTTAAATGTTTATATAGCCTTAATGCACATTAAAAAAACAGCTGCTTGTTTAAGTGAAAATAAATTGATGGGCTTTTTGCGCTGGTAAAGTTGTGGAGTTGTATTTTGTCTCGCATCAATTATATTGTCAGTTATATTGTTATTGCAAATTTTCAAATATATGTCGCGATACATATTTTTGGCCATATCGCCCTGCTCTAAGCAGCCCACTTAATCCAAGCCCATATGTATTTCTCTGTAGTTTGTAAATAAACATTTTCACTGCACCATCTGCTCCTGAATCCAGAATCCTCCTATGCCATGACAGAACATCTAAATCAGCAACATTTTGGACTCTTCTGAAGCACCTTCTATCATGCTGTAAGCACCTGAGAGATGAGTTGGTATCTACGGATGAAACGAAATCATTTGAAGAACTTGTTACATTAGCCTTGAGAATAGTTAGCTTCATAACTTGGCCAGCTCCAGGCCTCGAGGGCCGGTGTCCTGCAGGTTTTAGATCTCACCCTGGGTCTACTCACCTGAATCAAATGATTAGTTCATTACCAGGCGTCTGGAGAACTTCAAGGCATGTTGAGCCATTTAAATCAGCTGGACACGTCTAAAACCTGCAGGACACTCGTGGCCTGGGTTTGGACACCACTGCCATAACTGAATACTGAAAGAAACTACAAGTCACGATCAGCTTCCTCATCAAGAACATCGTGAGAAGTCAGTGCAACTGAGCAGACTTACTCAGGAGGAGTGGTAGAGAAGGACTGAAGAATGGCCACATCAATTCTCCCTGTGCGATAACACAGGTGGATCCTGCAAAACGAGTGTGTTGTCTCTAGTACAACACATAACAATTCTGGGTTTATCTCTGGACTCCATCTCTTTTACATCACTCTGTCAGAGGCCATAGCTGTGAGTGCCTTCAATCGGGCATACTGGGCATTTGCCTGGTGGGCCGACAGTGATTCTTCATATTTATGGGTTGATGGGTTTTGTTTTGTTTGTTTGTTTTGTAACAGCATGAGCAATGAAAGGTGGTGGATTGGCCAGATGCTAGCCGATGTGTAAAAATAACTCAGTTGTTTGGTGGTGGCTATGGCAGAGCTTCCACAGCCCTGCTCACAGCATCCCTGACTCTTTTTCGCCTGCACAAAACAGTCCCCTTTAGATTATACCTTCGGCTACTGGGTATGATGGCTCAGCCATCCTGGTGGTCTGGCTTGGCTGTTTAAGAGGGTTTCAGCGCTGGGTGGTTTCTTCAGGCGCTTCCTACTGTTCTTGTGAGGATTGACAATACCACCATGGGGGCTTATATTAGCCATCGGGGAGGGATGCATTCACGCTAATAGCAGCAAACATTTCCTCTCTCTGAGTGCAACACATCCCAGAGTCAGAATGGGGAATGAATCTGCGAGGCGTTGTGTTATATGGTGATTGGGCTTTGCATCCAGCCACTGTAGAACAGCTTCAGCTGGAGCTTTTAGCCACTACATAGAGCAATAATCTTCACTAAGCTTGATCTTAGAAACACGTTCCATCTGGTGGACATTGGGGAGGTGACGAATGGAAAACTGTTTTCAACACTTGGACATTTCAAGCGTGCCGGGCTGACAAATGCCTCAGTTGTTTTCCAGGCTTTAATCAATAATGTGCTCTTTGTATGTGCACCTGTTTGACCTGCAGATTTTTTTCCAGAGAACAACTAGAACAGGAAGCAAGTCAGAGTTCTTCAATGACTATGAGACACTAAGTCTAGTCTTGGTCTTGGTAGCCGGGGATCCGTCCACCATGGCCTCTGATCCTGGCTGCCATGTGGCACACATTGCATGCGACCCCTATGGCGCCCACTGCAGGTGGTGGGCCTGCATAAGAATGGGCCCATGTCCCTTTTTCGGGTTGTGCCCAGCCAGGCCCCATGGACCAGTGCCCGGCCACCAGATGTACAGCTTCTGGCACCCTCCCCGGGCCTGGCTCCAGGGCAGGGCCCTGGTAACACTATCCCAGGCAGGGTGAACTGTTTCCTTGATCTTGCACTCATAGGGGTCTTCTGAATTAAATTGAATTGAGGACCAGACACAGACTGTTTTATATAAAATCCTTCTCATGCACTTCAACAGTCTTATTCATCATCGAGTCTTAAATGATCCTGTTATGACCAATGACTGCTCGACTGTGTCAAAGAGCTACTTCCACAGTGTGGAGAAGCCATAATTCTGACTCCACGCCAAATAAAAGGGGGAAACCCTCCCAGGGATTGACACCTAACAGTTAAATAGTTAAAGGATTAAACTTCTCTTTCCTTTCTTTAAACAAAAAAATATTTTCAAAAAACTATTCAAAGGTCCCAAATGTCTTATTTCACTCACAAGGCAGACGAGAGGCAGCTGTGTCATTATGGCGTTTGTATCCTGCTGCTACTGGGACCAGTTACAGTTCGTTTCACTAACACACACACACACACACACACACACACACACACACACACACACACACACACACACATTCTAGTTTTGATATCTTAGTGAGGACACCTAGTTGACATGATCCTAGCCGCTCACTGTAACCATCAATAATGGATGGTTAACGCTCAACCTAAATCTAACCATAACCTAACTGTAACCCTGACACTAGAACCACATTGTGAGTCTCCAACCCGTGAGGCACTTTTGTCCTCATAAATGACTGTTGGTCCCCACAAGTATAGTAACATTCCAATTCTTGGTCCCCACAGAGACATCTAAACAGGTACACACACACACTTTCATGTATTTTTGTCCACAGTATAAAAGCTGTTTGGGGCTGGGAGGAATCAAGTCCGTCCATGGCAACTTTCCCCGACTGCCTTCCACATTCTTTGAGTGCTTGCCTTGTCTGCTCGCTCTGGCGCTTTACTGACTTCCTTCAAATGGTACCAACACTTCTGCAACGACTGCAACATAATTTTTTCCATCTTCACAGCCCTGGAAGCATTGGACAGTATCATCTAATACATGGAAAATATTAAAACAGCCCAGCTCACAAAAGCAGGGAAACTTTGGGTGCAAACATGTGGAGACCACTAATTCATTTGCTGCATGTTGCCTCTGCTCAGTGTCTGCTCAGTAGAACATGGATCTACATGTTCACTCCTGCACTGGCCAAAGCTGGTAGTGGTACTGCTTAGACTCTTTGAGTGCTAACATTGGTGCTCCAATCATTTGGTCTGGCTCTAACGGTGTGATTCAGACTGAGCAGACCTGGTGCATTTTGAATCAAAACTGCAGAGTCATTTTACTATTATTTAATAAGGAAGAACAGAGAAGAGTCCATGACCACGTTATATCAGTAAAGATGTTGTGTCTGCATGAGAGTAGACTGTCTCTGCAGGCAGCATCACACCCAAACAGAGCAGACAGCCTGTTCATCCTGAGCTCGCCAAGGTCACCAAAGGTCAGGCGGACAAAAACCTGCAGTCTTAACAAAGCCACAGGCAAAGACACTCTTTATTATCAACTATCTAATAAAACGCAAAACAGCCAAGAAGTGAATCTGCCATGAATTTCACAACTTTACAAGCTAAGAAATAGACACTGAGCTTTATATTGATTAAATATGTTAAATAGATATTAAATTAAATATAGATCCTGATAAATGCCTCGTTAATTTTTCATCATAGAATTACTGTTGAAACAACCCCTTATCCATGTTTGATGCCCTGCAATGGACTCACAGCCAACTGTAGAAAGCAGCCCAATCAGAGGCACTTTTTCTTTGACCCAGTTTATTCTAAGTGGAGATATTATCTGAATTTCAGGAGTGGGACCACACCTCATTCATGCCGCCTCAGTTTATATATGCCCCCTTCACCAATACCCTCTGTTCTCATTTTCATGCCCCCCAGGAGCCGCTGCCGATCCTGTTTGAGGCCTTCCCCACATTGCAGCACCAGTACACGCTCCCTCATCCATCATCGTTCATCGTAACTGAGGATGTGGTCCCAGCTAGTGAAATTGCTAGTAAAAATGTTAATGTGATAAACTCACCAGCTATTGGCTCACTGACATCCAGTACAAGAAGGCCAGGCTTACCAAAACATACAGTTTGATTTGTGCGCTCTGCTGCTGCTGCACACAAATACTGTCCAACACAAGGAATTCAGCCTGGATTTACACTCGTCCCAGTGTCCTATGGCAGGTCAGCTCTATCACAGGCAAGGACAGCTCTGACGCTTCAGAAGTGTTATCAAAATAAATAAATAAATAAAATAGAAATAACATACTAGTTTGGATCAAAAGCCAGACTAAAATAATAAGTTTTAAGACGCATTTTAAAAGACTGCATGGACTCGGAGAAACGAATATAAAGAGGGAGGTTACTCCAGAGTCTGGGAGGTACGACAGCAAAGGCCCGATCACCTCTGGACTTCAGAAGAGACCTCGGCTGCGTCAGGAGCATTTGATTGGAAGATCTAAGTGCCTTATTAGGGATTTACAAATGGAGGCGCTCGCGTAGATAGCTGGGAGCTAAATTGTTTAAAGTTTTAAAGGTAAGCAAAAGAATTTTGAATATTGGTACGATATTCAACAGGGAGCCAACGTAGGTTGGCTAAAACTGGTGTGATGTGGGCATAATTTCTAGTTCCAGTTAAGAGACGCGCAGCTGCATTTCAAACTAACTGGAGCCGGTGAATAGAGGAAGGTGGGAGGCCCGAGTAGAGAGAATTACAGTAGTCTAATCTGGAAGTGATAAGACCATGAATGAGTTTTTTAAGGTCCTTCAAAGGGAGGTATGGCTTTGCTTTAGATATCTGACGCAGCTGGTAGAAACTGTTTTTTACCACAGAGGAGGTCGATTTCTTGAGCTGTCCAGGAAAACACCAAGGTTTCTAACAGTGAGTGAGAGATGGCTACCAAGGGCTAAGGCATCAGTAAGTTGTTCCAGCGGGGTGTGACTATCAAAAACTAAAACTTTTGTCTTATCCTCGTTCAGTGTGAGAGACGTGACCACGTTTGGACCTCATTTAGACAGTCAAATAGGGGTTCCAGAGACGTAGAGACATCTGATGTCAAAGGGAAATAAATTTGTATGTCGTCGGCGTAGCAGTGAGAGGAAATGTTATATTTTTTAAGTATTACTCCCAAAGGCAGCATGTACAAGGAAAAAGAACTGGGCCGAGCACAGATCCTTGAGGCACACCACAGTGAATTTGTTTTTAAAAACTGAAGCTGGCCCTCCACCTCTGTCAGTAGACTGGGGTGAGCTTAGAAAGGTGAATCGGGTTGGTTCTGAGAAAGAAAAGAACTCACCAGGGCAAAGCCAAGTTTCAGTCAAGAATAAGAAGTCCAGCCCGGATGAAAGAATCAGCATACAGAGTCCTGAAGTTGGCAGCATGGTGTTCAGAAAACAGCCTGGGACTGGGAGGTCATTGTCAACATCAGGAGGCACTGACTTGGCCCCCCTCTACATCAACGGGGAGTGTGTGGAGAGGGTCCACACCTCCCGGTTCCTTGGTGTCCTCATCTCTGCTGACACCTCCTGGACAGACAACATCTCAGCGGTCGTCAAGAAGGCCCAACAGCGGCTGCACTTCCTGAGAGTCTTCAGGAAGTACAAGCTGAACTCCAACCTGCTGCTGACATCACGGTATGGTACGGCAGCTGCACTAAGGCGGATAGAGGCTTCAGAGTGTGGTCAAGACAGCACAGAAGATCATCGGCTGCCCTCTCCCCTCCCTGATGGACATTTATTCCTCCCGCTGCCTCAGCAGAGCAGCAAGCATTATCCATGACAGCTCCAGTCCGGTTCTAACCTGTTCAACCTGCTTCCCTCAGGGAGGCGCTACAGGTGCATCAGCAAGGAGACCCACAGACTCGCAACAGTTTTTTCCACCCGTAACCTGAACTCACACATGATAAACACAGTTCCACCCCCCAATGTAGGACCTCTATACACAGACTACACAACTATCATCACCACTGTGCAACACTTAATTTACGTGCAGTAACCCACACTGTAATATATAGCACTATGTTTTGTTTCTATATTTGTAGATAGTGCTGCAGAACTGTGCAACTCACCCCCTTTCTTTCCCACGTCTGCACTGAATAGGAGATGCTCTGAAGCTTATTGTGCATGTGTGTAGTGACAATAAAACGCATTCTATTCTGTTTTTGTTCACATGCTAAGTTCAGCATTCAAAATCTTGGTGTAATGTTTGAGTCTTCTCTGAGTTTCAACTGTGTAAAATCTTTATCTCACTCCTAACATTTCTAAATTGTGAAACATGGTCTCCTCTGCTGAACTGGAAGAAATTATCAATGTGTTTGTGTCACTGCATTTAGATTAATGTACTGGCCTCTGTGCTGGATTAGAGAAACCACCAAGGCTCTGCACCAGTCTACAGCTGACTCTGTCCATTCTTTTAAAAAGCAGGTCAAAACCTTTTTGTTTAAACAGATTTTCTGTTGAGAAGTTTTTTAAAAAATTTAAAACTACAGGTTTATGTTATTTTGGCACTTTATGGGTTTTTTGTGACGGTTTGTCTGTGAAAACGTCCTCACAATCACTAAAAACCAAAGAACACCGCCCCCACAGTAAAGCGGTGGAAACATGGGTCATTTTTCTGCTAAGAGCACAAGATGACCTCCCTGCATGGAGGGGCCAATAGACAGGACCGCGTATCGTACTGTGATGAGGAACCTTCGTCCCTCCATGAAGATGGATGTTCAAGCATGACGATGATCCAAAACATCGTGTCGAGGTAACAAAGCAGTGGATGAAAATAAGAGTGGCCTATCGAGTCTTCCACTCATCACCTCCAGCTGGTGACGGCAGATGGCTGCCCCTCACCGAGCCTGGGGTTACTTCTTCTTCTCTGTAATGTTGTAGGGTATTTACCTTATAAATATGAAATATATAAATATGAAACATGTCAAAACAAAGCAGAGACAGCGATCAGTGATAACTGATTCTCAGTGCTGGAGATAAGGATGTACGGTAACCTTCAACATTACACATCCTGTGGACACATACTGTTTGATCTATTGTTAGCATAAAGACGCTGACAGGTGCAGATCAGAATCAGAATCAGAATCAGAATACTTTATTGATCCCTGGGGGAAATTATTTTTTGTTACTATTTTATTATTGTTTTGTTATTATTTTTTGTTTTTTGCTCCATTTTAAACCAACATTAAGACAAGACAGACAATACACTAACTAAGAATAGTACAATATATACATATATATACATACATACATACATAAGTCACTCATAAATAAATAGTTGGAAAAGAAACATGTGTAGTTGTAGCAGCAAACAGTGTGTTAAGTGGTGAATGATGAATGAGCCCCTGATTTCTTCAGCCTACAGCAGACAGACTGTCAGCAGTTAGCTGCAGGACTGCAGAGCGTATGCTTGGTTTTATGTTGCGTTGTTGTTTTTAGCCTGACAGATGCCAAATGATCTGTCTGATCAAACGGGCGATTGTGGAAGAACACAAGCGCTTTGTCCTCTGGAGGCTGCTGACCTTCTCTGGCCACACAAACTGCTACACACTCACACTGACATTAACCTGTCACTGTGGTACACCACTCTATACTTCACATATCTTGGTTGTCCTCATTTACACGACAAACACTTAAATAGACACACACAGTGACACTGTACGCCACCCCGAGAGGCCCAGCGTGGCACGCTACTGGTGTGTCACATGCTCAGAGTCCAAACAGCCTCTGTGAACCCACACTGCTGCAAATATGTCGCCAGCACCTCCAGATTCAAATCAGTGTGTCATTGAGCAACAGAGGTTAGCAAAGGTGTCCCAGTCCAAATATGGTGTAACAGCAGGAACGTGTGGGACATTCCTTTCTTATGACTTCATAAACTCAGCTACTGGGAGATTAATCCAGCGTGGTGTGGCAGCTTTGATCGTAGACCAAAAATGTGCAGTCCAAAAAGATCCCAGCGTAATCAAAACAGGCCGTCCTTTGGCGTCCACCGGGCAGTGTTTTGTAAATAATGTGTGTTTATCATTTATATGGGAATATAAAGAACTAGTTTTAGCTGTTCTACATAAACAGCATATCCCAAATATCATCAAAACAGAAAATTAGAATAAGAGCTTTCAAATCTAATTTATTGGCACAATTATTTCAATTTACTTTGCTTTGGAAAGAAATGTGCTGTGAGGGCTGTTTAGATCACATGTTACATAATGAAGTAATGAATGTCATTTCTAACTGTTTGATTTTATAAAGTATGTTTGATAAATGTGAGGTCATGTCCAATCTGGAAGAGACATGTTAAAAAATGACCACGGCCTGCACGACTTCACATTTGATGTTATAGTCAGTGTGTACTAGTGATGGGATTTCTGGCTCTTGTTAGAGAACCGGCTCTTCAGGTTGTTTTGTTGCTATAATTTACATTATTATTAACAATAATATAAAATTATGCACAAAAGGAATTACTAATGTAAAAAAACAAAAGTGGTTTTATTTATATATGTTTATATATAAATATATGCGGTGGCCCCTAGAGACAAAACACGTACAAACTCCAAAACACATTTCTAGCATGAACTGAACTTCCAAAACAGAGCTACTAGATCACTTAAATTACACAATTGAAAGCATGAAAGCATGTGTGTATTGTTTGTGTATTTATACACAAGCACTCATATATATTCAAATAATTTAAAAAAAAGTTCATTTACCTGTTACTACCACACACCAAATCCGGTCGTTGGTACTTGCTGGCTTGTGTAGCCACGAGGTAACAAAAGCTCAACACTGCGCCCAGCATCCTGGAGCACTTCTGTTGTCTTTTGTACGTGTTTTGAGTTTTTATGTGCTTCTGAGTTTTTACGTGTTTTGGAGTTTGTACGTGTTTTTACGTGTTTTGGAGTTTTTACGTGTTTTGTCTGTAGGGGCCACCGTAAATATTCTTTTATTTATTCACTCCACATAAAATGTAATAAATAAATCATATAATACAAAAATCAACTATTCACATTTCAACTTTTAACTATTTAAATTTTCAGCTTTTTCCTTTTACAAATTTAAAGTGAAAACAACACAAAACACTGCAAACCACAACACAATTAAATAGATTAGGAGCCGACTCGCGTCGTTCATGTCAGAAATCCGGCTCTAAGAGCCATTTCGTTCGCGACCGACCCATCACTAGTGTGTACATGTTTCTATTACAGCAGTGCAACAGTGTTCAACCCAACGTATCTCTGTGAAAGACAAATAACTGCAGCTGAATAAAAGCTTTATTGCTGCCTAATTCATCGCTACGTGTACCTCCGTCCAAGATAATGGATGGTTTGTCATCTGCTGGTGTGTCTGCAGGACAAGCATGTAATGGGATCAGTGGGGATAAATTCATGGAGGAGAGGAGAATGAGACAGACCTAATGCTAGCTAATGAAAGGACAGCAAACTAACACAGAGGAAGAGGTCAAGGCAGATTTCTTTGCAGGGTGAGATGAGGAAGGAAGGAGAGTAACCACTGTGATCACCCAGAAGAGAATGACTCAGGTCTGTGTCCAGTCTCCCCAAATCAGCATGACACAGCAAACTAAGCTACATAAATCTCTGAATTACCAGCTGAGCCACTAATCCAGGCGGTATGACACTCGCCAAACTGCTAGTTCTGTGATATTTTACCACCGAGCATAAAAGTGCTTACAGGAAAGAATAAGCCATGAATACAGAGTTTAAATCATAAGAATATTTTATAACGTTTAACATTACGCAGAAGCATTTCATATTCATGAAACGCTTTCAATTAAAAGAAAACATCGAAACAGGTAATAAGAACACACCCAAAATGCTCAACACCCACTTTAGTACTTCCTACTCAGCAGTTTCAATTACTGGTTAAAGCAAATGTGTTAGAAACTTAAAGCACGTAAAGAATCTGCTCAAGTCAAACAAGACATCAGACAACACATCACCAAGAAGGCAAGTTTAAAGCAGTCCTACAGAAAGGTTTCAAAACTCACTCCCACAGCTTGATTCCAAGGATGTTAGATTCCTATCGGGCCTTTTCTACTGTTAATGTTTAAGCTAAATGACAACTTTGTTTGTCCACTGTCAGCATTCGAAACAACTTCTACAGGGTTTAATGGAGCACACAGATTTGACTTTTTACAAAAGCACTCAAAGAGCTGTAGTAATGAAGAATTGTATCACAGTATGTTTTGTCATATCCTGTCTAAGATGTTTTTTCTTGCATGAGCCTAAGCACTCATTTATACTCGTATCCAATACAACTGATTTCGGTTTTATGCTTCCTAAAACCCTTAAAATTCCTTGTCAACGTCTTTTAGTTTAACCAATCCTAAAGGAAATCAAGCTTTGCTGCTCTACTCTATTTCCCGTTCCCTGCAACATGTGTGTGGATGCTGAATGAGACGGGTGGAGGGATGAGCGCTACATGGTTGTGTTTGAGCAGGAGGGCCGGATGATGAATGGGCTTTTATAGACATGCTGTTCGTTTACAGAGGCTTGTAGGCGATGATCTCTTTAGTGTAATATGAAAAGGAAACAGATACATCGTGATATCACAAACACAATCCTACATTTGTGCCAACCTAATAAAATAATATACAGTACTGTGTGAAACTCATCAAGTGGCCTGAACTAAAAGTTCTCCAGCAAGTTTAGTAGCATTGCTACTTGAGATCGTTCATGTTGCAGCCAAGAACTTCACTGATGACTGCTGCCATGGTGTAAATCAGCTGGTTGGTTCCAGCGATGGTCACACTAGGGACTGTCCACTGCAGTAAAAACTAGAGATGGCACGATACCACTTTTTTATGTCCGATACCGATATCATAAATTTGGATATCTGCCGATACCGATATGAATCCGATATAGTGTTTTTTAATCAACAAAACTGTTTTTTTAATATCTTGCTGCATTTTGTATAAGTTCATACTCAAGTTTAAAACAACAACTACACTAAAGCTATTCTGTTATACCTGTATACAAAAAAAATATTTCATAGTTCAGCAATACTGATCAATCTAATAAACTTAGACCTACACCATCCTCCCTATTCTGGTATTTTAAAGAGTACTTAGCATAAATATTAAGCAACCTAACTAATAGGGTTCCAACTCCCAGCAACAACAAAAATAAATAAATAAAAAATAGGGAACCACCCCTCACGCTCCACCTCATGATGCTTAATCGACGTAATCAACCTTAATTTGATGCAGTGTGAATAAAAATGCACAGAAATCAATTATTTTTCAAGAAATATTAAATAGATTCAACATCTTTCTTCAACAAAATTGCAGACTGCACAGATGGTACCTTCCCAAAGGAAAAAGTACTATAGCTTACTAGGGTATATATATTAGACTTAATAGTCACTATATACAGTAATTGACTTCTATTCATTTTACATCAAATTAAAACTTTGGGTGTCAGATAATTATTTATTAAAAGCTAGACATTTTAAATGAGAATAAGAAAGAAAAGTATGTCTTTGTGCCCCCTTTTCCCTGTTAATGCCCTATCGGCCCCCCTGGCTAAACTTTGCTAGATCCGCCCCTGCACAGTTACCAGCCGTCAGCTACGTAGAAAAAGATCCTGGTGTAGAAAGTAATATTAAATACATTCTAACAACAGCTGATCAAGCTTAAACGTGCTGCTGTTGTTCAGCCGCTGGTTTCCTCTTTCTGGTGCAAAGTGGGCCAAAAACAAAGAAGAGAGACGGACTCGAGACAGAAAAGCCGATCAGCTGATCATTAAGCAGTTTCATGATTGAAGTAGCAGCCGGAGAGCGAGAGGCAGTCGCTTGGTAAGCTTAACGCAGGAATGCTTTACAAACATTCAGAGATGGACTTACACACTTGCTTTACTTCTCTCGGGGATAACTTTGTCGGAGATGAAATGCCGGGTTGCTAGCGAAGCTCCACATGCTATCCAGACCACCGACAGGTCCCGCATGCCACAGCTGCTCTATCACGTGATGCATACTGCTCCGACGTGCTAACGTTCTGAGGTGAGTTACGGCGTGTTGCAAGTTTTGTGAGGTGCTTTCGTGATATTTAATGGATCGGATTACATTTTTTATTTTTCTCCGATATCCGATCCAGTAATTTAGGTCAGTATCGGACCGATACCGATACGTAATATCGGATCGGTCCATCTCTAGTAAAAACTCTGCATTATCACTCCGTTACCTGCTGCAAGCACTGCCACAGTCTGATTTTCTTTCATCACTACCTGAATTGTTTGACTAAAAGGAAAAAGAAATGGCAGATGTCCTTCTCTACAGGGGAGAACTGTTGGCAAACTGTTCACCACCCCCCAACCGCCCTGTCTGTCATCACTCCACTAGCATTGCTGTTTGTAATTATATTCACTCCACTTTTACACACCTGTACATAATATCCTAAAAGCCACAAATCAATTAGAACCCTGCTCTGTTTGGTAATGAACTGTGATAAAACAAATATCCCCTGCCTATGAAAAACCATAGGCTTCCCAAGGGAGTCATGAGTTCATAATGTTCATGTTCATAAACACTGAAAGCTGACATGGAGTAGGTCCCAGGCCCTGAACTCCATAAGCAAGAAAATGGATTGATGTATAAATACACACACACACACACATATATTAGGGGTGCAACGATAAACAAAATTCACGGTTCGGTTCGATACTTTGGTGTCACGGTTCGATATTTTTTCGATACAAAAAAAATGTTCATGCCTTTTTAATTTGTCATTTATTAAAATTATAAATATATATTTTAACTCAAAAGTACAGTTTTTAAATTTAATGTTGCTGAAACAACAAAATAATAATAAAAAAATCTATCTGATGGAGGAATCGCTCATCTTTGGAAAAGAGAGTTTATTACAGAGAAATGTCTCTTTCAAAATAAAAGCTCTACTATACGCTTCTTCTGGGCTATATTCTCAGCAGCATATTAAACATATCAGGTCCCCATAAGGAGAATCCTGTGCTAACAGCTGTCTAAATGACTCGGGTAAAGTTTGCAGCATGCGTGCTTGTTGTTTTGTCTCCTTCCTCTTGTCTTTGCACCAGGATGATGTCGGAGTAAATGTGCAGTCATATTCGTTGTGTTCCCACTAGTGCTGTCAGCGTTAATCTGAAATGACCTTAACGCCACAACACGGCAAATCTCCGTTAACGAGCGACCGCGGATCGCCCCGTGCGTGGGGCTAGACGGCCAACACGTTAACGAGCTAACTGCGCTAACACACTAGTTCCCACCCATGTAATTGAGCATTGCGTGGCACATCCAACATACTGTTTTACTTTAGTCCATGACGCGCTTACCTTCAGGGTCATACGTCACATGAAGACCAAAATAGTTCCAAAGGCCAGATCTGAATGAGGGTGGGGGATGGTGATGGCCCGCTTGAAGCTGATGCTCCGGAGCGTGTGTCGAAAAAAACAACACACTGGTTCAGAAGCACTGTGTCGAGGCTTGCTTCGTTTGGCAAAAGTCACGTGACCAGTGATGTCCGAAGCTTCATTACGCACGTAACTGCTTTGGTACCTGATTCAAACGGATATAAGGAAGTGAATCATCCACGGGATTCGTGGAGTGTGTTGATGGTGACAGAGAGTGAAGAGGTGATCATTCCACTGACAGATATGGAGCCAGCGAGGAAGAGAGGACGTTCTGGCGTGTGGGAATACCTGCATATCTACCAGCTTGCAGTGTAGTTCCTGCACTCCACAGCCTCTTCTGTTCCATGCAAGTGGATTTTCTCCAGGGCAGGAGAAACTATTTCTAAGAAAAGAAACAGACTCAGCCAGCGCACAGTAACACTAATCCTCTTTTTAAATGTAAATAACAAAAGGGCTACCTGACATAGATCATGTTTTTACTTTGCAAGTTCTTGATTAGGGGTGGGTTTTGATTATCGCTTTTCTGATTACAATCCATGCTAAATTGAATAAAGTGATATTGATTCATTGAAATCCCGTGTCGATTTGTAAATTAACGTTATTATGCCTGAAACGCCAGCATCTCAGGTTAAACCTCACAACATGTCGTCAAACACCATGCAGCTAAAACAGTAACTGGGAGCAGGTTTACGGATTCTGCATACAAACGTGAACACAGACGTGTCAGAATCAGATTTTGGTGTGTCGTCGGGTCCGCGCTGTGTTTGCCTCTTTTTTTTCCGCTGGCTTCTGCAGCTGCAGGTTTCATAACTCTCTGTTTACATCTCTAATTAAGTCTCACGTGTGTCAGCTTTCTTTTAATAGATACGAAATTATGGATATATACTGTTAAATGATCAGAATTGTAATATTTCTGACTGGGGCAAAACTTTCCAGATTCCAATCAAATCGGATCCTGTATCGAATCAAAAGGATTCTACAAATCAGTGACGATGCAGCCGTACTCAGCTTCCTAAGCATTTTCCCTTTCCAGTTCACAATCAATCCTACCCCTAGGTCAAAAATATGTATAGGACAATCGGCCTCATCTAATATTTTGTATGAACCTGTCCAGCTGTCCAGTGATTAAACGACAAGTAGATGGAGGCAGGACTCCACAGCAGGGGCATACTCCATAATGTGCTGTGCATTCTCATATGTATATTATATATATTGCTCACTTATTGTATTTACCAACATCAAGGAGTTATGAGCAAAGAAAGGCCACCATAGTGCATGTTTAAATAGGGAAAGTTTATTGATCAAAATGTATTACGCAGATACGCATTACATTTTTTTCAGCCCCCCAATCGAGAAAACAAAACCAATTACATGTTCAAAGCAACGGAACGGTGGCCCAATATCAGAGAGAACTCCACTCTTGAGTGAGCAGCGATGATTGAGCAGTCCGTTTTATTTTGCAGATTCAAGCTGCTCTTCAAAGTTTTCACCACCAGATGTCACCGGAGAGGACTGTGTTGAAAAGCTTCGAGTAATGAACCGTTTTTCAATACAAGCTTCAGTGCTTCGGAAAGCTTCATTTGGCCATCACTAGTGGGGGAGGTTCAGTTTGCCATGTTGCAACGAGCTTAGCTTCTGTCTGCTAGCTTGCGCTGCGCTCAGTGGATCTGTGCTCGACAGTGCAGCCTAGGCGGAGTAGTCGAACACAGATCCACTGAGCGCTCAACACAGACAGCATCGTCAGAAGGAAAGTTGATAAAATAAATTAAAAATTTTGTATTGTTCGATACATATGCGTACCGAACCGAAAGCACTGTATCGAACGGTTCAATATCGATACGAGTATCATTGCACCCCTAATATACGTGTATATATATGTGTGTGTGTGTGTTTCTGTGGTTCAGCATTATGATGCTGAACCACATCATAATGAATAAATGGATAAATTTCCAAAATCCCGGAGCAATGCAAATTAGCCGGTGCGAGGTAAGGAGCTCTGTCATTGGTTAGACAGTCTTAGCTTTGCACCTATACCAAAGGCCATTCAGCCTCTGTGTTTACACTCTGCCTACACAGATGTTGGACATGAGACGACACAGGAAAAGGATTTTTGATGTGAGGTTTTTATTGAGATTTTATTTCTTTTTTTTTTATGATTTGAAGTATTTATTAATGGAATAATAATTTATTTTCAAATACTGATTTATAAATTTTTTTATTTTCAATTAAATTACTAGATAATAAATTACTTTTGTATTGAATAAATAAAATAACTTAAAAATGAATTTGTAAATTAATATTTTATCGCACAATTCATTGTTTAAGCAAAGAACTTTTTATTTCGATGCGCTGGATCTTCTGGTCCTCTGCACATAAGTGGATTTCCATTTAGACTTTATATAGACAACAACTCAAAGTGCTTTACAACAAGTCACATTCACCCATACGATCATCTAGTGCTGTACTTTAAACACTTTAAACACAAACACAGATACTGTGGGGAGAGGCCACAGAGGCACAGGGAGAAAACTCACACAGAAATCCAACAATTAAAGAGGAACCTTCTCGATGTAACACTACCATCCTGCAAGATGACCTGGTCCTGGGCCATCTTAATAAGCATGCTGTGCACAGTAGTTTCATATTCCTGCCAGAACAAACACCAGACAGTTTGTACACAAGGCTCAGATTCTCGCTTTGCCAGATACAGACAATAGTTTAAGATCCTAATGTCTCTGCACAGCTCTGTATGTACTGAAATATCCAACCTCAGATATTTCCTGCTCACTCTCTGCACCGCCTTAGACAACAAGTAGTTCATGCTATACATAGCATTGACTTTTCATTCCAGCCATGTGCACTCATCAGGGCATCAGTGCTGCCGTAGTAACCACACTAACACTTCCTTGCACCTGTTGAAATGGCCTCAGTCTGATCGTGCCCTGAACAAACTCACCTTTAACATCCCACACACGGACTAAATATGTGCGTGTCAATAACACGTGACAGGAGAACATGCTGGTTGTCTGTCATGGGGCTGAATTAGAAACAGAGCAGGAACTACAGTTTGTCAGATTAAGACTGATCAGGTCCAACATCCGCTCCCAGCACTGATTTACACGTTTGGTGTCACATTGAAGGAAACGCCTACTGGCACAACCTGCATGTGTTAAACTGCTCCTGCGTGTAAACAGCGTGTCACTTACGGCTTTTTGCATCACAAGGACGCGCACTGGCGTCTCAGGGTGACTCAGATGTTTGCTGAATGAGGTGTAGACCGGACTAGGCGGGACTCATTTCACCAAAACACGAGCTTTTCCACCCACCAGTGTTTATCTGTGTGCTTATTTTAAAGAATTATTCCATCGTTATCAAATACGAAGCATTACACGCACGTCGCGCCGTTTCTGCTGAGTCAGACACCAGTGCTCCCGTGTGCTGATTCTCGGGTCCATCTTAAACTGGTGTGTTTGCGAATGAACTTCGGTAAAACGTTACAACGTTACCGGGCGCGCAGAGGGTCTCGGAGGCGTGTCGTACCTGTCGGGTGGTCGCGGGCTCCTCGTTCCCGGTGGGTGAAGGTGTTTCTCCTTCAAGCGATGCTGGGGTGACCGGAGAAGAAGCCATGTCCCCCCGACATCACCTCTCACTAAGCGCCGCTCCTACTGTGACTTTCCTCGGTGTCCTCCAGCGTGCAATACGCTGCCTGGCGCAGTTTGCACGGACGGTGGACCGGTTGCGTCGCTCGTTTCCTGCGCGATCAAAGTGAGTCTTCGGCTGCACAGTGCAGCCACTGTCCCTCCTCCGGCCGGCGGACTAGTCCAGGCGAGGTGGATGACGTTGTCCCGGGTCTCGCTCGCTCTCGCACATGCAGGACTTGGCCCAGTCTGTCTTCTTCTGCCTCACTCTGCGCTCTGCTTTTCACTTCATGTCTTTTTGTTTTGTAAGGTGGCTAACACGATCACTCCTCTTCTGCCTGCAGGACTCTGTGACTGCTCTGTGCTGTGGCAGCACACTCCAGCCTGATAGTTCATTTTACAGCTTTTGGCACTGCGACGCTCTCCTCGGCTCGACAGACACAATCTCACCATGTCGGCACAATATACTGAGTGCAATCCATAACATGATTTTATCTCACTGTAACTTTTAAATCGACCAAATGTTGCGTAAATGACGTGTCACGTGACTTGAGCACACGCACACCCCCTGTCCTCACAGCAGACATTCATCTTAGCCCCCCCCCCCCCCCGTGTTTTGAGATCATTGCTGCAACAAAAAGTTGCCACACATATTTCTACATGAAACGTACTGAATCAGTTGGCACATATTTAATATATATTAAATATAATATAATGTTGTTTTGTTGAGTGGCTGAAATAAAGCTGAATCACATCACAGGAACGACACAGCCCTGTTCCTCCAGGCTGTTAACCTGTGAATCAGCAAACATGTATGATTTATTGTCATTCATTTGCTGAACAAACTTACCTCTGAACTTTGACCCTGACAATTCCATTTTATTTATATAGCGCCAAATCACAACAAAAGTCGCCTCAAGGCGCTTCATAGGTACAGAGAAGAACCCAACAATCATATGACCCCCTATGAGCAGCTCCCTAACCATGGATTGGAGAAGAATGTGAGATGGTAACAATGAGAGCTCAGGAGATGGCAAATACACTAGAAGAGCCACCTTTATATCACGCTGAGCTGAGGGTTTGTCAAGCCCAGCTCAGATTTTCAGGAGAAAGGTGATGTGAACCAAAAGCAGGAGGAGGTCATCACTGCTGGACCGAAGGCTAAGAAGGAAGAGCTTCTGCTGTTTGCAGTGTATACTGCTGTGGATGCTGTATCGTGTGACATGCACAAGATGTTTTATTCAGACTGAACTCTTTCTTTGTAGTGTTTACCTGGAGAAGATCGGAGGGGCTGGCTAAAATGATGAAAACTCGAAGCAGATCAGAACACCGCTTTGAAAACTTGTACGTGATGCTGTGGGGTTGATTCAGTGACCTTGTGGGGCCATAACAGAGAAATGACAGCAGTGTAGTGGATCAAATAAAGAGTGATGATGTTATATTTGTGACTGTAGCAGGACAAAGGCTCAAAAGGTTGCAGGCGTTGTTAATTGAGCAGAAGATGGACGGCATCAAGCCCTCTCCTCGACAGCTACAGGATCACAGTCTGCAGGTTCAGTTATGCAACGTTTTAGCATCGATGCGTGAAGTTAAGAGCAGACAGGGAGGTTATTTTTGCACTGGGCTGGAATGACTCAGTTTACCTGTCAAAGGCTATCACGGCTGGGAGAAAACCCTCAGCATTAGTAAAGAAGGACCACGGTGGCCTCTGGGTAGAAACACTGCAGAGTTCATGTGGATACGCTGCTGCATTAGGTCAGATAGAAATATCATAAAGCATCATTAAGTAAAAACGTTTATTAAGAACAAATGTTTAAATATTGTTAACGTGTTTCCCAGAAACATCTGTAGAGACAAAGAGCTTTCTGTTGTTGCTTCGAGGAAACAAGCTCTTCTTTTTAGTTTTGTCCTGGTATTTATTCCAGGACGGACTCATCCACTGAGCAGTGTTTGGGTTTCTTCCTTTTCCTCGTTCTGGATGCAAACTATTACAACTCGGGCTTTATTTCAGTGACAATGGCCTTAAGCTGCAATACAACAGGAAGTTACTCATATATAGTAATTTCCCAGACCATATTAAAAATCCATTAACAGGAAATACAAATGATGGGACAATGCCACAGCATGGACATTAGAACAGTTGGGAAAATTTACCTGGAAAAAGGTGAAAATGAGGCTTCATTGAACTGGAATTACAAAGACCAGGAATGTGAGATCCACCAGCCACGACTGAGGGTTTTTACACGTCATATCCTCAAAGTAGAACTACAGTGATCAAAAGAATCGACTTTAATGTTATTCTTTCTTTATTTATGTCAGATTTAACCCCCCAAAAAGCTTTAATCTTTAACTAGTCTTTGGACGTAGCTACAGTACGGTCAGGTTGACAGTTTATGGGTAACATGTGGCCACCAGGCACTGCGACACACTTCCATGTTATATTACCTTGGCGTCCCGTAGGAATACAGGAGAATCATGTGAGGAATCTAAGAGTTGTTTCTTAATTCAATTCAGTTTTATTTACACAGCACCAAATCACAACAGCAGTCGTCTCAAGGTGCTTTATACTGTAAGGTAGCTCGTACAATAATACATACAGAGAAAAACCCAACAATATGACCCCCTGTGAGCAGCACTTTGGCGACAGTGGGAAGAAAAAACTCCCTTTTAACAGGAAGAAACCTCCGGCACCAGGCTCAGGGAGGGGCGGGGCCATCTGCTGTGATTGGTTGAGGTGAGAGAAGGAAGACAGGATAAAGACATGCTGTGGAAGAGAGACAGATGAACCGCTGAGTGTTGTCCCGTCGAGGTGGCTCTTCTATGTTGTGCATTTATGGCACCAAACCACAAATGCAAAGGAAGAAAGGGTCGAGGCACAGCACCCAGCTGCCTGACAATATTCAGGCAACGTCCAAAGCCCCACAAAGGACCTACCCACACCCCACTGGCCCCGCCCAGATCAAGGAGCTGTCACAGCAGACAAAAATGTGAAGTCCGCACATAGTCGCCATGGCACCCACCAACCCACCACACCATCCCCCATGGAGCTACCAGGAGAGGCATACTGGCCCACTGAGGATCACAGAGGAGCAGACCCAGGGGGGCTGACAGCACAGCCCCCACCCACCAGTCGTGCAGCTTATTTTATCTTGTCAGCGTGAGCCCCGCCTAAAGGGGACAAAGGGATTAGTGAGTTGCATTAGTGGGGCAGGAGAGAGTGAAGCAGGGGAGCCAATGTCACTGCGATACGACTCCTCAACACCATCCAGCCTGCCCCACCACTCATAATGAGTCCTGCTGTGCTCTGTAGCAATGATGCATTTTATGTGTGTGTGCCAGGTTAGTGCTGTGGATTCAAAGGAGCACAGTTCCACTAAACAGGAGATCAGGATAAACCCCAGTAACCAACCCTGCCCCCGCCATCACATATTCTCAATCCCAACAGAGGCCAGCCCCACAATGACATGCCACACGTGATACACAGCCAACATTACTGTTATAATTACATGTTTCCTTTATTACTTTCCTTTCAACCTCTTTATTTTGCACCTTAAACTTTCTTTGGTTGCTACAAGCCACAAAGTCCTTTATGGTTTGTCTCTGTTGTGTGGAGGGCTGTTTTTAAGAGCTCAAAAATGGGTGTATCAGAGTCAAACAGGCAGCACAGTGGAAAAGTGGTTGGCACTGTTTCCTGACAGCAAGAAGGTTCTGGGTTCAAATCCAACATCTAAGCTGTTTGCATGCTCTCCCCATGTCTGGGTCCTCTCTGGGTTCTCTGGCTCCCACAGTCCAAAGACGAGCAGTTAGTGGGGTTAGGTTGATTGGTGTATGTGCCCATGAGTATGAGTGTACACGGGTGTTTCTCTGTGTTAGTGACAGTCTGACAGAAGGCTGCATCCCTCAGCCTCATGTGGGCTGTGTAGCCCCTTTACCACTGCAGTGAGAGCTCAGACCTGTTTCTGGTGGGTGGTGGACTCCTCCAGGGCTTCCCCTGATTCCCCTTCTGCCACAGAAGACTGTGGCCTCAGAAACTCATATCTGCTTTTTGCAAATGAAGCGAACCTGTTGGCTTCATCAGCAGGGGCGGATCTAGAAGGGTGGCATGGGGTGGCAAGTGCCACCCTAAAATGATCCCTTGCCACCCCAAGTGCCACCCCAGTTTTGCATATGACAGTGTTATTTATTAAAATAAGTTTAACAGTTTGAGCGTAGTTACAGTCAGCAGTGAATATAAATGCTAGAACTGGATATATTCCATAGTGTCCCCCCCTCCACATTAACAAATGGTTCAGCCCATAGCAGGACGGCTTTCTTCTTGTTTTCAGTAGCAAGTGATGCTTATGATTGTGCCAGAGCACATTTTGAACAACACCATGGGAATTTCTGATTTTACACAGGTGGGTGGATGTTACACTGTGGAAATGAAGGAAGGTGAGTGCTATTTTAAATGGTTGTAGAAAATGAAAAAACAGCAGGTGTATTGGCTGCATTTTTAGATAAATAGTTGTATCTGTTTACAAAATGTACAATTTATATTTGCATTTCAAGTTATAAACATTTACCCAACACGTCTGTGGTTTTTTTACAGTAAAAAATACTGCTAGGATTTTAGGTTCTTTGTGTGATTTCAGATCAGTAATAGTTACATTAATAGTAATAGTAATACTAATGCAGTATGTCAGTGAAAAAACAACTAAATTCAGTTGAGCTGAAAAGATACAAACAAAGCAAGAGGAGGAAAAAATAAAATGAAACAATCTGAGGGTGAAATACAAACGTAAACTCAAAGGAGTCACAAATGTCCGGTTGTGTTTCAGACCTCAGAGGGTGAATCCAACAAATCATGAAAAATGAGGTTTACATGTTTGTTCATGACAGTGCAGATTTCTGACATTTTGTGTCATTTAAGCTGCAACAATGTGACAGTTTTCTAACAAAAACAGTGAAACTTAAGTTAGACTTGTGTTTGTAAATGAAGCGCCCCATGTTGTGTAGCTTTCTGGAGTTTATACTTATTGGGCTACATATGTATTTAATATACAGGCTGTACAGTACATAACATCAAAACTCACATGTTTCATGTAACTAAAGTGTGTAATCATGTGGGTACAGACAATAATTAAGTTATAGACTATATTTATATGAAAAACGTGCATACTTACTGCATTTGAATCATTTTAACCACATGTAACCACCTGCATATGTGTTTGGGGGGAAAAAGGCTTTGATTTTGCCACCCTAAGAAAATTTCTCTAGAGCCGCCCCTGACCATTTCACAGGATTTGCATTTAAAGATGCAACAAGACTAAAATGGTTAGGGTCAGGAGGTCAAAGGTCAGAGCTCCTGTGGGTCTGAGGGCGGCCTCACGCTGGAGAAGGATGAAGGAGCCTGACCTGAGCCAGTGTTTGACATGAACACATCAGCACTGCTGTCAGTGAGCCTAACGACAGCCGTTAGCATCATTTCAGTGTTTCAGTCATAAAAACACTTCCTGTCACTGTGGTGGTTACAGTGACATCATGCAGTTTGTGCTTTGACCTCCAGAGGGCGACAAATCAGCACAGACAGAGAGCTCCATTCAAACTTTGCTGCCATCAGGAATAATTCTTCAAATATAATCATCAGTGTTTGAGCAGTTATGATATCAGGGACAATCTAGACATGTGTGACAATACTGAACATGTCACATGACACACCTCAAACATCATGTGATCCACTCTCAGTCTGCACTTTCATTCATGACTTCAACAGGTTGAAATGAGCTTTGAAGAAACATCAGTTCAGTGCTGAAATATTTAAACGCTGCAGGAAGAACAACAACAAAGTGATGACGGATGTTTGTGCTTCAAACAGGAAAACCAGCAGAAATAAATCACAGCCTGCCAGAGGTTTGGAGTTTCCGAGGTGCAACTGAACGCAGCACAGTGTGCCAATGCTCCTGATTGTCCTCAAACGTCTCTTTGGGTGTTTCCTTCCTGCTCAAAGTTTTCTTTCACTTCCTGAACTTCGTGGAGTGGAGCTTGTTGTTGGTGTGAAGAAACTGTAAGTTTGCTTTGTTTCCTCCTTTAACAGTTTGTCTTTAGGAACTTTACTGTTTGTTCAGCTCGTGTTTGATTTCTTCACACAACAAACTGTGTGTGTTTGTATTTCCGGTCTCTCCATTAAAGTCAGTGTGTAATGTTTCCTGGCTAACATCAGCTGTGTGCAGCTTAGTTCAGCACAAATCTGCCGCTCCATAGTTCACGGTAACGGACTCACAGCTGGACCAACGAGGCCGAGTGTGTCCGCCACTCTGAGCTACGTTCGTGTTTGTGTACTTGTAGTTTGTACTTTGAGTTCAGTCAGAGCCCACAGAGGACGCAGCGTACGTGATGACGTCACAGCCCTTTACCTCCTTTACTGTCACTGTGATTAATATTTACACACGAGACACCTGCAGAGCTCTGACGCTAAGCTAGCCACACAGCATGCTAACGCTAAGCTAAAGCTAAGCTAACCTAGAACCCAGAGTGAGGTTAAAGCTGAGTAAACACTGACCCCAGACCAGCACCGTGATTTGATTTTGATTTTATTGATTCGCATTCAAATATCTCAGTGAAAACAGAACAAAAATCGACCATAAAGCAAGAAAGCATGAAACAAGGCTAATCAAAAGGTATTGGCTGAAGCATTTGCTTATTACGCCAACCCTTTTCACAAAATATCTTTTTGCATGCAGCTCCTGTACACAGGGCCTGAAGCAAATAAGAAAACAAAGCAAAAACCAAACAAACAAACAAGAAAAAAAAACTTTCCACCTTAGATAAGTAACTACATCAAAGCAAAAGAATCAAGAGGTTGTTTTTTTTTTTTTTTTTGCTCTTTTCATTCTTGATTTATATATTTTTCTAATACTCTATTTTTAAACATGTTTTTAAACAAGGAAAATGAACTACACCTTTTTAAATCCCTGTCAGAACTATTCCACAGGTTACCTCCTCTAACAGAAACACATCTCTGCTTTATATTTGTCCTTATCTTGTTTTTCTTAAAGAAATCTCTTCCCCTTAAGTCATATTGACTCTCTCTGACTTTGAACAGCTTCTGAGTACTGGGGCAAAGCAAGTTATTTTGTGCTTTATACATTATCTGTGACATTTTATATTCAACTAAATCATAAAATTTCAGGGTATTCAGATTAATAAACAAAATGTTAGTTGGTTCTATATAGTTTGATTGGTTTATAATTCTTATAGCTCTTTTTTGTAACTTGAAAATAGGAAGAGTGTTCGTTTTATATGCATTACCCCATATCTCCAGACAGTAAGTCATATATGGAAGCAACAGAGTACAATAAAGTGTGTGTAATGATTTTTTGTTCAGCTTTGTTTTATAGAGAATAGCAATGGTTTTTGACATTTTTGTTTTCACAATGATAAAGTGAGCTGCTGCTGCTGAACTTGAACAGGTAACAAAGTGATGAGCAGTCAGGCTGCAGGTTTCTACCTGTTCATGTTTCTACAGTAGAATCACTTTGAAGTGTCTTTGTGCTGTTTCATCTTTGATTTGTGTTCATAAACACTCAGAGAAACATCACGTGACCTCATCAGGATCTGTGTTGGTGTGTGGGGCTGTACCTCAGCTTCATGTTGTTACATGCTCATTTGTTCATTTTAACATCAAAGTAATGTTATGAGGAGTAATGAAGTAACGTACTCCATTACTTTTAATTAAAGTGTTCTGTGTAATATGTGTAATAATGACTGTTTTGAGTAATGACCAACACTGATCACAACAAAGAGGAAATGCCTCCAACATGCACAAACATTTGAGCCACAACATGCAGTTAATGTGCACAAATGTCTTTGATATGCTGCTCAGTGATGGTGGTGACTGTCAGAGCAGAGCTACTGAGAATCAATAAGTAATATCAATGATGGGATCAGAATCACTAAATTCTTCTCATCCCTGTCAGTATCATACATGTGCTGTATAATGTGATAAATGTAGAGGTGCTGGCTGTTCTCTCACTCTGCTGTTTAGCTGTAAAGGACGCCTCCCTGCCTTTGTCTCATTCATGACCTTTAATAGTCTCTTCTAACATGCAGAGATCTGTATGATCTGTTTCATAGAGTCTAACCAGCCTGTACAGGTAACAACAACAGTCACTGCATCACTGACACACAAACGTCATCTCTGTCAATAACAACATTCATACATGGAATAAAAACACATCAGTGGATCATTGCTGGAGCTGATGTTTGTGCTCCTGGTGCAAAGGCTCTCAGTTTCCTCCTTGAAATAACATCAGTGGTGGGTCAGCGACATGCTTTCTTTCCCTCTCAGGTTTAAATATCTGGGACTCTCCACCGTTTGGTTTTAGAGCTGAAGAAGCTTCTCAGATGAAACGTCTTCCAGAAACTTAAAGACGTCTCTTTTCTCTCCAAGCTCCTTAGATCACATGACCTGGATGACTGAACCTACAGACATATTGACCTGGTTTCATGGTCACATGACAGGTCAGAGGTCAGCGACTGTAACTCAGTTCCTCCTGTTAATGTGAACTCACTGAGTGTTTGTGGTTTACCTCTCAGACTGACTGAAGATGATGATGGAGGAAGAGGAGGACAGAGCAGAGTCTGCAGGGTCCAGCTGTCCGTCTGTGAGGAGTGACCGGTCCAAAGGTCTAAATCCAGCCTTCAGTGGTGAACCTGGAGCAACGAGGTCAGAGAGCTGAACTCACTGAGTAACAGAAATAATTCTGCACTGACATTATAATCAGTGTTGACTCTGGTTGATTGTCTGACTGTGTTTGTGAGCTGAGAGGAAATGAAAATGAGTTTGTAACAAAAATCAGTTTTGTCCAGTTTTCCTGTAAAAAGCTGAACTCTAATCTAAGAGGATGTTACTGACAGGAAACAGCTGCATTATCTGCAGTCTGTGTGATCACAGCTGCTTCAATCATGTTTGTGTCTGCAGAGGTCAGAGGTCACAGTCTGCAGGGTCCAGCTGTCCGTCTGTGAGGAGTGACCGGTCCAAAGATCACCCTCCACTCTTCAGTGGTGAACCTGGAGCAACGAGGTCAGAGAGCTGTGATGACTCCTTTACATGTTTGTGTTTCCTGGATAAATATGACCTGAAACATCCTCAGATTGTTACAAAGATTCATTAAAAAGAAAACAATGAAAGAGAAAAGATCCAAATGTTCGACTTGGTCATTTGCTGTTTGAGGACAGTGATGCTCATATCTGTGGGGAAAGTGTGACCTGAGTGGGTTCATGTTTGTCTTTAAAGAACAGAGCTGCTCTGATTCTCTTTGTGTCTGATCTGTTAAACAGTCTGAGAGGTCACACAGAGACCCAGCAGCTAAAGCCTGGATCATACTGGCTGCTGTTACTCCATCAGGACAACACTGAACCACAGTGGTGTGGATGTAGTGGATAAATCCCACCATACTGATGCTCAGAGTTAACCACAGGGAACAAAACCAGATGTTACCTTCAGATTGTGACCTTTGGAGTGGACGATGCAGATTTCAATAGAGAATAAATGTTGTTGTTTTTCAGCTGTGAAGAAAGAATCTAATTTTCTGAACTTAAGAATTTATGATGCTGGAAACAACATGGAGACTATAACACAACATTTCCACTGTGTTCATAGAATGAATGTAAAACTGTCAGACATTCATTAAATATGCAAAATGTCTACAGAAGCATCAGAGGGTCAGACGTGAAGCACTCAGTGATTTTGATCAAATGACTCATCAGTTATTGATCTGTACTACACTGATCTACCACGTTAGTAAAGCTGGTGTTCTGGTGGTGGAGGGAGACTCGGATCATGTTCTGGTTTTGGAGCAGTGATCTGCTGATGGTTCAGTTTGATGAGCTTCTTCAAAATCATCCCTGACATCACCACTGAAAGGACGTCCATGAAAACAGACTGAAAATTACTGATATGTTCACAATCTGAGAGTTTAAAACTTGACAGACTTGATTCAGATGAAGTTATTTGAGCAGAAACTCCTGGATCTTTATCCTGTGTTGATCTAATCCTTCATGGTTCCTCCACAGAGTGGAGCAGCAGAGCTCAGAGGTTCCCAGTGGTCAGTCTGCCCAGCAGCATCAAACACAGCTGGACTCCATATTTATGGTCTGTACATGTACAACAACTACTGTTACATCTGTTCTGTTCACAGTCATCTCCATGCTGCTCTTTGTAGACCAGTGGATCGTCAGTGTGTCCAACATGGATCTGATGTTTGGCTCCATGATTTCAGTCTGATTGGCTCATTCATAAATATTCTGTTCCAGCTGCTGGAGGACAACATCATCACTTTTGTGAAGAACGAGCTGAAGAAGATCCAGAAGGTTCTGAGTCCAGATTACCCAGAATGCTTAGAGAGTCAGAGGAGCAGCAGCAGAGAGGCATTTGTGAAGATCACAGTGGACTTCCTGAGGAGAATGAAGCAGGAGGAGCTGGCTGACCGTCTGCAGAGCAGTAAGAGGATTTATGTAAAGATTTAAGCTGCTGGATAAATGAACATTTTCCAGAGATGGAAGATGGAGCAACATGTTTTAAAGATTAGTTCTTTTTGGAATTGAGTGTTTATTTTTCTTCTCATTCAGAACTTCCAGCTGCTGTTTGTCATCGTAACCTTAAATCCACCCTGAAGAAGAAGTTCCAGTGTGTGTTTGAGGGCATCGCTAAAGCAGGAAACCCAACCCTCCTGAATCAGATCTACACAGAGCTCTACATCACAGAGGGAGGGACTGCAGAGGTCAATGATGAACATGAGGTCAGACAGATTGAAACAGCATCCAGGAAACCAGACAGACCAGAAACAACAATCAGACAAGAAGACATCTTTAAAGCCTCACCTGGCAGAGATGAACCAATCAGAACAGTGCTGACAAAGGGAGTGGCTGGCATTGGGAAAACAGTCTTAACACAGAAATACAGCCTGGACTGGGCTGAAGACAAAGCCAACCAGGACATCCAGTTCATATTTCCATTCACTTTCAGAGAGCTGAATGTGCTGAAAGAGGAAAAGTTCAGCTTGGTGGGACTTGTTCATCACTTCTTTACTGAAACCAAAGAAGCAGGAATCTGCAGCTTTGAAGACTTCCAGGTTGTGTTCATCTTTGATGGTCTGGATGAGTGTCGACTTCCTCTGGACTTCCACAAAACTACAATCCTAACTGACCCTAGAAAGTCCACCTCAGTGGATGTGCTGCTGATAAACCTCATCAGGGGGAAACTGCTTCCCTCTGCTCGCCTCTGGATAACCACACGACCTGCAGCAGCCAATCAGATCCCTCCTGACTGTGTTGGCATGGTGACAGAGGTCAGAGGGTTCACTGACCCACAGAAGGAGGAGTACTTCAGGAAGAGATTCAGAGATGAGGAGCAGGCCAGCAGCATCATCTCCCACATCAAGACATCACGAAGCCTCCACATCATGTGTCACATCCCAGTCTTCTGCTGGATCACTGCTACAGTTCTGGAGGATGTGCTGGAAACCAGAGAGGGAGGACAGCTGCCCAAGACCCTGACTGAGATGTACATCCACTTCCTGGTGGTTCAGGCAAAAGTGAAGAAGGTCAAGTATGATGGAGGAGCTGAGACAGATCCACACTGGAGTCCAGAGAGCAGGAAGATGATGGAGTCTCTGGGAAAACTGGCTTTTGATCAGCTGCAGAAAGGAAACCTGATCTTCTATGAATCAGACCTGACAGAGTGTGGCATCGATATCAGAGCAGCCTCAGTGTACTCAGGAGTGTTCACACAGATCTTTAAAGAGGAGAGAGGACTGTACCAGGACAAGGTGTTCTGCTTCATCCATCTGAGTGTTCAGGAGTTTCTGGCTGCTCTTCATGTCCATCTGACCTTCATCAACTCTGGACTCAATCTGATGGAACAACAACAAACAACATCCAAGCGGTCTAGTTTTTTTAGAAAAAAAGAGTCTCTCCACCAGAGTGCTGTGGAGAAGGCCTTACAGAGTCCAAATGGACACCTGGACTTGTTCCTCCGCTTCCTCCTGGGTCTTTCACTGCAGACCAATCAGACTCTCCTACGAGGTCTGATGACACAGACAGGAAGCAGCTCACTGACCAATAAGAAAACAGTCCAGTACATCAAGAAGAAGCTCAGTGAGAATCTGTCTGCAGAGAAAAGCATCAATCTGTTCCACTGTCTGAATGAACTGAATGATCGTTCTCTAGTGGAGGAGATCCAACAGTCCCTGAGATCAGGAAGTCTCTCCACAGATGAACTGTCTCCTGCTCAGTGGTCAGCTCTGGTCTTCATCTTACTGTCATCAGAAGAAGATCTGGATGTGTTTGACCTGCAGAAATACTCTGCTTCAGAGGAGGCTCTTCTGAGGCTGCTGCCAGTGGTCAAAGCCTCCAACAAAGCTCTGTAAGTACATATGTGATCATAGCTTTAGCTTTTAAATGTTTATTCTAGTTAACACAGATCAGGTGGAACAACTCAAATAAAATATCAAAAATATTAAGTGGTCATCGGTACTCAGTTTGTTCAATACTGAATACAATGGAGCACAAATTGTCCACGTTTCTGAAATATTTCTGGGTGTAACTGTCACCAAAGTGCAATTTAGACCTGGCCTGTAGTTGTTATCTAAGTGATAATCATCAATTCTACTAAAACAAATACAAAATAAAGAAGTTTGACACATTCTGTTGATATCAAAAGCACACTGAACAATTCAGTGTTGTTTTACTGCTGTTCTCTCTTCACTTCTTCTCCTCTGATTCTCTCCACATGTTGTTCTGCATCAGTGCTCAGTTTCCTGACAAAACAAGATGAAATATTGCTAAAAATAATAGTATCTCATTACACTTCAACATAAGTGTTTTATTTTTGTAATTGTTTATCTATTATTTTTCAGACTGAGTCACTGTGACCTGTCAGAGAGAAGCTGTGAAGCTCTGGCCTCAGGTCTCAGCTCTCAGACCTCTAATCTGAGACAGCTGGACCTGAGTAACAGTAACCTGAAGGATTCAGGCGTGAAGCTTCTGTCTGAAGGACTGAAGAGTCCACGCTGTACACTGGAAACTCTCAGGTGAGATCAAGCATTTTTCTTTCATCAACTGACAGAATTAGCAGATTAATAATAAGGCAGTCCTCTAATAAGAGGAGAAGTGGAGGTGTTTTGAAGGGCAACGTACTCTTATGTTAACAAGACAAGAAGTAGTTCTTGGGAACTGCTTCCTTTGTTATTGTCTAAGTAGAAACATGATGGTGAAACAGTGATGAGTTTGCAGAGGTGAATCCACACAACACAACAATGCTGTTGGGTGCTGAAAGCAGACTTCTCACAGATTCTGAGGCTGCAGGTTTCATCACTGTCCAACCAAAATTCACTGAACCAGCAGTAAATGAACGTCCAAAACGACGCTTCATGTTTAAAAAACAGATGATCAGGGGGATTTGTGTTTACATCTTTTTTGTGTGATCTGTTCACCTGCTGTTTTAGCTGTTTGGTGGTTGTTGAGATGGTTTTGTGAACTTTTAGCTGAGATCCTGACGTTTCTGTAGATACCACACATGTCTAATTACTTTGTACAGCATGAATGGCCATAACGAGGTTTCTAACAGTAAGAAAAGTTGTAAAACTTCAGAAAATATAGTTAAAAGTCCAAAACCTTCTACGTCTGGTGGCTTGTGGTAAGGAGCAGATCAAACGAGTAAAGAATTACGTTATAATTATAAATGGCTTCAACAGCACATTCAGGTCTGTGAGACTCATTCAGACACTGAGCCGTGGCTCTGTGCTACATGCACATATTTCTGCATCTCTGCCATTCAGACACACTTTATATATAGTTTATTTTATGTAGTATTCAATACTGAACTGTACATTTAGTCTTTTTAAAGGCAGCAAGTTTTATTCAGTGTTTTCATGAAAGCCTTATTTCTATCCATTTACTGCTATTAGGAAGAACACGTGAGGTTTAAGACCTGGACCAGTTTGAAACCTTTTGTCCTCCACAGTGGAAAATGGGTGGAAATAAAAATGGGTCTCACTTTAGCCAGCTCCTAATTTTATCAGTTCTACTCTCAGCGTCTCCTGTATATCTCCTGTATAAATGTTGCACTCAGCTTTGTGGTCTCCAATATCACTGAAATGCAGCCAGATGCTGCTCATTTTGCCTTTTCACTCTTTCCTGACACGCTTGCATTTCAGTACAGCTCCCATTTCTCTGTGTACTGGTCTCTACCACTACCCTTGCTGTCTATGGGACATTTCCGTCCTCTTTCACATAATGGTATGATCCCAGTCTGTCTCTTAAAGTGTTTGGCCACATGGTTTGCTCATCAGAATAACATCTCAGCCGTGCTCACATTGATTATCAGCAAGCCTGAAAATTCATCAATATTTGACATATGAAATTATGTCAAGGGCTTGATTTGGCCCACGGGCCATATGTTTGACACCCCTGGTTTACACAGTTTGGTATTCAATGTACAAGTGAGTTAGCTCTCAGCTAACTAGCAGACAAGCTAACTGCTGGGACTGCGTCTTTCTAACAAGAGCGTCAGACACTCAGACTGGTTTCCTTTGTGGATGATGATGTGTTCTCACACTGATCCTTCATGCTGATGCTGCCATCCACCCACTGCTCCTGGATTCCTCATCATCATCTCCATCAGCCCTCACAATACTCCACCTTCTTCAGCTTCATGTTCAGCAGCCTGGATGGACAGTAATTCTTTCCATGGGTTATGGTGGGACATTGAGAGCTGAAGTCAAACAGCAGTGAGAATGAAAGACTGATTCATTTCTATTTAGTCTTGTGATGTGCAGCTTTGTTCAGAGCATTAAGGCCCAGCAAAGATTACTGAGGTCATAGAGTCCTGATGAAACCTGTGTGCTTATAGAAACTGAGACCAGATGAACCAGAATAGAAGGACATTAAAATGAAGTGTCAGCTACACAAAGGCAAAGCTATTCAGTTGTTGCTGTGAGTTATTTAAATGGAGGATGGAGTCAGACTTTAAGCTGCTGGACTCAGTCACTATATCCTGTTGTCCTCATAGAACCTGGACACACAGACTCACCTGTGACACAGTGACACACAGTGTGGGCTACACACACATTAGAAAGTGGATCAGTCACACTTGTGCAATCATTTGTTGTGCTGGGAAACCATGAACACTTTGAATCACATTAATGGCTTTGTTACAGCAACATTCAGTCATGAGTTCAAAAGTAGTGCATTGTGTACTTATTTTAATAGTACTGCAGTATGAGAAGTGCAACATTCAGTGTGCAGAAACAGATCAGGTGCTTTCTAACAGCAGTGTTCCCTTTAACACAGCAGCAGTTCAAATATTTCTGTCAGTCTGAGCTGAAACATGAATCTAATCAAATATCAAATCAAAGTTCTTTGCCTCTGCCAGGACGTTAACATTTGATCTAGTTTTTTACAAAGTTCCCTCAGCGTCCAGAGCCACCAACATACCTTTGATCAACAGCAAGTGAACATTTATAAATGTGTGTTTGCAGAACAGGAAGCAGCAGAACTATTGTTCTGTTATCAGGCAGCAGCACAAACGCTCATCAGCTCATTTACTGTGCAGGACTTTGAGTGTGTGAAGTGTGTCTTTGTGCTGGATTTCCTTTGGAGAATCTCAGTCAGAAACCAGACAAAGAAAAACTCTTTCAACAGTCCAGGTTGAGTTGACAACATGAACTGCATTTATCTTCCTCTGACTGACATGTTCTTCCTCCTCTGCACCGAGCCAGCTGCTAAGACTCACAAGCTCATTGACATTTTCTGATGATAAAGAAACTCTCTTCTTCTGCACAATATGAGCAGCAACAGAGAAGAAGCTTTCACAGGTACAGATGTTGCAGCTGTGGCCAAGTACATGTGCTGCATGTTGGAGCAGCACTCTAATGGACAGGCCTCTGTACTGATGGTGGGCTCTGCTCTGTATCCACCACACTGTTCTCAGCTGAGTCTTCCTCCTGTTCACAATCACACTCTGATCAAGCATGTTCACGTTGTAACGCCGTGGCTTTCGTAGTCTCTCCTTTTTCTACAGCTCATGTGTTCTTCTTGTGATGCTGCGTCTTGAGGCTCATACATGCCGTCATTTGTTGATCCTAAGAACGTTCCTCAGACCGACTTCTTCAACAACAGATAACTTTAGTTGTATCAACACTGCCTCCTGGAACAGTTTAAAATGAACATGTCAAAGATCTGTACCTGTCTCCATGTTTCTGTCCCCGCCCCTTTCTTTCTGTCCCGGGTCATGTGAGCGCTGCAGTAGTATTAGGCCCACCCTCAATGCTCCCATTGGCTGAGACGCATAATGACGCCCATTTCAAGCCAGCACTGATCAACATCCCTCCTGTGACCCATGGCTTTTATATTCAGAGCCAGTGAGCACTTTCACAATAATCATGATTTTAAAAACTGTGATTAAAATAATTGCTGACGTTAATCAGTTAATGAGTTAACGAGATAATAACAGGTTAAGTTGCCCTAATAATTAGACTTTGGTGACAAACTGATGTGATCTCCATGTTTCCTTTGTTGGACTGTGGGCGAGTGTCAGAACTGAATGTACTGAGTAACATGTAGAGTTTAAACATGTGTCAGTTCCAGTTTTAGAGCTCTAAAGTGCAGCTATCATGTTAGGAATATGTTAGGAATAGACAGGAACACTGAGCACACTGAGGTCAAATCTTTATTTTACCACTCGCTGCATTCTTGATGTTCATGAATTCAGCAGCTTCATGATTGTCTGCAGCATTAATCTCATATTTCCATTAAAGTGTTGAATTTGACTGTTTGATGTTCTTTATGATCTCTGGCACCAGTTCATCTGTAGGCTGAGCTCAGTCCATCCAGTTAGTGAAATGATGTTTAAAGGTCTCCTTGTTCTGTGAGCGTGCACAGATCCTGAAGCAGAAAGCCTGGCTATGTTGGACTGGGTGTGGAAGCAGCTCCCAGTTTGAGTTCAGGAGACAGACACCCTCTCTACTTTGAAGATCAGCTTCAAACTTTCCTTTTTGATAAAGCTTATAGTTCGAGCTGGATCAGGTGACCCTGAACCATCCCTTAGTTATGCTGCTATAGGCTCAGGCTGTTGATGGACTTCCCATGATGCTCTGCTTTCTTCTCCCCTCTTTTCACTCCTGATGCTTTTATATGTCACTACTGCATGTCCTTAACTTTTGTCTCTCTGTTTTGTTCTTGTCTCTCTGAGCTCATCTCTTCTCTTTCCCCTCACCCTGCAACCAGTCATGGTAGATGCTCCTCCTGGAGCCTGTTTTCACTGGGAGGATCTTTGTGTCAAAGGGAGTTCTTCTTCCCACCATCACCAAGTGCTGCTCACAGTGGAGGCGGTCACCTTACACTGTTAAACAGCTTCAGATGACTGTTGTTGTCTGTTGGGTATTGTCACTTATAAATAAAGTTATAATGGATGGATAGATGTTATTGTTATTGTGACAAAGAGAAAACAACTGTTGACAGATAGATTGTTGTTTTGTGTGTCTGCAGTCTGTCAGGCTGTCTGATCACAGAGGAAGGCTGTACTTCTCTGGCCTCAGCTCTGAGCTCCAACCCCTCCCATCTGAGAGAGCTGGACCTGAGCTACAATCATCCAGGTCCCTCAGGAATGAAGCTGCTCTCGGCTGGACTGAAGGATCCAGGCTGGAGACTGGACACTCTCAGGTATGGAGAGAAAATCTGATAGAGGAGGAAGAGCTGGAAACATTTCCTGTGTCTTTCACTCACTTCCTGTTTGTTTCGGGCAGATGACACATGAACAATCACACATGCAGGAATATTTTCAGGGACAGACACACTAGTCTAGCTGGATAGTTCATGGATATTTATGTAGGGGTCTCCAAGGAGTCTGTTTGCGGGAACATTTAGGTCACAGGTGTACCTGATATAGATACCAGTGTACCTAATAAAGTGTCAGCTAACATTTGGAAATGGAAGCTTAAATAATGACAAAATGTACATTCACAGCTGAATTCACAATAAATTTGTTCTCAAGTGAACATTTTTCTGTTATTGTTCTCAAACTACAGTATGAGAATGAAATATTGATTCTAACAGGGCCCATAAACAGCATTAGCTTAGCAGCATTAGCTTATCAGAGTTTCTATCATGGTCACACAAATCCTTAGCAGAGAAAAGTGGCCTTCTTAGCAATAGCTGCTCAAGTTGTATAAAGAAAGGGAAAACAGTATTAGCATTAGCTGCTAATGGCAGCTTACTTAGCATAAACTCTTTACATCTTTATAATGCAAGGGAAAGGAGTCACTCATGGAAGCCTATTTAGCATTAACGTCTCACATCATTATAACACAAGAGAAAAGGGTATTAGCACAAGCTACTAATGCTTATTCACCTCAAATTAGCTTTAGCTGCTAATGGTAGCCTACTTAGCATTAACTCCTCACTAATATAATGCTAATTCACATCAAATTAGCATTAGCTGCTCATATTGTTATAAGGAAAGGTTTTCCACAATAAAGGCATGGTTAAAAAAGGGAGGAAGGAAGCAGTTGCGACCCTCAATATGTCTTGAAGATGATCATCCGTAAGTCTGGACCTGTACTTGGACTTATTGAAGTTCAAAGTGGAGAAGAGCTTTTGGCACAAGTATGTGCTACCAAAAAGGCACATGGTCCGCTTGAACATTCGGGAAAGCCGAGGGAAACTAGGGCTCAATCCTCTCAAAAATTGTCCAAGCTTGTCTGCTTTTCCACTCACCTCCCTGAACTTTGCTTTGAGTTCAGAGTTGCACTGCAGCTCAATGAGCTCCATTTGAAGCACAGAAGGGGCATCTTGCACATCAAAGGAGAAGGGGTCCGCAAAAATGTGAAAGGTGGCTCTGTGTGTCTTGAAGTCAGCAAATCTGTGATCAAATTCCTCCTGTAGCCTCAAAATGACATCAACATACTCGTCAGCACTGAATGGTGTGCCTGCATCCACGAGTGCCTTGCATGCTGGGAAATGGCAAAGGTTTGTCTGAGAGAGCTGAGCTTTCCAGAGCGCCAGTTTTGTGGAGAATGCTCTCACGTTGTCATAGGCAGCACTGACAAGTTGCCCCTGGCCTTGTAACGTCTTGTTCAGTACATTAAGCTCTTGTGTCATATCAACAAGAAAAGCTGAGTCCATGAGCCATTTGGGATCAGTTAGCACAGGAACACTAACTCCATCCTTCTCCATGAAGGCTTCACTTCTGCTCTCAACTCAAAAAGTCTCTTTAATACATTTCCCCTGCTGAGCCAACGTACCTCAGTGAAGTCGAGCACATCCCCATATTCTGACTCCATTTCCTCTAAAAAAGCACAGAACCTTCGGTGCTTTAAGCCCCTGGATCTGATTTGGTTGATGCATTTCACAACAATAGACATCACATTGTCAAACTTCAGGCATTTGCTGCAAAGGACCTGCTGATGGATGATGCAGTGCAGAGCAATGGCCTCCTCCACGCCTTCCTCTTCCAGTTTGTTTTGTGCCACCAGTCCATGTTTCCTCCCTGTCATTGATGGCGCTCCATCTGTTGTTATTCCAACAAACCTCTTCCATGGCAAACCAACATTCTCAATGGCATCACACAGCTTGTAAATATCTGCTGAGCGGTGGTCTGGCCATGCATTGGAATTACTGTGAGCAGCTCCTCCATCACTTCAAAACTGTCATCAACACCACGGACATACATTGGGAGCTGGGCAGTGTCGGTGATGTCTGTGGTCTCATCAAGAGCGACTGAGTATACACTGAAACATTTGGCTTTCTCACACAGTTGGTCATAAATGTCACTTGACAGGTCAGAAATGCGATCTGCTGCGGTGTTGGCAGAAAGGCTGATGTTGCTAAACTGACCTTTCTTTCCCGGACAGACTATATTTGCAGCCTGCAATATGCACTTTTAGACAAATGCACCTTCTGTGAATGGCTTCCCTGCTTTAGCAATCATCTCACTAACCACGTGGCTCCGACTGCTGCATTATTCTCTTTGGTTGCTTTCTTGGAGAAATCTTGCTGCCTCAGTAGATCTGTTTTAAGACTGGCAACCCGGTTCGCTCTCTCGTCTCCCTGGTATTCTGCATCCAGCTCAGCATGTCTAGTTGTGTAATGACGTTTCAAATTGTATTCCTTGTGCAGCGCAACTTTCTCTGTGCAAATAAGACAGGTCGGGGTGCCCCTGTGCTCAACAAAGAAATATTGCATTTCCCACTTTTCCTGAAATTGTCGGTGCTCATCACCAACCTTTCTCTTCACCGCAGGCTTTGAAAAAGACATGTTTGGGGCTATGTGACATTTATAATTCTACTTGGTGTCACTGTCGCATTGAAGTTTCAATCAAGCGTTTAGCCGACGGACGGGGAACGTCTCAACGCGTAGAGAACGTCATTTCTGCTTCTTTTTCTTGCAACCGTAGCACGGCGATCGGCAGATAAAAAGCCGGTAGCAGTCTCCTTTGTGTTTACGCTCGATGTTCATGTCTTTCATGACGACACGAACACCGTGGCGTTTGCAGATGGTAGAAAGTGCAGGGATAGCGAGCGCAAAAAAGGCGACTGCTCACGGCGCCGGGCTGTTGTTACAGGAGAAAGAAGCGGAAATGACACCGTGACATATAACAAATAACATCAGCTGTTTCTGATGTTAGTTGTTTTGACTGCTTTTACATTATATTGAAATATATGTAATGTTCATGTTTGCTGCAATGCAAACGCAGTGATGCAAATAAAAACATGGAGCCACAAATTACGGTGCGACCCTATAATTAGTCCGGGTTACCGGGGACTGTTGTTGCCGATGAACAGGTGTCGCTATGTGACTGCAGACTAAATTGGGCTGCATTGAGTTCATGACTTTTCTTTTATCCCGCCGCCTACGCATCACTGTGAGAGTTAATATGAGATCTCTCTCTGTGGAAAAATAACTTTAAATCCCACTGACGTGTGTATAAATCTATATACGTATAACGTCCCGCTGGGCAGCAACTTAAAAAAACAACTTTTTTTGAAGTGTTGTGAACGCAGCGCGCTGGGGCGAATGTCGGCATTTGCCCAATAGAAAGGAGGAAGCCAGCCAGGCACAGGAAAGAAAGAAACACTCCAGGGCAACGCTGCTGGAACTTTGACTCATTGAGAAATGTTTCCCTGCTTGCATCAAGCCCGGCTGGTGTCCCCTGAGATCCATATCCCACCCTGATTGGTGGGTTAATTCAGCTCCGCCCACAACACTGTAAAGTGTCATACATTATCAAACTAACATTACATTTTCATATTAAGGTGGGGCCAAAAACTATCGTCCTGCGGGCCGCAATTGGCCCGCGGGCCGCGAGTTTGAGACCCCTGGTGTAGGAGGACACCTACTCTGTGTCTGGTTAAGTATAAGAGCCCTTTGTTAGGGGGACCGCTGGACTCTTAGCACCAGCTTTGGGGTCACAGGGTCACATCTGGAACACACACACACACACACACACACACACACACACACACACACACACACACACACACACTATGCACAGACTGGTACTCTTTGTTCATACCTGTGTAAGACGTCATAATGAACTTGTGCATATTCATGTAAGCTCAATAAAGAGCAGTGTTACGAGGGAGCAGACGAGAGCGACTGAGGTCAAGTGAAGGAACGGCGCTGTCACAGTTCTCTCCCTCATCAATTGTCTGCTTCCAGCGGTGGGTCTGTGCTAGACGACCCATCACCAGCTTTTTCCACTGGTTACCAGTACGTGGTAGAATCCACTTCCAGATCTGGTTGTCTTTAAATCTGTGAATGGATTGGCTCCATCTTATCTCTCTTTAACAAAAGAATCCAAGTGGAGCCCTCAGGTCTGCAGATAAGCAGCTTCTGACCAGAACTAGACGTAAAAACAGAGGTGAGCTTTATCGATGGCTGCAGCCAAACTCTGGAACAGTCGCCCTTCACATCAGGTCGTCACCAACACTGGACATTTTTAAAAGCCGGTTGGAAACACATTTGTACTCTGTAGCTTTCAATCCTGACCAGTCTTTATAGTCATTACTGTGTATGTTTCCTATTTTCTCTCTACTCTGTGCAGCACTTTGGCTCAAGCTGTTTTTAAATGTGCTGATAAATAAATGTAGATTTCTTTGAATAAAACAGTGGAGCCGAGCTTTGAGCTCAGTGTGTAACAGTGTGTGTGTGAGAGCCATGTAATGTCCATGTGTGCATGCTGACTGTGCTGCTCTGACCCCCCTCCTCCTTTCAGGGTGGAGCCTGCTGGAGTCCGATGGTTGAGACCAGGTCTGAGGAAGTGTAAGTGTGTTTTTAATGGGATTCATGAAAACAAAGCAGCACACATTCAACCATCTTCATCATGTCAGGAGTCATCATCAAAGTGTCAATCAATGAACAGATGATGGATCAATAACTGCAGCTGGATTGTGTTTGTTCTCTCCATCAGATTCCTGTCAACTCACAATCGACACAAACACAGTGAACACAAAGCTCCAACTGTCTGACAACAACAGGAAGGTGACACGTGTGAGGAAGGTTCAGTCATATCCTGATCATCCAGACAGATTTGATGTTTGGCCTCAGCTGCTGTGTAGAAATGGTCTGACTGGTCGCTGTTACTGGGAGGTCGAGTGGAGTGGAAACGTTTCTATATCAGTGAGTTACAGAAGCATCAGAAGGAAAGGACTCAGTGCTGACTGTTTGTTTGGACGGAATGATCAGTCCTGGAGTCTGAGCTGCTCTGATGATGGTCTTCGTTATGTCTGTCACAATACCAGTGTAACATCCGTCTCCGTCTCCTCCTCCTCCTCCTCCTCCTCTGTCTCTAACAGAGCAGCAGTGTATGTGGACTGTCCTGCTGGCACTCTGTCCTTCTACAGAGTCTCCTCTGACACTCTGATCCACCTCCACACCTTCAACACCACATTCACTCAAACTCTTTATCCTGGTTTATGGGTCGGTCGTGGTGACTCAGTGTCCCTGTGCTGAGTGGAGTGTAAAGAGTGTCTCCTGTTACAGAAACACTCTGACTGTTGAACAGATAGTTCAGTCTGTACATGTCTGTCTCTTTCACTCACAAACACGTTTTCAGATTCATGGATTCAATCAGTTGATGTTTGAAACTCTTCTAAATGATTCCTTGTAAACTTCTTCAGTCACAAACAAACAGGAAGTGATGTCACATGTGTTCCTGTCCACACAGCAGAATGAGTCTATTGCTGACAGTGATGTACAAACAGAGTGAGCATTTCTGAGGCCCAAAATAAACTGAGTAGTTCACTGAATGAACAATGGACTGTGAGCTCAGTTCCTTCATCATTAGTATGGATTATATATGTATATGTATTATATTAGTATCATATATATCAGGTGCTGCTGCTTTCAGTCATTGTGCAAATGTGCTGTTTGTAAGCTTGTAAAGCTGCAGTCAGCTGAGACTGAAGAAGTCACCTGATCAGTGAGCAAACGTTTCTGAAAACGTCCAGATGAACAGAATCAACCTTTTGGGATCAGCCAGCAATGCAGCATCATTGTTGTTCAGCTTCAGAGGTTTGCAGGAATGAACTGATGAGCAGAAACAGCTGCAAAGTCCAAGAAAATACCAGCTGGAGTTCAGCTGCATTTGAAGAAGTCAAAGAAAAGTAAGGATGGCAAAGGGCGACGTTTTCTTCCAAAGAGCTGCAAACATGGTCGACGCCTCATTAGAAGAATCATCTGGACATTTGTGAGGAACTCTAACCAAGAAAGCAACGTCACACAGATCCAACAGACAGTTTCCATGACTGCAAGTGTTGAGTGGAAAAATGCTACATTGCATTATTGCATCCTCTCACCACAGGAGGCGCTGTTGGCACCACTGATTGCTGATCAGCTGTTCTCTGATGATCTGATTGATACTGTGAATAACGGGACTCACTGAACTCTGTGACACAGTGAAGATTACAGAGTTTAACTTCAACATCTGACTGACGTCACACAGACAGAAGGATGAACCAGTGAGGCACAGAACACAGTTACTGGAGATACTGGATCAGCTCCATGTGAACCTCTGATGGAGAAGCTGCTGAGCCAGAGAAACATCAGGACATGACAGCAGCTGCACTTATCTAACAACATGTAGCAGAGCTGATCTATGTTAGAGGATCTATCACAGCAGCTGCAGCCAAAGTCCAACACTGGATACCAGCTGAGCCTGTGCTGAGTGTAGTGTTACAGGAAAAGGGCAGAAACACTGGTAGCTCCCAGTGATGCTGACTGGGGCACAGAGCTGAATGATGCAGCATCAGGACACTGTTTCAGTCTGACTGACAGAGAAACCTGTAGCTGTATCTACATGTGAGGCAGAGGCCACACAAGCAGCTTTCTATGTTTCACAGTGACTGAGATCTTCAGTGGGGGTGGACATGCTCCTGTACAGACCTCTGAGGAGAACCAAGGTGCAGTCAAAGAGTCCAGTCTGTCCTCACAGATGTGAACATGTGCTTTCATCAGGTCTGCTGTCAGCTAGCAGGCTCACATCAGAATCACTGTTCCTGAAAAACACAGTCTGTGTGACATCATCAGTCAGCTGATGGTCCCAGATCTGAATGGTTTCTGTCTCTACTGAGGAAGTCAGAGAATATCACTGAGGTGTGGATCAGGTCTGAGTGAGCTGTGGAGGGACAGCTTTAAACAGTCCACAGGTCTCACGTCCTGCTCAGTCTGGTAGCAGATACCTCGTATTGTTCCAGATGTGCTGACATCAGCAGCAGCACAGCTGTGTGATACCATGAATCTCAGTTATTGATCCAACACACAGTAAATACAAAGATCAGGATTTCTGAGAGTAATCATTATGAGTCTGAACACATGATCACTGAATGTTAGTCTCCACAATAATAAGCTAACACAAGCAAACACAGCTTTCAGCTCTTATTTTGAAACTGGCTTATTTAGAGAGCTGTGATGTGAGCGTGCCTGGCTCTGAGGCACTTGGGTCAGCCTCTGTTGTTTAGAAGTGTTACAGACTGTGAATGACACAGACCTGTCAGTTTCCATGTTTGTCTGTAACACAGCTCAGGGCTCCATGCTGAACGCATCCATCCAGTGTTATTGATCCAGGACTGATACCAGCATTGGGATCAATACTACAACACACAATCACATGTGTCCACGTGATGCAGTTTGAAGAGCAATCAGATGTCTCTGTATGAGGAGGCGGGGTCACAGGAGGTTCACAGAAACTCTGCAGCAGCATCATCAGCTCACATGGAAACTTTGATGATTCACTTCTGTGGTGTTTTTACAGAAACACGTCACAAAATTAGCTCCACCTGTTTTGTGAGCTTTGAGTTTCTTGTCTTCATCCTGGATTCTTGTGTTGCTGTTTATAAACACACAGCAGATATTTCCTGGTTGCTTCCTTGATGACCACATGAAGCTTTCTGAAGCTTGGATTGAAAACGCTTCATTACTCAAAGCTTTCCAACACAGGCCTCTGTGCTGCCATCTGGTGGACAAACACATGAAGTGCAGCGTGAAGCTACAAATGAAACTGCTTCAGCTACGTTTATATATAACATACTATAACCTATATAACTATATGTATAGTGTATTATGTAGGTGTTAGAGCTGGGGGTAGAACTGCTGATGGCCTGGTTGTTATTCATGTTCCCCATGGTTCACCAGCTCTCACACAACATCAGCACCAATGATCCACGTCCTTATAAACCTCTGAATCAGGTCCTGAAGCTGTGACGTCCTGAGTGAAGACCTCACTGATCACATGACTCTGGTCACCTGGACTCAGTGTTTCTGAAGCAGTGTGCTGGGTTTTTAAAAATACGTGGCTGCTGCCTGATGTTGGGCCCACAGAGGAAGACGACTCACTCGCTCTTCTTCACTTCCTCCTTAAACATGTGGAAGGAGAGCAAAGTGCTGCCAGACTCTTATTTCTGACAGGAACAGAAGAAACCACAGCAAACTGGTCCAGTTCTTCATCTTCATCACAATCTGTTTATTTCTGATGGTGTCTTCAGTCTGAGGTTTGAAGTTTCCATGTCTGTGTGATGTGTGGTGTGAAGGCTGCTGGTTAAACTGGGACTCACTGTTTAAAGCACTGAGTGCTCATAGAGAGATGCTCCATGAGTCCCAGTACAGACTACAAACATGGTGGAAACTTAGCTTTGATATCCACACACTCTGCACGTCTGTGAGTAACTGTGATGAAGATGTGCAGAGATCTGTGTCCAAACAGGAGAAAGACTGTAAAGACTCTGTGCTTCTAACAGCCTCTGTTAACATATGTGAGGCTGTTTGTTGTTGTTGCCATGGAGCTTTTCACTGTTTGGGTCAGCAGGTCATGTGATCAGGTTTGTTCTGCTGGACGATGGTTCAGTGTCAGGTTTGTTTGCATTCATCAATAAATATCTAAATAAATCAAAGACTCCATGTTTGTTCTTTCATCATGTGACCTCTGCTCATCCATCTCTGTGTGTATCAGGATACATTTGGTTCATAATACACAGAAAAATCAGAGTTATTACCTGTAATAAATGTGAAAGATTCCTGCAGTGATAACCAGGCAGGACTGAAACACATCCAAGCTGTCACCACGGTAACAGCACCGTCCATCCACAGGTGAGGGGAGGAGCAAAAAGAGGGACTTTGACCATTTTATACTAAAAACACTCAACTAATGTTTCTAATATGAAACAAATAAGCCCACATTAATGTGAGCGTTTATTAAATAATAATAATGATGATTTCCTCCTGATCTCATTTCCACAGCAGAGAAAACTGTGGTGTATATTGAGGTGGAGGGTGTGGTCTGTGGCTCAGGTGTAGAGTGAGGGTGGGGTGCACCACAGCAGCATGCTGGGACTGCTGAGGGTGGAGGAGGGAGTGATGATGACATCAGAGCTGCAGCACAGAGACCAGTGAACACACAGTCTGTTCATCTTTGCATAGATACAATATACAGCACAATATTGAATGACAGACACGCTGTGGGAGCTTCCACAGATACACTGACGTCAGCATCCAGAGTCCTCCTGCTGCTCCCCCCTCAGAGCCCCGTGATCAGCACCAACACATTCAGTTAGATGACAGAGTCCAGCTTAGGGATGGGTATTGATAAGATTTTAACGATTCCGATTCCATTTTCGATTCTGTTTAACGATTTGATTCTTTATCGATTCTCTTATCCATTCTTTTGTTTTTTTTAAAAAAGGAGAACACTAAGGTCGATTAGCTTAGAACTTTGTTTTATATCTTCTCTTTGAACAAGATAGAAATTTAGGAGTAACATGGCCTTACAAACCCAACATTGAGATCTTGAGAGATCCAGCCTACGACTCTTCAATGGGGTGTCACAGGGTCCCCAGGAAAAAAAATTGTAAATGTAAAATAATAAAATAAATATTCTTGTGAGACATATCACATATTGACGGGGTCAGGTTATGTTAAAAAGTATAAATTGTTATACTTTGTTCATTGGTTTAAAGGTACCCCACACTTCTTTTTTTGTTTGCTTGTTTGTTCTGGTGTATTTTTCATTTGAACTGTTACTCTGCCAGAGTACTCATATTTACAAGATGGCATTGAACGCCCCATTGGTGTATCAGGAAAACTATTTTGTACGTATGTTCCTTGAAGGGGATTGAAGTCGTTCTTTTTTCCACCGCAGCGAAGGCTAGGAGTAGGAGAGGAGCCAGGGCTGGACTGGGACAAAAAATCAGCCCAGGCATTTTGACTACAGACCGGCCCACCAGGATAAAGATTGAAAATGTGACGTCATTCAGGGGTAAAACCGCAAAGGATTCTGGGAACTTGTGGCAAGAGGTACTAGCGCACGCAGGCGTTCAATAGTTGGGTTGCGGTCACGTGGTTCTGATGACGTGCGGAGGCAGCGCGATTTTTGAGTGGAGGGCGGAAGTAAACATGGAGGACACTGTGGAGAGTCAGGAGAGCAGCTATTGTGCAACTTTAGACCCCGTTTCTCGGGAGAGATATAAACAGATAGTTAAAAAATATATCGGACGTTGTAGATAATAGCAATGTTATGTTTGTCCATACTGCTTCCTGTTGCTGCCGTTACGGAGAGTTCCAGCAGGTGTCGCTGTGGTTCTCTAGAGGTCTTGGTGTACTTCCTGTTATGAGTGTACGGACGTTCATGTTGGCTGCTAATAAACGCCTGGCATACAGTTACAGCGGACTGGTTATTATAAGCAAAACCTACATGGTGTCAGAAGTGGGATTTCCTAGAAAGCCTGCACAGTCCAAGAAGAAAAGCAGAGCCGGTAAGGAAGACGAAAAAAGCAATCACCGCACAACATGGCGGACGGATTCCGGCGCCCAGATCCTCTCATCTTTGACGGCAACGTCGCTGAAAACTGGCGTAAGTTTGAGCGCGAATATGACATCTTTATCGCCGCTGCCCATAGTGACAAAAATGCTAAGACTAAGGCCTATATACTCCTCAATCTGGCGGGACCAGAGGCCATTGAAAGAGAGCGATCATTCACGTATGCCCCCGCAGTAATATCAGCTGAAGGCATAGAAGAAGTCGCCGCGGAATCAAGGGAAGATCCCGCATGTCTAAAGAAAAAGTTCAGGGAAATCTGCAACCCAGAGACCAATGTCATAATGGAGAGGCATAACTTTAACAAAAGACAACAGAAACCTGGTGAAACCATTGAAGCATATGTGAGCACGTTAAAGAACATGGCCAGAACCTGCAGCTTTGGTGCACTACAAGACGAGCTAATCAGAGACAGATTAGTATGTGGTATAACCAGTGACAGCGTCAGACGTTCCCTGCTTAAAGAGACGGAACTCACTCTTGCCAAGGCGTATATGCCAAATAAGCGAGCTCACAGATCAACATAGCAAAGCCCTCTCTACACCAAAGCATATTACATCTGCTAGTGTGGACACCGTACAGATTAAACATGACAAGTTCAAACGGAAAACAAATAAACTAATAACGAACATTCAAAACTGCAGAAACTGTGGCGGTTCGCATCCAGCCAAAAGGGAGCAATGTCCTGCTTTCGGACAACAGTGTCACGTCTGCAAGAGATACAATCATTACAAAAAACAATGCAGATCAGCAAAACCGCATCACAGAGGCAGACAAGTTAACCAAATTTCAGAGGATGCTGACCCAGACAGTGATGAGACATTTTGCATTGAGCACCTAACAATGGAGGGTGAGAACAATCACAACAAAGAAGGATACTGCACAGTCAAAGTTTCTGATAAGGCCCTCAAACTAAAAGTAGACACTGGGGCAAAGTGTAACGTAATCTCACTAGACACTTACAAAAAGATCGGCAACAACGAAACCCTATTCAAGTCACTTGTAAATCTTGTTGCATTCGGAGGCACGAAGATCAAGACCACAGGCACAGTTACTCTCAAGTGCAAGCTAGCTGGACAGTTATATGACCTGCAATTCCAAGTTGTAAAACACGATGTGCAACCCATCATCGGATTAAAGGACAGCGTGCGAATTAAACTGGTTAGTTTCAGCAAGGAAGTCTACCAGGTTGACACAGATCAGGATGAGACACTAGCGCAGAAAGTGTTTCATGAATACACAGACCTGTTTGAAGATGAAGTCGGTGACTTACCTGTAACCTACTCAATGAAACTCACTCCAAACGTGTCACCTGTCGTCAACCCTCCAAGACGCGTTCCTGTTCCTATGCAGAAAAGAGTTAAAGAGGAACTCCAAAGAATGCAGGCCCTGGGAGTAATTGAACCAGTGGAGGAGCCCACGGAATGGGCATCCAACATGGTCGCAACACACAAAAAGAATACAGATGATGTTCGTATCTGCATTGATCCAAGGGATCTGAACAAGGCACTAATGCGACCTCACCATCCCATGCGAACTGTGGAGGAAGTAGCTGCTCAGATGTCGGGAGCAACCATCTTCTCAGTTCTGGATGCAAAGAGCTCCTTCTGGCAAATCAAATTAGATCCTGCCTCATCTCTTCTCACTACATTTGCAACACCTTTCGGCAGATTCAAATTCCTGAGGATGCCCTTTGGCATCAACACTGCTTCTGAAGTCTTCCAGAGAGCCATGGAACAAATATTCATGGGATATCCATGCGCAGTGATTGTGGACGACATCATAGTGGGAGGCAAAGGAATAGAGGAGCATGACAAAAATTTAAAAAAAGTTCTGGAGCGGGCCAGACAAGTAAAACTCAAACTGAATCCAAAAAAGTGCAAGTTCAGACTTAAAGAAGTGAGCTACGTGGGACACATATTCACTGACGAAGGGCTAAAAGCAGATCCAACTAAAATCTCCGCGATCAATGAAATGCCACCACCAGAGGACAAGACGTCTCTCCAACGTTTCCTGGGAATGATCAACTACCTGGGCAAGTTCATCCCAAACCTAAGTGAACTGTCAGCACCACTTCGTCAGTTACTTCACAAGGATGTGGTGTGGAGCTGGACTCAACATCAGCAGGATGCTTTCAACAAACTTAAAACATGCCTCACTAGCCCACCAGTACTTCAATACTATGACATGCACAAGCCAGTGACTCTCACATGTGACGCTTCCCAGCATGGTCTAGGGGCTGCATGCCTTCAGGACGACAAACCTGTGGCGTATGCATCAAGAACTCTAACTCCAACGGAGAGAAGGTACGCTCAGATAGAGAAGGAGTTACTAGCTGTAGTGTTCGCATGTTACAGGTTTTACGACTACATCTACGGAAAGCCAGTGGTGATTGAAACTGACCACCAGCCTTTGGTCACAATCCAAAACAAACCTTTCCACACAGTCCCGGCACGGCTACAGCGCATGATGCTACGATTACAAAAGTTCAACTTGACTCTGGTGTACAAGAAAGGCAAACACCTTTACATCGCAGACACACTCTCTCGCACACCAACGCTGGATGAGCAACCTCTAAAGGAAGAGGGGCGCGACTTCGAGGTAATGTCACTTCAGCTCATCTCACCAAAATGCCTACAAGAGCTCACCGAACACACCTCGAAGGACGCTACCCTACAGACACTTGCTCGCTACATCTAGCAGGGGTGGCCAAAACAAGCAAGTAGTGTGCCTATAGAAATAAAACCATTCTTCAGCTACCACGATGAACTAATCATCGACAACAATGTCATTATGAAAGGCAACAGAGCCATCGTTCCAGCATCACTACATGAAACCTATCTGCAGGAACTACACAAGGGACATCCAGGCATGGAGTCTACAAAAAGGAGAGCTAGGGACAGCGTATTCTGGCTGACAATAAACTCTGACATTGAGAACAAAGTCAAATCATGCAGCATTTGCAACAGTCTAAAGCCTCACCAACAAAAACAACCCCTGAAACTACACCAAATTCCTGATCTTCCCTGGTCCATCACAGCCACAGACATATTCGAATGGGACAATCGCCACTACCTCGTGCTCGTGGATTCATATTCTGGATGGTTTGAAATAGATAAACTTGAAAACCTAACATCTGCCTCGGTCATTAACAAACTCAAACACCACTTCTCAGTACATGGGATACCACAGAAACTGTACTCAGACAATGGCACCCAGTTTACCAGCCAGACCTTTCGTGAGTTTGCCACACACTGGGAGTTCATACATGTCACAAGCAGCCCTGAGTTCCCTCAGTCAAATGGACTCAGTGAAAGAGCTGTCCGGAGTGCTAAAAGACTCCTTGAAACATCAAAAAGGGATGGAACTGATTTCTATTTGAACCTGTTACATCTACGCAACACGCCACGAGACAACATTCTTGGCTCACCAGCACAGAGGCTGCTGTCAAGACGAACGCGGTCAACCCTTCCTGTGTGCAAAAAACTGCTAACACCAACAGCAAAAGTGACAACCACTATCAAAACTCAACTCACAAAAAAGCGTAAAACTCAAAAACAGCACTACGACAAGTCCAGCAAGCTGCTCAGTCCATTAACACCAAACGAGGTGGTGAGATTACAAACACAGAGAGGACATGACAAGATTGGAGTTGTAAGTAAAGTATGTGCTGAACCTCGCTCATATGTCGTTGAGTCGGGTGGAAAAGAATACAGGCGCAACAGACAACATCTTCTGCCTGTGAGCGAGCCTCAACCCGAAAAGCTCGCTACAACACAAGATGAACTGGACTCATCTCGACGAGCGGATGAAACTGAACCTAATAAAACACAAACCAACAAACATGAAACAGTTCAAGTTCAACTCGACCCACCACAACATGGCACAAAACAGCAGGAACAGGTGACAACACCTACAAAATGCCAAGTACGCTCTGATGACAACTTGTACCGAACCAGATCTGGTAGAGTGTCTAAACCGAATAGTAAATACGTGGATTAAAAGCACACTGGTGCTGTGTTTTCTGTTTTGAAATGTGTTTTATCTCGTGTTATGTTATTGCATACTTGTTGCAGTTATGACAATGATTACTGTGAATTTCATTTGATATTTGAAGCCTCATTTTGTTGTGTAATCCATAACCTGATAAGTTCTTCCATCACGGTGGTGTTGTTTGATTTGGGTTTGCCTGGACAGTGCAAAATAAAGAAGAAGAAAAAAAAAACTGAAAAGGGGGATGTAGATAATAGCAATGTTATGTTTGTCCATACTGCTTCCTGTTGCTGCCGTTACGGAGAGTTCCAGCAGGTGTCGCTGTGGTTCTCTAGAGGTCTTGGTGTACTTCCTGTTATGAGTGTACGGACGTTCATGTTGGCTGCTAATAAACGCCTGGCATACAGTTACAGCGGACTGGTTATTATAAGCAAAACCTACAGACGTGATCCGTATTCTTTGAAAATGTCCGAATACACCACAGAAGTAAAGGATTTGCCTACTATCGAGGCTGTGGATATCACCAACTACTTGGTCCTCCAGACTTCTTACTACACTAGGCAGCAAATGAAAGCTTTCAAGAGTCTGGAGGCGTACAATTTTTTTGTCAGCGGGTGGGTCCACAACCTTGGAACAAAACATCTCCGTGATGGATACAGTTTGGTGTTTGCAAGGGTGAGTGTTTGTTCTTATATTGCTTTATCTTAAACACGCTAACAGTTAGTGGTAGCGGCTTTAACGTCAACAAACATGCCACATCCTTAGGACTTCGTTAGAGTTGTTTGTTTCAAGGTAAACCATTCTCAGAGGTCTAACGAGACATCTCTGAAGACTTGGGTAATTGCAAAGGAGGATGGAGAAGTGATTGCAGCTCATTGCAATTGTATGGCAGGGTTAGTAGCCTAATTAAGTTGCAGTTCGGGGTTCTCCACTGTCACTAGGCTCAAATCTGGGCTCTCAGCCGTCTGTTGCATATCCAAAATCGCCTCTGCACATCGATGCTGTTCTGCCTTAAGCTTCATTATTTTCTCTCGTTTGAGAACTGATTCAGATCTGGGTTTTCATTCGTAGCCGAGATTGACCGTCGGAGCCCAGTCCTCCGACTCTTCGTCATCCAAAGCACTTGGGCAGCCTATAGTCCCAATCAAGTCAATATTAGACTACTAACTTAAAAGCACTAAGTAAACGAGAATTTAACGACAACCTAATGCTAATAAGTTCGTTTGCAAACATAACATTACCTCTGACGAAGTGGTCGCTGCAGACACGGGCATTGGCAGACTCTGCTCCTCCCGACTGTAAACGTAAATTTAAAATCCATTTTTTCCTACGTTTTTCGGTTAGAATTTTCCATTTTTCTCCTCTTCGTTGGGCTATTTTTGGTACCCTAAAATACCGTTTATCAGTTTCTCGGGTCGACCTACTGGAGCATCCGTAAACACAACAGGACATAGGCATTTTGCGTACTGTCTGTCTGTGATTTTGCGCTTATCTTTTTCACTTCCGACCGCCAGTCAAATTTCGTGCTTTACGTCGACGTCACGTCTACGTCAAATGAAACCTAGCTATTGAACTCAGTTACACAGCGATAAAAAGAAACCCAAAAAATGGCAAGAAGCTGTTGTATTATTAACTGCAATAGCCGGTCGCATGACAGCCACGGAAAGCCGACGGGTAAAGAGATAGTTTTTTTTTTTTTAATCGGATTACGTCGTTGAAGAGAAATTTTTAAGCCATGTTTCCGAAGTAAGAGCCGACGAATGGTCTGGATATACCAAAACGTCTCAGAACACTCCAGCTCACATGTTAGTCTGCTCCAAGCATTCCCACAAAGGTCAGAGTTTTGTAGTATTAATACGTCATTTTTCTTAACATAATTAGTATAATAATAATTAGTGATATAGGTTACAAGCAAGTCTGGCGCTGAACAGAAGTTGTCGCGCTATGCTCCTGTGTTTATTGTGCATAAATAGTGAATTGTCCTGACACAATATTGCGTTTCGCTTCTGTTATTACCATGGCACATTGACAAAAACATATACTTTTATTCACAGGGTAAAACAGTTGTTTTGTATCACTAATTGTCCAGTGCGATTACAGCATACAATATTGTAACAACCGTGGGTTAGTGGAGCTGAACTGACTAAACTGCTCACTAGCTCAAACGGCTAGCGGGGCTCTAGCAGCTATCGCTAAACTTCGCAACGAATGGAGAGCGCTCGTGCCTCATACACCACACAACCCCGAGCGTCTCAGCAGCAGACTGATAATCCCCAAATGATCCAGCAGGAGGCTTTAGTGGTTCACACCAATCGTTTATTTACCATCTTTTTCTACAACAATGTAATGCTGCTGACACCAAACCCCTATCACGCTCCCACCACATAGAGTCGCGGTGTCAGCCAACCATGCCAATTCAACCCACTCCACAGAACACACATCAACTTCACTGTGGCTTACATTAACATAACACTAACACAACATGCGAATCAAACACATAGGAACTAGCAGAGCGATAGAAAACACAGACAACACAATACCCAGAATGCACCTGGCTAACAACCCCAGCCAGGTCATTACAATATTATTGTCACTGCTACATTTCTGTAATGCTACCAGAAATTATTTCCACTACTAATTAATTACCGTTGAGCTCAAAGGTTATATATTAATAAACGGTTAACAAATGTTTATTTATGATGACGATTTGTGAGACTGGTAAACTTACCTTTGTTCGTACGATGGTCTTTCGGTGCATTTCAAGGTCCTGTACCCATCCGTCGGTAAACTGTACCTGGGCTTGTTGCAGTGACCTGAAGTTACTAAACTTCACGAGTGTATGCACTCACTCCAAGAACCGTATAATTATAAATCTGAGCGTGGTGAAAGTTGGGCAGCACACTGACGTCTTTTGTCCACTCTGTGCGCTCATAAGGATCTGACCCTTTCACTCCTTTGATTTTTTTCCTCGTATCTTTTCTTTGTCTTTTCGTCGAGTCTGTCTTTGTACCGACCGGCATTGTTCTCCTTTTGTTTTGTACATTCCTTTTTGTGCGGCAAAGAAAAATGCAAGAAAGAAAAAAGAAAAAACAAGAAGGTATTGGAACCGGAGAATGAACGTTTTGCGGTGCTGCAAATGCTTGCATTTGATGCGGTACTTGGATTGTTTTGCCACGAGTTCCCGGCATGCAATGCGCGAAAATCACGTGATTGCTAAACAAGGGGGCGGGTGCATCCAGCCTCCTCGGCTGTAATTGGTCCAGCCCAGAGTCGATCATGACCAATTGGCCAATCCAACACCTTTCATTATATATACCCTTCCTAAAAAAAAAATCCATCGGCCCATAAAAACAAAAAATCGCCAGCGGCCCACCGGGCAAACGCCCGGTATGCCCGATGGCCAGTCCAGCTATGAGAGGAGCTGCTGTATGTTTTTGTTATCGAATCGATCTGATTGTGAAATAAAGCATATGCAGTGAGAAAGCAACTCCAGAAGTCATCCCTGCCTTAAAGCTGCAACATTCTTCTGTAGCAATAACAAAGTATAACATAAATTGTTCTGTGGCAATTACACAAGAATATCCAGTAATGTCCCTGCCTACAATTAAACACATTCACTTACCAAAAATCGGGGGCATCTGCTGTGGCAAATGGGTTCAAGCCTTTGACCACAAACTTAGACACTGCTCGGTGACATTCGTCTATCCTGGCCTGAAAGGAGACGCTACCGGTAGACTGCAGCGAGAACTGCCAGCGAGCGCCAGCCAGACTCTGTCTGTCTCTCTCATCATGGTCACCTACATGTACAGTAATGGCAGGTCTTGTAATAAGGCAGATCACGCTAACATAATATGCACTGTTAGTTGATTATTTACCTGCCGCATTAACGGGAGAGGACGTGCAAACGTTAGCGCTGCTGCTGGGTTGAGAGTCACGAGTCCGGAGCGGAATTAAAAACGCGTGTCATCGCGTGTTTTGTGAGCAAATGCTTTTACATATTCGTAGTGTTTCCTCCCTTAAATGAAATATCTACTTTGCAAGTTGCCCTGTTGTCATCGGTTCTCATAAAGTATAATCAAACTTTTGAGCGTTTGAGCCGCTTAGGCGCCGTGTTTCCTGCCAGGTAAATGACGCTCCGCAACGTGGTGACGTCATTCGGGGCGACTGGAATCGATAAGGGAATCGTTTGCAAAAATGGCAAACGATTCCAAGGAATTGAAAGAGTGGGAACCGGTTCTCAACAAGAACCAGTTTTCGATACCCATCCCTAGTCCAGCTGCAGCTAGAATCAGCTCCCCTCTGTGAACAACAGCACAGCGTCAGTGTTTCACACTCAGTGAAAGGAGGAAACAGCAGAAGAACACCATGTGTGCTACGTTTCCCAGGACACACTACAAACTGCACAAATACAGAGCAGCACGTGGAAGGACCTGGAGCTGCATTTACAGAGCTGCAGACAGCGTGATGTCCTGTATGGACAGGTGGAAGGAACCAAGTCCTCAGCTGGAACACTCGTGTTTGTCCACAGACAGGAAACACAGCAGGAAACTTCCTCACAGAAGTGCAGCTCATGGATAACACACTTCCTGTCAGTCAGAATGAGGCTGCAGCCAAACACAGAAAGGTGTTTTTGTCCAGATGAGCCCAGAGAAGAAACACGAGTGTTCACAGACATCAGAAGCTCAGAGAGGTGAAACATGAGGTTGGAGTCCTCGTCAGCATCCAGAAGAGCTGCTGTGAAACCCTGAGTACTCATGACAGACTCTGATGGCACAAACACATCATGATTCAAACAGAAAGACAAACATGGAGCTCCTGATCCTCCTGCATGAGAACAAGCTGACATGAGCGCTGTGTCTGAGAGTGTCTCCCTGTCACAGTGACAATAACACAGCTGCTGCTCACAGTCATTAAACTGACCTGAGGTCAGCTGTGCTCCTTACATATGAACCATGTGACCTCACATCAGTGCTGTGGATGACTGTAGTCATAGAAGAGTAGAGCTGTAGCAGGTGGTGTGAGGAGGAGGTGGTGTATTCTAGTTAACGCAGTACTGAAACACTCCAGCAGAGGGCGCTGTTAAGTCCTTATTGTAACACAGTTACTGTGTGCAGTTAGACTTCATACATAATCTGCACTTATTTCCATTTAAACCTTAAAACAAACAAAAGGAAGCATCTCTATGGACAAACAAACCCCTCCACTTGGTTTGACCTGCTGATGTCATGTGTGACATCAGCAGGACTTTAAAATGAGGAAATGACGGGCGGGCGTTTCCCCACACCTGACCCTCATGAAGACTGAAAAGACAAACAAAGTAAGAACAAATGACTTAATCTGTAACATAATAAAATGTAAAGAAACATGTAACTGAGTATTCAGCTTCATTTGCAGAATGTTTGATTTGCCAGCAACTGAATGCTTCCACACACAAACCCGGCATAGTGAGTGAAGCAATGTTACTTAACAAATAGCAAATCATAGCAAATACATAGAAACAGAATAATGTGTTTAATATGCAAAAGAAGAAGAAGAAGTAAACACATATGGGACAAATGGAGACCATTGCAGCTCATCCACCAGTGGGGTAAAAAGAGCAACCAAGAAAGTGGCAGCCTGCACGGCCACAGATGTGCTGGAGGAGCTAGAAGCTCTACCCATGGAGAAACTCCTGGAGAACCTTGCTAAGCCTAACAGGGGACAGGTACTTCTGCCCAACCTGGCAGCCACAAAGTGAACTCATTTAGGTAAAGATAACCACATGCACCTAACCAGCCTGCACCAGCCTGACATTTCTTCCTCCTAAGTAAAAACCAATGGATGGATTGAACTTAGAGTCTCAGCTCAGTTTTCTATTTTGACCACCTACACCCCAAGATACTCTTTTAAAAAGTGTTGTTTTCAGATCCCTTTGAAGTTCATAAAGGGCCTGTTCATTTTCATTCAGATGTTTTATTACATAAATGTTACTGTTTTCTTTTGATTTATGCTCCCACTACACTGCACCTCTACAAACAACAATGCCACGGACTGTCAGCTGCTTTTACATGCTGTGAACATGAGTAGGTTTGATCAGAGTTTCAATTATCAAAGAAAAGACAAACTGAGCAAAAAGAAGGAAAAAAGACCAACTTCTTCCCAACTGACAAGAAAAATACTCGTCATGTTTTCATAATAAAGGATCAGGCTCCCCATTTATGACAGCTTGGACCAATAATGTCTGTTACACTGATGCTACTGTAGAGACAGGGTCAACATCTCTATTTAAATATAATTAATATACAAAACACAATAAAAGTTATACATGAATTATTCATTATTTTGACTATTGATAAAATTCATGTATACTAATCAAAGTTATACATGAGTAACGACATTATTAATAATGATTAATAATAATAATTCTAATGCCAACACGATGACTGTTCATAGCTCCTGCTTTGAAATACTGAACTTAAACATTGACCTGATGAAAGATCACAATTCACAGTGGCCCACTGTCAGAATCATTCTGAATATAAACTCATCGAGTTAATCTGAACCTTTCTCAAATGTGCTGTGAATAAATGCTGCTGCAAGCCACTGTGGGAAAGCTGTGTTATTATCATGGAAACATCTGTGACACAGAGGACGAGGACACAAAGGGACGACACGCAGAGGCTGTGTTAAAGTCAAAAATCCAAATCTTTAGTCCTAAACAGGCAGTGGTTACAAACAGGAAGACGAGCAGTCCATTAAACAGTCTACAGGGTCAAACATACAGAGAATTCAAACAGCTATTAAAAACAAATAACTGGACACTGAAAAACTTCAGTGATGTGTAAGGCACCAAAGGGAAGCAGCTGAGTATATTCAATGAATTCTCTTCAAATACAAAGACAGAAACTCCTACAGGCAGCATGCAAACTGAGCAGGATACACAAAGATCAGAGATTACAAAATAAATCAGAAAAGGATTTCAAACTTACTGAGAGCAAGGCCTCTGTTACAAATCTGTCTAATAGAAAAACATGCTGTACAGATACAATACGCTCAGTGTTCATGCTCATTTAAAAACTGGCTCTACCTGAACCACTTCAATATTTTATGAAGTCACTGAGTCGACCATTTCTACAGTTTGTTTCCTTCATTGCAGTTAGAGTGCGGCTGGTAAGGATGAAAACACACACAGAGCGTAAATTGTCTTTGTTAGTAACAAACGTCAGCAAAGAAAAGACAAAACACACAAACACTCATGATATTCATGAATCATTAGAAAGCATCCAAACATTCTGCTCGTGGACTTTTACAGTCTTATTTGCACTCGCTCATCTTCATAATCATCCTGATCAATACATGACAGGGGAGGCTTTGAGGTAGGCGGGGCTCTCTGCTGATGTCAGCATGAAAGGCAGGACCAGCGTCTGCCACATGTTGGTGAAACATCACAGTACACAGTCTGGTTTCCTTTCCAGATGTTGGACGTTTGACACTTCAACGTTGAGGCCAACAAGAAGACACAGTTTTGGGTCGGGTTGCTGCAGGGTTTCTAACTGAGCAAAAGCAGAAGCACACAGACCAACAGGGATCAGATGCTGAGTGTTAGAGGAACATCTGTGCTGATCACTGAATGCTGCTGTGGTCTCTTGTTGAAGTTGGCTGGTGGGACAGTCTAATAGTGATATCCTGCCCATCGGAGGAACACTTTTAAAAACACATGCAATACTTTGTTTGTGTTACAGTCACAGTTTATGTTATTTTTGTCCTTTAAAAGTGTTGCTGTACTATAAAGTCCTATAATTTGAGGCTAAAATGGCTCAGAGAGTCTCTCTCTCAGAGGATCTCCTTTGAAAGTGGAGACGGCTTTATCCGCTGATCCACGTCACTTTACCTGGATGTTTTCTTTGAAGCTGGGTGAAGACTCCTCTCCCTCACTCCTGCTGCAGCTGTGTGGTCCAGTTGGCCTCTGAGGTCACAGTCAACATCTGTAGCAGAAGAGGGGAAATAAAAGTCCAGGTTACCAAAACTGGGAGCTTTTCCAAAATAGAGCGTAACTGGACTTTTTCAGCCTTACAGGCAGATAGTCGTCTGAAGCTGCAGCTTTTTCTTTTTAGCTTTTTCCAATCTCTGCTCTCGGCTTTCTTTGAGAACATGTCTGCTTTCTTGGCATGGCTCTGTCTGCTGTTGGTGAAGAGACTAAATCCACATACTCGCTACTAAGATCTCCTCAAGTAGTCTCAACCAGATTACAGTTTAAGAGTAAATGTCTCCTGAGAGTTTCACCTTGGGGAGATGCTGTCTTGCTAACATGCAATCATGAGCATTAATCTATGAGGTGAAAAAGTCATTTTAAAAGCTCCAGCCACAAGTTTTATTTCATCTGTGTTTTGGTCAGAGTCCCATCAGACCTCCAGAATGGTGTCAGAGTGTTTTCTATCCACGTGATGAGCACAGGCCTCAGGTCCAGACCTCCACGGGCACCATAGCCTCTTTGGAGCTAATAGGTGCAAGAAGGTTTTGTTGGGATAGGAACTGAAGAGGAAACTGACGAGGAAGGCAAGGATCTTCTTCAGCTCCTCCGAGCCGGGACCTCTTTGTGTAGGCCAGCATTGGCCAGGTAGCCCTCCAGCATCGCTGGATGGCCGACAGTGGAAAACCTAGAGGAGTAGGAGAGAAACAGCAGCTTGGAGCATGTCTTTATACTGTTTAGTTTTTAGAGCCACAGACTTTCTTTTAATGTCATTGTTCAGGATCTATGACTGATTATGTATTTATTGTATTCCTCCATGACTGTGTGACAGCAAGTGGAAAAAACCAGCTTCACCTTTGTTGATATGCTTGTAATTTTAATATTGATTAAATGGCCATGAAATAATAGAAAGCTCATATATGAAAATGTATTTTAAGAAGTAAAATGTTAATCTGAGTACAAAGGAGTACACTCACCTTCTGGTAGATGGAGGTGTAGCGAGCGCTGGTGAACATCCAGGCCTCCTCGTAGAACTGATCACTGATTGGATCCAAAACATCGATGGAGGATCTGTGTAAGCGCTGAGGATCGTCCTGATGGACAGAACAGAAGGAGAGTGAGACAAGTGAAGATATACTAAACAACACTGTGACATGAACTGAGCCACACACAGTTTGATTCACAGGTGATTGACACATTATTTGACCACGAGCAATCTTTTCTGGTTTGACGCCGTCTTTGTAGCCAGAAACCAGCTCTCTCCTCGGCTTCCTCCACTACACGCTTCCCCCACGCCAGTCTCCTCCGTCACTATAAAGGGGAGAGTCATGAGCTCCATCACCCTCACCTGTGCCGTCCAACGTCCCGCCACCAGCCTCCACTGCAGCAGGCCAGAGACCACACCCCTGCCACAATAAGTAAAAGTATATCCTTGCTGTACCCTTAATGCTAAATGTGCTAAATTAACCGCTGCCTTTGCCCCTTTGGGATTATTCTTATGTCACTGGGATGTTGACCTTTGACCTTCACATTAGAGAGATGGGCAGACATAATTAGTGTATGAATTTTAAAGTAACAGGTAATAAAGAGAGTGTAGCAAATGTAGTCAGGTTTATTACTCTGTATCACACATGAGTGCCCGAGGGAGGCGGGGCTGACTGGGGAGACACAGGAAACAGAGAGACAGGGCTGACTCGACATGAAACGATGAAACGTGGGACACGGGAACAGAAACTAAACACAGGCTGAAATGAACACTGAGGGAGGGAGAACTAAGATTACTGAGAGCCTGATAAATAAGAAGAACAAAAAGCAAGAAAAACAAGAGTCAAAGAAAACCAAAAACACAAAGCATTGGGCCAGGACCCACTGCTGTGACATTTATATGTGATAAAAACATTAAAAACTGCTCAGATGTTGAAATCTTTCTACGTATACTTTAGGTTCAGCTCTCCAGCCTGGCATTTGGTTAAGCATGATTCAAACATTTGATTTTGTTTAACTGGTTTTAATTATAGTTACTTTTTGTGAACATTTGTTGCAGCATTTAAAAATACATCATTTATTTTCAAACTTTTATTTGATTTAGAGCATCATGTTTGACCAACGTAAATGTTTTAATTTCATATAAAATAACTGAAACAGTGAACTAAATATCTGAAATCTTTCCTTCCTTAAAAGTTATAATCCTACTTAAGTTATAGTGCAAACGCTTAAGCAACAAATATACTTGATGCTAATTAATTAATATTTCCCTTTGATGTTGCAACTATGCGGTCACTTCTGTCTTTAAACAAAATAATATTTTCCAGTTACAGAAATCATAAAGTCCAAACTAAAGTGCTACTGTTGCTATATGCATTTTATATAAATCATGGATGATGGTCCTGACATGAAGGAAGAGAAAGTTACAGGTTGCATCCTTTGACTTTGTCTCTGTGCCTTTGATATAGCTCGCCATCCAAAGTAGTGGTGTCACTGTGGTCTCTCCAGGGCACCACTAGCCTGCACTATAATCACAGGACCACCATTAGCAAATTTTATTAGCGATTTTCAGAAGGACAGATGTTTCGGTTCAATTCTTAAATCAATTTTTTCAAACACAAACACTATTTTAAAGCTTCTAGAGAGTAAAATATTAATGATAATTATAATAACAATAATAAAAACAAAAGCTCTCAGATCCATCAAACCAAGCAGCAGAAAGAACAATAACTGAAGAGAAAACTTTAACCTTGTAGACTTCATTATGTTCCAGCTGCTCTACAGACGCTGTGACCTCGAACTTAAGCAGGTCGTAAAGTATGTGCAGCTCAATAACTTCATAATCAGACCCTGTGGTATTTAGGCAGCAGAACAACTAAGAATAACAACTACAAAGAATGTTTTTAGGTTTCTGTTGTACTGCAAGGTTCTGTACAGGAGAACCAAACCAAGAGCAAATATTACGTCTCATTTACACCTGAGCACGAAGAGCCATCAACATTTAGCAAATTGAATCATCTTTGTTTAGATCATATAGAAATGAAAAAGTAGAAATAGAAATCCAGAGCAAAGATATCCTCTAATTCAGCGTAGCACATGTGCAGCTGCTGCGATTCACGTAAGCATTCGGCTCGTCGCTGTTGCAGATTTTTCTCTCGCTGTTCTGGCTCACAGCGCTGCAAACACAAAAATAAATATCCCCAAAGCTGTGAAAGGGAGCTAATTAGTAAGAGTATTGTTACTCTCCGCAGGAGTAGTCCAGCAGTAGAAATCAGTCCAATAACAAGGTGTGTAACATCTAGCTGGGTGACAGAAAAACCCAGGGTAACTTCTAAGGACCTCAACGTCTCTCTCACATTGTGTTTTTTAAACATGCTTCCATTTGTCACTTCAGTCTTTACTCTGAAATACAGGAAGAGAAATCATGGCTGAAACAATTTCTCATGAAACCAGGGGTGTGGTCCAACAGTCAGTTTGGTGAGGAAGGTTCCTAACTGAGAGAAGTGACCCAGAAGTATCTGTGTAGCAGCCACAATGAATCCAGATCATGAGCTTTATTAACTGATCAAAGTCTCTTCTTTCATCTTCTGTATCATTCAGTTTGCATTGGTAATGCCCATTATTGTAATGCTTTTTTAAGACCAGCAAAACTTTATTTCACTTTGGGTTAGCTGGGATAAGTGATGGATGGAGGGAATTTTACTTCAGCCACAGAAATCCTAAACAGGAAGGAGGAGCAGAGTTACAGTGGATCACTATCCAGCAGGGAAACAAGGTTTATTTCAATTTCTTGGCCATGAGTGAGATTTACTGAGTGGGCAAATTAGGGAGACGACACCATCAGATCCCGAGCCCTCCATGTGTTAATCAAGAGACGGCTGCTGTGCTACATCCATAAATAATGAATAAATTAGGAGCTAAAGCTGAAAGGACAGTTTATTTGTACCATCTTCACGTGAACACATTCAAGAACATCACAGATGAAGAAACATTAAAAACTTCCACACTACATAAAGCAAGAAAAATAGTTTTTCTTTCAGGTGGTTTCAGAAAAACAGAAACATCAAACATCTCCAAGACTCTCTTTGAAAGAACTAAAAACCTTTGTTCTCATGGTCCAATCATGAGTGAACTCCCCGATGAAGCCTTGTGTGCTAAAACATGTCAGAGTTTTAAAGGTTAAACATGAGTTTCCAAAACGTTTTGCTGGAGAACAATGAACTATTTGACTGAGTTTCAATCATTTACAGACGAGCAAAACCAGGACAGAGAAAAAAGGACAAAACTGACTCAGTAAAAAACAGAAAAGAAGATCCCATGTAGATCTGTATTATGTAGAAGTTCAGCCCAGCAACCAGTTCAGTTCAACACAAGTTTAAATGATTCTATCTGAACTCTGTGGAGCCTGATCTCAAGCTTTTTGAGTCTGACACAGAAACCAGAGGATCTTTCTGTGTCTTCAGATTCACTGTGATCTAGTGATGGGAGTGATTTCAGCCCTGAGTGATCGCACTGATGTTTGCACAGAGCAGACAATGAGGTGAATGTTTGGGCACATTGGTAACAGTGAAACAGTTTATTAGTAACGTGGGATCGTTTGTGTGCAGAGTATGATCTGAGATTCCTGAAGCTCTTGTCACACTGGTCACAGCTGTAGTTTCCTTCCATGTGTGCACGTTCATGCCTGTTACAAGTACTTGAATGTGAGAAGCTTCTGTCACAGTGTCTGCACTTGTGTGGTTTCTCTCCTGTGTGGACTCGTTTGTGTGATTTAAGCTTCCATGCAGTGGTGAAGGATGACCCACACTGATCACAGAGGTGCTTTTTAACCCCACTGTGAATCAGTTCATGTTGTTTTAAATCACTTGATGTGGTGAAGCTTCTCCCACATTCTTTGCAGTATTTCAGTTTGTCTCCAGTGTGTCTACGTTGATGTCTTTTTAGGGTCTTTTGCCGACTGAAAGTTTTTCCACAGAGGTCACAATGAAAGTCTTTCCCACCACCACAGTGATGACAGGGTTGAGAACTGGATCCATCTGTGTCGCTCTGCTTCTAAACAAAGACACAAAGACAGTGTAAGTCAGTCCTTCAACATTTGTATCCTGAACGTCGCCTGAAATAAAGAGCATCTCTGCAGACGTCCAACTACATTTGACTGTTTCAGTTAACACACTCAGTTTACTGGGCTGCAATAACTACAATACTACCACCATAATACTACAGTAATACTAAAATCATAACTGAAAGGAAAATCTGAATAATCACTCAGAGCTGCTTTTCCATGCAGTAGAATTGCTAACATGCTAACACAGTTTAATGAGCAGAGTTGTTCCAAACAGTCAGGCTAAAATGACAAGATAACAATATAAATACATACCTCACAGTAGCTGCACTTGTAGAGTCTCTTTCTGGTGTGGATCTGTTGGTGTTGTCTCAGGTGACGTGGAGATTTAAAAGTCTTCTCACACAGGTCACATTGATAAGGTCTCTCCTCAGTGTGGGTAAACATGTGTCGTTGTAAGTGTGCGTCTGTTGTAAAGTATTTGCCACACTGTTCACAGCAGTACACATCATGTCTGGTGTGAATGCGTAGGTGTGTATTTCGGTACCCTCTCTGGCTGAAAGTTTTTCCACAGATGTCACAGCTGTATGCCTTAATTCCAGAGTGGGTAACTAGATGACTCTGTAAGTGGCTACTGTGAGTAAAAGCTCTGCCACACTGATCACAGCTGTACGCTTTAACTCCACTGTGGATGAGTTGGTGTTGTTTTAGGTAACCCTTCAAGGAAAAAGACTTTCCACACAAGTCACAGCTGAACGGTCTCTCTCCAGTGTGGATGACCTGATGCTGTTTTAGTTTAGCCCTCACAGTAAAACCCTTCCCACACTCGTCACAGCTGTATGCCTTAATTCCAGAGTGGGTAACTAGATGCTTCTGTAAGTGGCTACTTTGAGTAAAAGCTCTGCCACACTGATCACAGCTGTACGCTTTAACTCCACTGTGGATGAGTTGGTGTTGTTTTAGGTAACCCTTCAAGGAAAAAGACTTTCCACACAAGTCACAGCTGAACGGTCTCTCTCCAGTGTGGATGACCTGATGCTGTTTTAGTGAAGCCTTCAGAGTAAAACCCTTCCCACACTCGTCACAGCTGTATGCCTTAATTCCAGAGTGGGTAACTAGATGCCTCTGTAAGCTGCTACTCTGAGTAAAAGCTCTGCCACACTGCTCACAGCTGTACGCTTTAACTCCACTGTGGATGAGTTGGTGTGTTTTTAGGTAACCCTTCCAGGAAAAAGACTTTCCACACAAGTCACAGCTGAACGGTCTCTCTCCAGTGTGGATGACCTGATGCTGTTTTAGTTTAGCCCTCACAGTAAAACCCTTCCCACACTCGTCACAGGTGTGTTTTTTCTCTCCCTTTCTTCTGTGAGGTTTGTCGGCCTCCTGAGAGCGCTGACTTCTGGCTCCATGTTGGTCCTGCAGTGACAGAGATACAAACAGAGGCAGTGAGTGAAATGCAGTCGTGGAACAAACTCAACCTTCAAACTCCATTAACACTAGTTTTAAACCTGAAGGTGGAGCGTGGCACCAAACACCTTAAAGGTCTCTTATCCCCACCTGCTGGTAGTTCTAACACATTACATCCAACCTGCTGTTAAAGATAATTCATGACTGTTCAAACACTAAAATCATGCACACACACACACACACACACACACACACACACACACACACACACACACACACACACACACACACATTATTTTATAATTTAGATTATTTTGTTGTTTCCTATTACATATTTCTATAATTTGTATAGATTTATACATAATTATTCAGTGATAATAAATCCTATGTTTGTTTATTCTAAAGGAACCCCGTTAGCTTCCACAACAGATGTTGCTCGTCTTCCGTCAAATACTCACATAAAATATTACACAATAAAGTGGATTCAAGATATCCACATAATTTCACTCTTACATCCACAGTGAGGTTTCACAATTGTTCAAATATAAGCAATCAATAATAATAATAATAATAATATTTCTCTGTCAGCCTTCTCGGTTACGAATCGTCTTCTGCTCCTCTGTCATGCGGCGTCCCACAGGGCTCAATTTTAGGGCCACTGCTCTTTTCACTGTATCTATTGCCTCTGGGTTCTATCCTTAGAAGGCATGAGATCTCATTTCATTGTTATGCCGATGACTGCCAACTTTATTTGCCACTAAAACACAAGGATGGCATCTCTATAAAACCTCTCTTGACATGTCTAGATGACATTCAAGCTTAGTTGGCTCTAAACTTTTTAAATTTTAATGAAAAGAAAACAGAGCTGTTGGTGTTTGGACCCAGTGGTCCCTGTGAGTCCTCCCCTGTTGTTTTAGGATCCCTGGAAGTCTATTTTAAATCTGTGGTTACTGACCTTGGTTTTAAGTTGGACAGTGATTTTAAATTGGACAACCAAATCAGAGCAGTGGTGAAGTCCGGTTTTTATCATTTAAGGCAACTGGCAAGAGTAAAATCTTTTCTTTCGAGGCAGCACCTTGAAACAGTGATCCATGCTTTTATTTCTTCCCGCCTGGACTACTGTAACTCACTTTATGTGGGGGTCAGTCAGTCATTGCTCTCACGTCTGCAGCTGGTTCAAAATGCGGCTGCACGACTCCTAACAGGAACTCAAAAAAGAGAGCATATAACCCCTGTGCTGGCCTCTCTGCACTGGCTGCCTGTGTCTTTTAGAGTTCATTTTAAAATTCTTATGTTTGTTTTTAAATGCCTTCACAGTCTTGCCCCGCCTTACCTCTCTGAGCTTCTTCATCTCCACACACCCTGTCGGTCTCTCAGGTCAGCTGACCAGCTGCTCCTGGAGGTACCGAGATCCAGGAGGAAGCTCAGAGGGGGCGGGGCCTTCTCTATTGTGGCTCCAAAGTTATGGAATCATTTGCCCATGCACGTTAGAGAGGCCCCTTCACTGTCCACTTTTAAATCACGTCTTAAAACCCACTTTTATTCCTTGGCTTTTAACCTCAGTGAGACTTAGTTTCTTTTTTAATTGAAGTAGTTATTTAATTAATGATTTCACTCTTCTTTTATTTGTGTTTTATTTATATCTCATGTAATTTTATTTTACAGTTCCAGTGTACAGCACTTTGTGTCAGCTGTGGTTGTTTTAAAGTGCTTTATAAATAAAGTTCATAATGTTGATGATGAATATCAATAACATTGAGGCACATTACACAAATTTCAAAAACAAATCATGTCTTACAATATTTACAACAACTAAAAGCTCTGTAAATCGGCTTTTAAGTGTTCATTGAAGTTTTGAATAATTCTCTAATTTTTTAAGGCAACTTATTCCACTTAAAAGTTGCTCTAAATGTAACAGTTTTACAAAACGTTACTTTTAACTCGAGCATTTACTAAATTGCAGCTTGTTGAAAACTGTGTAATATGATGATGTATTTCATCTGGATACTGCAGCTGAGCAAAATAAATGTGGTGTGTTTAACAGAATTGCTTTCTTTAGAACTACAAGTAAGCCATAGAATATTTTAGCCTGTACAGGAAGCCAAGAAAGGTTATTATGCATTTGATCAATATTAGTATAGTATGAACATCTTCACACTAATCTGGACGCCTTATTCTGGACTAACTGAAGTCTGTTAAGATCTGTCTTATTAGCTGCTGACCAAATGATTGAACAATACTCCAGATGAGACATTACTAGTGCATTAATGACATCTTTCATAATGAAGAAGTGATACACAAAGAGCATTTCATAGCCATAGCTATGCCTTGTCAGCAGAGTTATGTGACATTAGTGATGTTTGTACTTTCAGCGTTAACTTGGTTTTAAAGCCTTTAAAATATACGCCGTTCAATAGTCGACCTTCATCTGACAGAGAATGTGATGATTTTGTGGATAATTAAAGTCAGTCATATATCCACAAACACAACAAGCTGAAAGTCAGTGATGCTGCTCGGTTTGCAGTCCTGAACATCACGGCACAAGCAGGATTCACTGCACTGTTAATGTTAGCTGTGTTCAAATGTTCAAATGTATATGGTGATAAATATCTTTGGTCATATGGTCCTGCTCTGTCTGTCACCTTCTGTGTTGAGCTCATTGTTTCCTCTGTAGTGGCTGAGCTGAGTCCAAGTAGCTGAAAATGTTCCTCTGCTGCTCCGTCAGACTCTCCTCCTCCTGCTGATCAGCTGGGACACAAAACAGATCTTTGTTAGGCTCCACACTGCACTGAAGAGTCAAAGTGTCTCATATGTTCATCTGACAAGTAAAAGAACACATTTTTGTTTCCCGAGGTGGGCAACTTGTTGGAAACAAACACAACAGGTTTGAGCACTGATACCTGCCATTGCTGGCATTGAAAGATGCAACGCCAGCAATGTGGATTGTCAAGACTCAAACCGATCATCAAGCAAAGACAACAGGGATCATTTGTTTCTGTTTATTTAGCATTCACAGCATTTGTAGTTGCCTTCTGTGCAGGGGAAGTCCACGCACACTGTGTGGTACCGCCATCCGCAGAAGGTGCATTCAACCTCTGTAAGAGAAACGAGGTTGTCTGAGACTGAAATGATATTCACTAAAGAAGTGGTGATTTGTAAAACTTCAAGTGTATGATAAGGTGAAAACAAATACACAACTGCATGTCATGTAGTTGAAGGTTTTTTTTCTTTTGGAAGACCGGAAAACACTGAAAGTTACAAATTAGTCCTTTATTTATCCAGGTAAAAGAAAATCTCATTGAGATTAAAAATCTCATTTCCAAGAGAGACCTGGCGTCATGGCAACACAAGTCACATACCACACAGGTATATAACATTTAAAACAAACACAATATCCCAACATGTGTAACAAATGTATTGTGCTTGAAACAAATTCAGAATAGGTGATAAAGCAGCTGCACATGTGTGTCACGAGTAAATCTGGCTGTATAACAAACAGAAACAAGTGATGCTGCTGTCTTTGCTCAATGGTTGGTTTGAGTCTCGACAATCCACATTGCTGCCATCTTTCAATATGTTTGAATGCACCAGTGTAAGTGCAGCCACTCAGACTCAATGTGTTCATAGAAACAGGTGCAGATGTGTCACGAGTTCATCCAGCAGTAGCTATGGCACTTGGCCACAGGGGGCAGCAGTGGACTGACCTGCATTCGAGACTGCTCCAGCTGCTCTGTGACAGTCAGTAGATCTGCTACAAATTGCAGATCATATGCAAGTTTTGGAAATGACATTATAAATATTCCTAACTTAGCCACGGCAGCATTGTTGATGTATTACCTATATACTACAAATTATTCCACCTGCTGAAAAGTGGATCTAATGTGGGCGGACTCACACTTAGCAAATAAACTTGTGATGTGAGAATGTAATCAAACTGTTGATCAGAGGCAAAGTAATTTAAAGTTTATGATGCTATCGTCTAATGTTAGCTGACATGATGTTAGCTTGTAAGCTTATGTTGTTGTCTGGGTCTCATGTCTGATCTGATGATAATAACTGTGACAACACAGAGATTAAATAAAGGACGTTGGTGGGACTTCTTATGTTAGAACTATAACTTCAGTTAAGGAGTGAGACGTAAGGTGACAAGGAGAATGAAGAGAATGAGAAAGAAGTAACTGGGAAGAGAAAATGAAAACAAAAATTTGAAATGATCAAATTTGTGTTAACAGATGATGGTGATTTTAAAAATTCAAGTAATTTAAAGGTTTTATCCTATTTGTTGTTGTTTTTTTCATATTCTTCTATTTGCAAGAGGTTATTAATAAAACAGGTTCTCTTTCTGGTTTCTCTTTTTGGACGCACTCTCTACAGCTTATCACATCCAAAATGGCAGATGTCAAGTACAAAACCTCGACAGAAACAATCAGCAAGAATTTTAGCATCAGTCCAAAATAAAACTGTCCAACTACAGAGTTTTAAAATCCAACTAAACTATGAACAGAGATCTTTTACAAATAGGCTATTGATGAGATGACAGTGGTAACAAAAACGTACACATCCGCGCACACAGACAAAATGGCGGGAGAGCGTTTAACGGTCGACCTCATGAGTCCGTTACCGTGAACTATGGAGCGGCAGATTTGTGCTGGAACTGAGCTGCACACAGCTGATGTTAGCCAGGAAACATTACACACTGCTAACGTTACCTTCACACGGAGCTCCACACGGAGACGATCAGCGTCAGGCACAAACACCAAGTTCAGAAAAGAGGAACTTTGAGCAGGAAGGAAAGAGTCAGAGCGGCGTTTGAGGACACGTTTACAACCACGAACATCAGAATCTGTCTGTGCTGCATTCAAGTGCAAGTTGGAAACTCACTAATCTCTGTCATGTTGTGCAAAGATGATTTATTTCTGCTGGTTTTCCTGTTTGAAACACAAACATGTGTCAGCACTTTGTTGTTCTTCACCCTGCAGCATTTGAATATTTCAGGAGTAAACTGATCATAAATTCATGAAGTCATGAATGAAAGTGCAGACTGAGAGTGGATCACATGATGTTTGAGGTGTGTCATGTGACATGTTCAGTATTGTCACACATGTCTAGATTGTCCCTGATATCATAACTGCTCAAACACTGATGATTATATTTGAAGAATTATTCCTGATGGCAGCAAAGTTTGAATGGAGCTCTCTGTCTGTGCTGATTTGTCGCCCTCTGGAGGTCAAAGCACAAACTGCATGATGTCACTGTAACCACCACGGTGACAGGAAGTGTTTTTAAATGATGAAATATGTCAGTGATGCTGATAGTGTGTTCATCACAGACGTTCAGGCTTCGTGTTGACATGAATCAAAGTTAATGTCATTATGGACCAAGGACAGTACTCTGGGTCTCCTGCAGAACAACTCAAGCTGTGATACCTGAATGAAGAGCCTCTGCTGCTTTAAAGAAGGAGGCTCGAGGCAGAGGTGAGGTGCAGACCAACCAGCTTTTATTCAGCAACTTTAACAGAAGGATCAGAAAAATAAAACTATACAGCACAGTGATGCTGACTGAAGCCACAGTATTAAACTAAACAAGCATCTGATCATCTTTAACAACATCTAATAAATAATGACAACTATTTACTCCTGTATTTCCTACAATAAAGCCTGTTCAGATATTTGTTGCTGATGGAAATGTAAAAGGCTCCCAGGAACCAAAGGACAAAAACAGAGGCAACAGTCAAAGCTGCAAAGGATCCCCTAACACATAAACTGGTTCGAAGATATTTTCTAGCTCTGCAGAGGAGCTTGATTGCACGGACAGTAAAAAGTGGATTCAATAACAGCAGCGAGCGCTGAGTGATATAACGGTGCTGCGAGCAGCAGTGCAAAGGCTCACACAGAGACAGCAGCTACACTGTGTGTGGATGTGATCCACAGTCACAGCTGTGGGTTTCAGTCAGTGTGTCTCTAACTTCATGGTCACATTTCAAAGCTTATTGCAGCCAGAAGATGTTCAAGTAAAAGATTTATTGCTGTACTCGTCTACCAGGATAACAGGAGGTTCATAAAGCTGTGTAATACTTCAGCTTTACATCATGCAGTAGTAGTTGTGTCCCTTTGTGTTTATTAGTGTGTTCACACGTCTACTTTAACTTCACTCTGTAATGAAAGGATTCAAATCACTGATAAATACATACATGCTGACTCTGAGTCTCAGTGAAGGAGGAAAGGATGGATGAAGGCAGCCTAGTGTGGGTCATGTGTGTCCAGCAGTCATCCAGGGCCTGGATCCATCTGTAACAGGAAGACAAAGTCCAGCCTGTAATCATCCTATCAGGCACAGCGTTTCCATCCAGCATCCTGACGACGCTAACAACCCGTCAAACGTCTCCTCTGGTCCACAGAAGTCACACTTCCTGTGTCATGTTTACCTTTTTAAGTGTGCTATTCAAGCCTGTGTGACCAACTCTGACTCTCCAGATTCCATCCTGGTCTCTGCTGCAGCTTCTTCTACACGACTGTTTTCTGTATAATAATATCTGCCTTTCCCGTCTCTGTCCCAGTGTGCCTGCCACTCGTCCTTCATCTTTACCTTCATTATACTCTTCACCTCACTTTCACTGTATTTTATAGTCAAACCTGCACGACTTCTTCTTGCTGCACCTTTTTAAACTTATCGTCCTGTTCATTGCATCAACACCGATATTCACAGGGAGCCATAAGAAATCCACTTCTATCCCTCTGTGTTTGATTCTATACAGTAAATGAAGTATATCAAAAACAATATGTTGCCTAGAGTCTGAAGACATATCACCTGTGCTCACTAGCACGCTGCTAGAGTCCCAGCAAACCACATACCTCCATATTAGTGCGTCCTCCACACAGTTCAAGCCAGTAACATCACTACCAGCTCCCAGTATAAACTGCCACATCATCTGTAATTCTTTTACTCATCACCAAACTTATTTGTGGGAGAACAAATGCAGCAGCCGTTCTTTTATCTGACAGTGTTGACGCATCAGTAAATATCCTCACATGACCTGAGGACTTTCCCACTATATGAACCTGCTTTTAGTCGCCCCTCCTCCCTCGCCACAAGCTTCCTTTACAACATAACTTATAAAAAACAACTTTATTGACAATCAGCAATAACAATTACAGACAGTCTAGAAGAAGAATCACATGATCAAGGAGCAGAAGTTTATGGTTTTAATAGCTTTTACATTTTGGGAAAGTTTTAAAAACATTGTTTGGTTTTCTTTCTAAAGCGTTGAAAGGACGGCTTTGCATCAGAACAGTAAGATCAGCAAATGAATCCATTAAAGTTCTTTTGCCTTGTTTGCAAAAGAAGCCAAACAACATTTGTGTCACAAAGAGAGACTTCAGAACAGATCAAAGATCACAAACATCAGGCACTGATGGAAACAGCCAAACACAGAAACAGAGGCACCAGCAGGTGAAGGAGGCCTGTTGTAGAAATGACTCTGAGTGCTCAGGTAGAAACGCATGAAGAACCAGTGCGTCTAATATTTGGAGACCAATCTGTGTTTGAGCGTCCTGGATGAAACACAGATCATGTTGCAGAGCGAGGACGTCGTCTTTCCTCCCGAGTGTGTAACTACAGGACGTGTGCAGAAGGTTTAATCGTCCTCCTGACAGTTACTGATGAACGAGTCCTTCAGGGAGGCTCCAGGATCACTGTGGCTTTTACCAGCTGCTGCTAAACTGAGAGGTGTTGCTGCTTCATGTGTGAAGATGTTTGCATGGCTTTAACAGTGCAGACGTTCCTCATGTGCACCCATTTCATATGTTTTATTGTGATGTTTAGTAACATCTGCTTCCCTCCTTCAGGCAGACGATAAAGTGAGCTCAGCCTTAAACATGTGGAGAGAACGTTTGACCGACAGTCCTGGGACGACTGCAGAACAATGGTTTGTTTTTAATGATAAAGTTTCATAATGGAAATAAATGCTGAGCCTGTTTCATGATGTTGGCCCTGCAGCATCAGGCAGGATTAATACTGTAACAAACGTGTGTCACAGTTATAATGACTTTAAATGAAGACTTGGGTTGGATGGAGATGTCAGCTGGATTTGTGCTGACTGTCACTTTAAATGTTTTCAGTTCAGCTTCTAAATCTACTTTTGTATAATGTTTGCTGAGTTTTGCACTTCATGACGCTTTTAAGAAGAGCCAATAAATCCTGACTTTACACAAAAATAAAGATTTAATGTGTTTAGTGTGACAGTGGAGGAGAGCGCACATAATAAGAGTCATTAACAGAATGGTGACAATTATAATCTGTCTCATTTTAGGAGCAGCTCACAGGCACAACAGTCTACAGAGCAATCAAAGCACCAGTTAAACGTCCATGTGACCGGCTTACAGCCAATGAACAATCAGTCCCCACTGTCCCCACCAACATCACTGTACTGGAGAGACTGTGCTGCCATGGTCAGAGATGAACTGGTACTAAAATGTAAGGCAGCTGATGTGTGTGGCCTTAGCAGCACAAATGCATCACGGCTGCAACGCTGCAGTGTGTTTAAACATTTGAACATTTCTGTGGCTTCAAACCAGCAGCTGCTCTGTACTCAGTCGTGTTTGTGTGTCTGTCAAAGTGATTGTTGTCTTTAAAAAGCCTTTTGTGTTGAGTTTTGTGAGCAGTGCCGAGCTTCTCTGTAGTCTAAGCTGAGTCGATATATTTGATTCCATGTTTGGTGTGATTTTCAAAGTCAGCAGCAGCAAACCCATACGGTAAAAAAATACATTTTTCCTGGCCAAAATATATTTCAAATATATGGTAAATATATTTTGTATTTGTGATGCTCCAAAAAAATATATTTTTGAAATTGAAAATATATTTCTTTCAAACCAAAATACATTTCAAAACATATTTTAGGGTGAAGAAAATACATTTCCAACCTTACAGTAGAATGTATATCAAAGTATCCTTTATTTAAAATATATTTAGTGCAATAATGATGATAATGATAACAATACTAAAAGTAACATGTTTTATGCACATCTGCAAAAAACAGTTGGATTCAAACAAAACAGAGTCAAAGGTCTATCACGAATTAGGTTGTTTATTCATTTGCTTACAGTATTTCACATTACACAATATCTCACTATAATGTAGCGTTCATTGACTTTGAAATTATCTGTCAGTGATACAGTAAACAAGATACAACAACTGCTATGTACACTTTAGTTTTTGACAATATATACAATTTAGTACTTAAAGGAACACACTCCACTGTTTTGGAAATAGGCTCATTCTCCATCTCCCTCAGAGTTAAAAATGCAGCGTCTTCTTTCTAGATCTGTACGTTAATAGGGCTCTGGAGCGTGATCTTACGGGATGGGGCGTAGCCAGGATTTTTGGTCAAGGCGCCATATTAGCAGGCCAAACAAATGCTTGCTGTGTGGTCGGTTGTAATGTTAGATTGCACTACCGACAAAGGAATAAGCTTGAAAACAGGCTCTCTTTTCATTGTTTCCTCACCTGGAAGCATCATGAGGGAGCTTATGTGTTGGATGTTACCAAAAGAAGGCGTCTAGCCTGGATAGCAGCTGCGAGACGAGCTGATATTCAGTTCTCTACCAGCCACAGATATCTGTTGGTGTGCTCCAGTATTTTCATTCAGGTAAGTTCTAAATAAGTTCATATTATTATTTATAGCCTGTTAATTTTATTTTCAATGCGCTCTGAGATCATAGCACAAACTTAGAACAAACATGCAGAACTACCTTCTATTTATAGAGTTGCTAATTATTTGGCATTATTGCAACAAACCAGCCTATGAAATGAATGAAACAAATCCTGACTGGGTTCCAACACTACACATGGGGCACTACGAAATCCCTGCTTCAAACTACATGCTACATACCACCATGCCAATCAGATTACTTCTTCCATGTGTGGGTAAAAAGGTGACCTTCCTGGATAAGATGGCAAAGGTTTGCTGCGTTTTGGTGAACATGTGCCCCAGTGTGGTAGTAAAACCAGGGAAAAATGCTCTTGTTAAATACTCTTAAGTCTTGTGCTGTTTATGTAGTGATAAGTTTTCTTTCTTTTTTTTTTTTTTTCCTTTTTTCTCTTTTTTTTTTCTCCTTCTCTTTTTACAGTTGCAGAAACATATAGGTGATTGCTGTAACGTATGTTTTAATTTTGAAATTAAAGCAGCCTTTTTTCCGTTAAAAGGTTCTTTGTGAGGATCAATCCAGACATGGGAACAAAATGCCCTGCAAAACTTGGTACAAGCTGCAAGACAGGTCGTGTCGTAAAGAGGAAGGTTACAAGAATCAGCCCTCGGATCACCACCTTCCTCCAGCGGCTCTCTGAGTTTGAATGGAGGACTTCCAACTAGGTAAGAACAGAGATGATAATATCTTTTACATAGCTGATAATTATATACATACTGTACACACATCCATACAACAGTATGAATGATCTCAGACAGATGTGAACAAGTGAATAACCTGAGCAAACATGAATATTGATGATGTGTCTTTGACAGGTGGTGATGAAGACTACGCTGAACCCGACCATCCTGGTAACGGAAATCTAAATCCCATGTCACATTCTATTTCCTGGGACCCACTGATAATTATTACATTTTGTAAATGAGTTTTGTTTTACAATTGTAATAGTTTATTTAATGTTCATGCTGGTGGGTTTGTCCTGTTTTTAGTGGAATGAAAAACTGTTTTCCTTAAAAAAATCAGACAGAAAGGTGAAGGACTGTGTAGTTTTCATGTACGCTTCTATTTATTTTGGTTATTGGCATTGTTTTTATTCAGTTTAAAAATGTTTTTCTTGTTAAAAAAAAAAATCAACAATAAATGTTGGTTTAATTCACTATTCTGAGACTAATTTATTTATTTATTTATTTATTTTTTGTCCCGTTTGGATCTATAGCCATCAGAATTGTTGTCTTGAGGCCAAGAAAGATGGCAAGCGGATTTATTTTACCAAGTGGATCATCATGGCCTTGCCATATTGGTCCATTTGATTGACCTTTATTATAATTATGAATTTATTTTATTTTCAGTTGCAAACGGGACAGACATAACTGTGGGATAGGACAGGGGGAAAGAATGAAAGAAAGAGGGGGAGAGAAAGAAAGAAAACCAAAGGGGGGAAGAGACGGTGAGAAGGGGGGGAAGAGAGAAAAAAAAACAAACAACAAAAAAAAAAACTCCTGGGTCACCTGTATGGAGAAAAAAAAAAACAGAGGAGACAGCAAACAACAAAGAGCAACATAATAATAGAAAAAAAAAGCACCATCACAATAAACTAGCTAGCCATAGATATCAATAGTTACTAAATAATAAACGATATTGTGCAACACGCAGGATAGACAGCGCACAGTGTGCTTTGAGGCAGCAGCCAAGAAAGCTGTAGTCCGCGTCTGTGAATACCCATGTGTACACCTGTGTGCATACCTGTGTGGATCAGCATGCTTGCATTCCAAAGGTTTCTCCATGTGATAAGTGATAAGTTTTCAAAAGAGACAGTAAATTACAGAATGCTAGTAGTGGGTGATATTATACAAATGCTGTCATGATTTTATGTGAACATTTTGTCATTTGTAAACTATACATAACATTTTTTCTACATTGTAACTGATGTGATGTTCGACAAAGTGCTTTTAATTAAAAATAGGCAAACATTTCTTTGTTTCTTTATTCAACTTTTGAACAGTGGTATTTAGTAAGTACATATTCAGTAAATGCAAAGTATTTACATGGCCCCCTAAATTAAAACATTATGGGTTATTCAGAACAGAACTATGCTTGGAAAAATATTGTCCCATCAGTTGATCCAACTCCTCCACAGTAGCAGGTGGAACTTTTCTTTTTTGAGGATGGCTTCTTTTACCTGTCACTACAGATGGTCTGTCTATGTTTTGATCAAGAACCTTTTTTTTGGGCAGCTGAAGAGGAGAAGTCTATCTTATGGCCAACCTCTGGCTGTATCTTGGTCATATTACCCAGCAAAACCCAGTATGCAGGTTCATCTGTAACAGTCCTTGTGCCACAGATCCTCACTGTTGCTTCTACATTAAACAGAAGAGCAGTGACATGGCTGCAAGTCTCCACGACTCTAGCCATACAGCTGCAGTGGGCGGCTTCAACCTTCCCTGTGATGCTCACAATGACCTGTGGCTGCAATGCTGCAATTCAGTCTTTAAGAGTGCAGGACCTGAAGCACACACAGACAAAGTTCATTTAAAGACAAGAACTATGAGCCAAGGCCGACACAAATGTGTTTTATTTACTTTCAAATCCATTTATCATAAATGTAACAAATAAAGTGTTTTTATGTATCCATCTATAGAACGCTGCATGTTATATTCTAAATCTGCATGTTTCTTTTTAGAAACCTATCAGCAAAAAATGAACCTAAAGTATGTAATGCAAGGATGTAATCACTTTCAAGAGGGAGAAAACATAAAGTTCAACTTTAAGTGACAATTATGGACACCTAATATGACAAGCAGATTCTGCAGGTCATTAATCAATGTATAAAACTAAAACAGAATGTATTTTTAGTGACACAGGACACAAACAAGGAAGCAAGATGTGTAATTAGGATTATTTATAATAAATATGAATTAATTAGGGCAATTTCTTTAACCATAAAGAATAACTAAATCCTTCAGGACAATGTCACATCAATGCACTGAACTCACTATGTTATCCCTCTAACAGAGCCTCTACATGTTCTCACTGTAATTTCCCCCTCACGAATGAATTTTTGCTAGCACTAATTTGAATGCTGGGGGGAATCAAACGCATTTTACTCGCAGTACTCAAGCTGACTTACCTTTGCTTGAATGACGGCGTACTCACAACGTGGAGGCTTAAAAATAGCCAAATCTTGTACCCAGTCCTTGGTGAATTGGATGTGCGCCTCCAGAGATTTATAATTGCGAAATTGGTGCGCCGTGTATGCTCTGACTCCACAGACAAGGTATGAGAGTAGATCATGCTAAGTCAATAGCGGTTTGGTCTTCAGGGTTTCTACTCCACGGCTATATTTCATACGGGTCCACATTTCAACAATCAAGTACAGTCTCTTTGCATCTGGACAGAATCTGTCTCTATACCGTCATTTTCTTTTGAGCTACGTTTCAGAATGGTTCGTAGCAATCTTGTTTTGATTCGTGACCTGCCAAGATGGTGCTACGCTCCCACAATGCATTGCGACATTACGTCAACTCCAAAGCCCTTTGCGTGCAGGAGTGTATGCGCATGCGCATTGCCACGGTGGTTTAAAAAATAAAGATATAATGAAAAGTAATTAATAAAAATTAAATATTTAAACATTCCCACAAATGTGCAATGAACGTGCAAAAACTCTCTTTAGTAGTTGTTGCTGTTTCTTTCTTTCTTCTTTTTTTTTTTTTTTGAAAAATAACGACGTCTCTGAGGCGCGAAATCTGACAGCGAGAGGAACGGCCGGATACAGGAGATGGGAAGAAACAAGCCGATTATGTTCGCGTTAATTAAGTGGTTGGAAGATGTACAATTCTCAATTCTGCCAACTGAACATATACGAGATTTTAATGAGGATGAATAATTAGCCGGCATGGAGGAAACGGACCTTTATTTCGTGGAGTGGCGACAAGAAGCCAAGGCGGGTGGCCAGTCTAAGAAGCCTCCATCATCAAGCTAGCAGGTGCCTTTTCCCATATAATATTACTTTATTCTCGTGTATTTGGAACGGAAGCGTAGAGCTGCCACCCAGGCAAAAGAGAAATATAAGTATATCACGTTATAACGTGAAAAGTTTATCGTTCTAACAATATACTATCATGTTTGAACAACATGTTTGAACAACATTGTACGAAAAATGTACATAATTATCACGTCCGTACAATATTGTGCGAACGTGACAATTATGTATATTATAATAATGTGATATTATATTATACCAGTGGTTCTTAACCTGGGTTCGATCGAACCCTAGGGGTTCGGTGAGTTGGTCTCAGGGGTTCGGCAGAGCCTCTGCTGTGACGTGCACGGCTCATTTTGTGCACCAGTAAAAAACATATCTACGTCTAATTTGAAAAAAAAAAAACACACTTTATTTTTCACTAAAGAGGGGTTCAATGAATGCGCATATGAAACTGGTGGGGTTCGGTACCTCCAACAAGGTTAAGAACCACTGTATTATACAAACATGAAAAGCATAATGTTAGAACAATAAACATTTCACGTCATAACGTGATACAGCTCTATTTTTCTTTTGCCTGGGTGGCAGCTCCACGCTTCCATAATTTGGTAATCAAAATATGTAACTTAATTAATTATATTGTGACGTACTTTTGCCTTTTCTTATTATTCTGCCTTCTCAATAACTATCAAAGCCTATTCACATTTAATTTGGCTTTCACAGAAATCCTACCTCTCCTTCTGGCTACAGAGTACTTACCAAGGTTAGAAACAAAGAACAGTTATGCTTTATTAATGTTCGCTAATTACAATGTTCCACATTTCCTTGCTTTTTAAGTCATTTTTAGGCTTTTTAGAGTTTTTGTTTTTTATTTTTTTAGCAGTAATGTTTCTGCCTATTTATTTCAGCCCATGAAATCGAATGCAGATCTTCCTAATGTGAGATTTACATAAATGTAAGTAATTTTGTTTGTCATTGTCATTAATGTTGTTGCTGTTGTTGTTTTTGTGCAGTTTGCAATCATATAAACCTAGCAAACATCAGTCAGCACAGTGACTAACCTAAACAGATTCTTGCTTTATTCACATATATTATATGTAATTATATATACCTGCACATTGTACCTAGGGTTGCAGCCACTTGGCCCCACCCCATTGTTGTGACAGCCCTGATTGTACTTATACACTACATCTGAACAGGGAACAGTCTGCCACATTAATGTATTTTTAAGTGACTTGTTTGTAATACATGAATTTGTTTTTTACAGATGTCAAAGTCTCAACCTCATGCTGCCCTCCCCCATCCTCCTAAAGTAAGTATTTGTTGTTGTGGTTTTTTATGCGGTGTCTGTGTCACATGCTAATCATAATTATTGAAATAACTGTTTTCTAACAGATTTTCCAAAACACTAGTTATGTTTGTTGTCATTCAGACCAATACTACTGCTTAGACATTGTTTAGTGGTCATGCATGTTTGACAAGCTCGTTATGATACCAAAACAGTAGGCCTATCACAATAATCGATATATCGACTTAACACACAGTACATGTACATGACCTCAATAATTGTTGATGATGTAATTTATGTGCCATTATATTTACAAAAATAAAATATAATGATAACAAAACAATAACATTAAATATCATTGTTTTCTATTTGTTAGAAAATTTACTATTTATTCAAGTTTTTAAGGTATCTAATATTTTGATTCCTAATTTCAATGATCTAAATACTTTAAGAATTAGATGTTGGTTTGTCAATTGAAAGTGTGTAGATCTTGCATTATTATGGTGTTATATTATGATTATACATTCAAAGACATAAAATGGTCTTAAAATGACAATGACATAACTTGTCGCAATTGTTTATGGGGCAATATACCGACCAACAAAAAGTCGTTATCGTAACAGGCCTTCAAAACAGACGGTTTTATGATTGATAAATTAAAAAAATAAATACATTTAATTTCTCTGAGATTCTCTAATATTCAGTTACAGTTCACAACACAGCTACCCGTACATGCAGTATTATACTGTAAATATAAATCTCTGCATTTAGCATCCCACTAGAAGCGTCACAGTTACTGCCTCTTTTTTTTTTTTTTACAAATACCTGTACTATCACTAACACATTTACTGTTTTACTTTTAGCCTGTGGATACAAATGCAGATTTCCTTAATGTAAGTTGTGCATTTTAATTACATCATGTTATTTTTATTATTATTTATTTATTTATTTTATTTTACATTCAAATATTTCAAGCTTCTTGGTTAAAGAAGCTTGATTGCTAGTAGGTAAAGAATAGTTCACCTATAATTCATATTCCCAATTAATTTCTCACCTCTGATTGAATGCCTTTGTTTGTTTTCCTATAACAAAACATTTTTGCTGGATATATATGGTGAATTTATATGCATAGATACAGTCGTAGTGCTTGACACATGCAAACAGCAGTAGATGTACTAAAAAGGAAATAATTACAATCATGATGTTGATTGCTGATGTCAGTATATATATTTTAGAGGAATGTTTTGTTTTTCACCCAAAATAACTATATTGCTTCAGAAGAGATTTATTACCCTACCGGACTCTTATATATTGTTCTGTTTTTTGTTTGTTTTTGTTATTTTCAGGTTCAATGGTGCGTGTTCTTCTAATGGCCGCCTTCCCACTGGAGGTTTTGATCCACAGCAATTTAAAAGGTAATCAGCTTTGAAAGTCAGTTCAAATGGTTAGCTAATAGTACTTTAAAAAGCCTACAACTCTGTCACCAGTTTCTTTACCAAAAATTACCCATAAAAGTATCGCTCAATAGCATATATTGTAGTTCAAATGTTTAGTTGTACAAATATCAAATTTTTGGAAATCTAAAACTAGTCAAACACTCAAATGTTCATGCTTTTTATAGGAGGACAGAGCAAAACGGACATCGGCGCAGAGTGAAGAACTGCCCTTGATAAGGACACTATGACAGCCATATATAGTATGTGAAGACTTTCTGTGTATCTAAAATTGCATACACCACAAGTAACTTACTTTGCAACCATTAAAATAGGTTGTAAAGTAAGTTACCAATACAAATAGGTGATGATGCATTGTAGTGGTTGGTCTCAGACAAAGAAGGTCAACAGATTTATGAATGCTGGAAGGTAAGGAGAGACGACCAAAAGGGGTGTTAGCATTACTGTAATGTGAACTGGATAGACTTCCCATCTAGGAAAAAAAAAGAGGTAAATTATGCGTAAAATATATCTGTATTAATATCTGTATCTATATAAACAGAAATATCTGTTTGCTAAATGAAGCCAGCTAACATAAGTCACATTTTTATTTTAACTCTGATAAAAGTAATAGAACTGGGACTTTTGTTTGTTACAGTGGGGGTAAGGAAGGGGTTTCCCAGCGTGTCCAGAAGGGCTTTGAGGATTGCAGTGAAAGCTGGGGGAACTGAGACTGTGTGTGTATATATATATATATATATATATATATACACACATATATGTATATGTGTGTGTGTTTCTTTTAGAATGTTTAAGTATGTAATGAGAATAAACTTATAAAATGAATATTCCTTGCTTGATTGATATGCTATATGTATGTTTTAAACATCAAATAAAGATTTCTTTCAGATGTTACATGTGAATGTGTTTTCTTAGAAATATATGAAGGGTTAAATTTATATTTTTTTGAATGATTTTAAATACATTTAAATTGTATTTTGAAATATATTTTATTAATATATTTCAAAATATACAAAAAATGGCCAAAAAATATATGTGCTAAAATACATTTTAAATATATAAATATATTTCAAAATGTATTTTAAAATATATTTTTTTACCGTATGGGCAAAGCTACACCAGAGGGTTGTGCTGTGTAACAGGTTGGTGCAGGTGGTGTTATCTACATTTGAACATTAGGCAACAGTCTCATGAAGACACTTTCTATTGTTCACTAAAGACCAACAATAACAGAGACAAAGGGAGAGCAGCAGAACTAGTGCTAACAATTAGCACTGCTAGCCTGCCCACCAACACCAGCTAATGTTCTAAAAACGATGATCAATGATTTTGCTGTAACGGCTCCAGCTGTCTGTGTCAGGGACACGTTGGAGATGAAGTGAGTGATCCAGTGACAAAGGTTTGGAAAGCTGCAGTCAGCTGAGACTAAAGGAGTCACCTGACCGAGAGACCAAATGTTTCACTGAGAACGTCCAGATGAACAGAATCAACCTTTGGGATAATCTGTTCCACACATCCATGTTTCACTTACTGCATTATATTTCCTCATTGCTGTGCACACAGGCCTGTGGCTTATAACCAACTCCAAGTTCAGACTCAGAGGCTGCTGAAGCTGTTTTCTGGAACAGAGACGTGTTGGATATAAAACCAACTCTTCTTTATGTGTCAGCACTGAGGAAAGGAGCAGCTTCGTTTCTAAGTGTATGAAGGACTGTAGCAGTGTGTGTGTGAGCTTTATTTCACAGACAGAACCATGTCAAAAACACAACTTCAGGTAAAAACAATACAAAATCAAAGAGTCTGATCAGAAGGATTAAACAGAGGAGTGTGGGACTGTTTTTAACAGACAGCAGGTTAAGCCAGGCTGGAGGAGTAAACTGAGCCTCGGTGTGAGCAGCAGTGTGTTTGACAGGAAGCTGAGATAAACAGTCTGGAGCCCATTTAGTGCTTCATATGAAAGTGTGAGGATTTGAAAGCAAATCTAAAATCAAGCAGGAGTCAGTGTGAGAATGATTTGTGCTTTTCCTCAGTCAGATGCTGGGAGTTTCAGTTCATCCATGTTCAGCGTGCTGTGCTTTGTGTAACAGGAGAATATGACAGTATAAATCAAGTCTTCATGTCACTGAAAGCCTCCACAGTCTGCTATGGAGGTGCATCAGTTTGGATTTACAAGAAGAACATTTCTTAAACCTGCCACAAGATGGCGCTCCAACAGAAGGGATGTCCACAGTGTAACACAGACACACACATACTGTGTGAATGTGTGAGTGAATGGGCTTTCAACACAAGGCTTCTGCTGCTACCTTTAATGACATAATTAGCTAACAAGAACAAACTGTTAATTACCACCAAAGAACGGCTCCAGATTTTAGCTGCTGACCATTTTGTGAAACGTTGATTACATCAGCTTATTGTTGATTTTTCAACCTTAATATCAGCTGCTTTAAAGGAGCCTCGTTCTCTGGCAGTAACACTTTTCTTCACTAGATGCAGTGCAGGCACAGTCTGTGTTTCTAAACTACACACTAATGTTCATTGTTGTGCAGCTAAATCCTCCCTCTGGATGGGAAGAATCCCTGTCAGGCTTCAAACACCTGGCTTGGTGTTCTGGAGCTAATGTGTCACCTGTGAGGACTCTGAGATGAACACACAGCAGACACTTCAGTTCTCCGTCTGTGTGTCCTCAGTTTCCCAGCATGCCTTGGCTGTGGTGGTGGAGGTGAATGAGGGGGAACATGCTGCTCTGTCAGCACTCAGGTTTCATACCTGGTGATCTCAGAGGACAAAGCGGCGTTACAGCAGCGCACGTTGATGAGACCTGATGCTCTGAACAGTTCAGACTTCAGCCTCACTCTGAGAAAACAAACAACTGACTGTCAGCAGCAACTACACCTGCTCCATCAGTGACGGAGAGAAGAACTGAGACTGAGAGACATACAGCTGCAGGTCAAAGGTCAGAAACGCCCGCTCTTTGTACGGGTCAGGAGTTAGTACTGCAGAGGTCAGAGGTCAGCTTGCTGACAAACCATTTGAAACAGTTTGGAGCTAAAAGCACAACAGCAGAGGAAAGAAGAGACACTGCAGAGATGATGCAAAATATTGTGTTTTGTTCTCAGCTGTCAAAAAGTGTAACACACGTGTTCCAGCACAGCCTTTGTGTACTTTCACTTCTCCATACTGTCCATTGGAAATCCTGTTTGTTACTTTTTGATTTCAGTCCATGTGTCCAAAGCAAACTTCTGTCCCACACTTTCTCTGCTGACTCTTCACCGATGCTCAGATGATCTCAGATGATTTCACCAGAACTCATCAAAATTCGGGCTCCACAGAAACCCAGACGTCACTAAACAAGCGTAACAAGCAAAGTGAAAACTGGTCGTTCAGCTTTATTGACCAAAGATAAGCTCACATGTCACCTCATGACACAGACACTTATTTCCACAGCATGCACGAGGACTGACAATAAGTGTCTATAAAGCCACTTCTATCTGCCACACCTGTGCTTCTGTCATGGTTGCTCTCCTCTCACTCTGTCATTTATCCACAGTCTGCCTCCCTCTGCTCCGTCAGCTGACGTCCTCTCTACACCACCTGCTGTGTTTTATCCTGCAAAAACACATTTAAGAAGCGTTGCACCGAGTAACGGGAGGAACTGCTATAAAATCCATTTAAAGGAGGTGGTGCTGAGTGCTGTGACTGGGGTCCCACCACTGACATCACGGGTGGAGGACATGTTGGAAAACTGCTACAAAGTGCTGTGCAGCCAGCAGAGCTTACAGTCTGTCCTGTGTGTCATACAGGCTCTCACACTTAGTGTTTCTGTGACACATTGAAGAGAAGTTTGTGTTGTTCACAGTTGTGCTTGTACTGAGTGACAGCTGACATGACCTAACAGGAATAATGTGTCTGTGCTGAATGAGAAGTAACACACAATGAAGTCTTGATGCATCTCAATCATCCAGGAAAGTGAGTCTGTTGGTTCTGTTCATCTGGACGCAGCGTTTTGTGGGAGAAACGTGTCGTCATCATCAGGTGACGTCTTCAGTCTCAGCTGCAGGTTTCAGTCTTACAAACAGGACATTTGCATAAAGACTGAAAGCAGCTGCAGGAACGATGGGCTGGGAGCTCCGTTCCTTCATCTTAATTATGCAGATTCTCAGGACCATTGATCAACAACCACTGATCCATGTCCATGAGTCCCATTCACAGAGATGTGGGAATGGCTGCAGTCACAGCATGTAAGATGGAAATAAATGAGAAGTATTTAGCTGAAGTGGATTTGATTTATGTTACTTCTTTTTTAACTTGTAGTTCTACATTGGAAGATTATTGTGATATTGAAATATAAAAATACATTTATATTCTATTATTTTCTCAAAGTAAGCGTCACACTCGTGGAAGCCGGTGTAGCTGCCGAAACGCCTGCATTTATGGAGACTTTCAGCCCCAGGTAGGCCAGTTATGGATCTTGGATCCACATTATGTCAGCAGCTGTTCTCCACCGTGAACTGTGTTCAAACAAACACGCTCACGCCTCACAGACGACAGCTTACAGTCCTGTAGAGATAAAGTGACTTCGTACAGCCCCGACCTGCAGACGCTGTGCGCAGAGGTTCAGGAGCAGAAGTCCCGTTGTAAACATATCACGGCAGACCCGACGATGTTTGCATGAACGCGCTTTTCAGCATCTCTTTATTGACCACTTTACACACACGGTTGCTGTGCGCACACAGCCGGCTGTAGCTTTGCAGCTCACAGCCCGACACACACCAACAACAGCAGAGAGAGCACAGACGTTAAGGCGTGATTGCGGGTGCCGCTCAGGTGCGTCCGCCTCCCCTGCAGCGGCGCTGCAGACCACGCCCGCCACACGCAGTAACCAGGTAAAATACATACTTAGGCAGAATTTTGCAAATATCTATTTTTCATTTTGTAGCAGCATAGAGCTTTTTTCCAATTATTTTTTAAAAGTCAGGTCAAGGCTCCTAAAGCCCAAAGGCGATATAACAGTTTGTGTTTGCTACATGGATCATTGGAGTTCAGCTTTCCTTTGTTATATTTCTTTAAGAGCTCAAAATGTGTTCATTACATAAATCAAATGTAATTTTCTCTGTAGCACTTCATGGATTTCATAAGCAACACACTGTAGTTGTTCACACAAAGCATAAAGGTAAAAACAATATACACAGTGTTATCTTCATTTTAGATGTCACAAAGTATTTGCGGCTCCCAGTGTTTTCCCGAACCCTGACCCTTTGCGTGGAAACCGGGTCCAAAAGGCTCTTTGGGTGTTAAAGGTTTCTGACCCCTGCACTAGGCCCAACTGACACATATATTTGATTCCAAATACAAAAAATAATGTGTAACCTGCTGGAAGAATGTAGGAGGTTGAGACAGGATCTCAACACTTGGTGTCTGCAACAAAAGACAACAATATGTGGGCCGATCGTGGCTCAAGAGTCGGCAGCTCGTCTTGTAATCGGAAGGTTTCCGGTTCGAGCCCCGGCTTGGACAGTCTCGGTCGTTGTGTCCTTGGGCAAAAAAGCACTTTGGGGTCCTCAGGGACGAGTAAAGCGCTCTACAAATACAGGCCATGTAATGGCAGAAACATTCTCTAGTGTAAATCCTGACTAGTTCATTAACTACAGATCAGTTTCAGTGAACATTATTCACAGAGGGATCTGAGTTCCTTATACCAGACTCTACAGAAACTGTAACACTGTACAGCTCTGCGACTCAACAATATGACAACAATGTAACACACACTAGAATCATCAAATAAAGCCCCACTAACCACTAGAACTAACTAACTAGCACTGGACACTTGCATATTAGAGATTTCTACCACCATAGGAGGCGAGATATCATCCTTGAACCAGAGCATCCAGCCCTCAATTTCGGACATAAAAAGCGACGTGGCCAGGCATGATAACACTTTGACTGAACTGCAGGACTGTGCCTCGAACCACTCTGACACCATCGCCACTCTCCAGGCCACTGTGGAGCGTTTGTCTGCGGAGGTAAAGAAGTTAGATGAGAGATGTGGAGCTCTTGAGGCACTCCAGGAGGAATAATTTAAGAACTGCAGGAATACCAGAAGGCACAGAGGGACCCAAGATGACTGAGTTGGTTCACACCTGTTGGCGGAGGCGCTATCTCTCGAGGAGAAGCCACTCATCGATCGAGCACATAGAGTGAATCGCCAGCGTCCCAAACAAAGTCATCTTCCTCGGCCCATCATCTTGAGATTGCACTACTACCACATTGGTGAGGAAATTCTGCTGAAAGCTGCAGAGAACAAGAACCTGATGTATGAGGGTTTTTAAAATAAACATCCTCCCAGATTTCCCTCCCTCTGTTGGAAACGCAGAGCCGCATTTGCAAATATGAGAGGAAGACTACGTGGGATGACCGGCGTCAGGTACAGACTGCTATACCCTGCAAAGCTGTTAGTGACCCATGGTGATGTGAGGAAAAGCTTTACCGATCCCAAAGAGACCGTAGACTACGCGGAGAAGCACCTCTCCCACCCACCTTCAAATGTATTAAAAGCAAGGATATATCTATATGTCTAACGCTGACACAGCACTGTGTTTCTTCTTTTCCCTTTATATTCCATGTAAAGGTGAATATGGAGCGTTTATGGCGATTTTCTGAATCTCGGGCAGATGAACTTCCCTGAAGTGTTTCCAGCTGGGCGTCGAGTGTTTGACCGACGCATGAAACGACACGTTTGTGAGTCTTTGTGAGTATTTATCACACGGCGTGCTGCGGGGAAAAGCCTGTTGTAACATTCATGTTTTAGCCCCTGACGGCTCTTTTTGGCTTTTCATCCCTAAACTCTCTGCATGCTCTTTCATGTGATTCGTTTTATTTTGAAAAGTCTCAATAGGATCTTGAGCTTTATTGTGAAAGGTTTATGTGGAAAATAAAGAAGCGGACGGCGGAGCCACGCGATGGTTTTACCGGCGTTGTTGCTAACGAGCGTCCGTAGTGTGGTTATATTAAATATAAGAGAAAGAGAGAACTTTAATACAGACACTACAGTGAGCATCACAACCATGTAACATATTTTACACCATGAAACAAACGATGTTTCATATCATCATCTGATATATATGTTATATGGAACAGGCCCAGCTCAGGCTGCCTGTGATGCAGCACAGCGCCACCCTGTGGTCATCACTGCACTGGTGACACTACAAACAACAAGTATACAGGATGGACGGTGGCCCTGAGAGCTCACACACACTGCTGCTTCTAAAACACCATGAAACAGGAAAATGCTGTGAAAGCACAAAATAATCACAGTTCAAAGAGACAATAGTGACAGAAACAGAGGCTTCACTGGTGCTGAGGGAGAAATCCCAGAGAAGCTTCCTTCCTGCCAGTATACGAGCCCACCAACAGAGACAGGACCAGTTCATCCTCCATCACTTACTGTGGCTCACGTTGCTCTTCTGTTGCTTTGCATCACAGACGCGTCTTTACTGGCTTCTTGTTCTAATTGCACTTAGAAACATGTTGTCTTTAACCTGTCACAGCTGCCCAGATGTTGCTGCTGAGAACATGTGGAGCTGATTCATGTAGTCATGTGTCTGTGAACAGCCAATCACAGGAAGACTTTCAGAAGAAACTCAGAGGAACAGCTGAGATGTGCTGAGTGACACAAGAACTGACAACAAATGTTAAAGTTCAAATGGTGGTTTTGTTTGCAGGGACTGTGAGTGGATGGAGATCCTGGTCCTCCTCAGCTGTGAGTTCTTCCTCTGTCATGAGAACCTCAGGGGGAGAACATGTGCTCACTCTCAGCTGCTTTAACAGGAAAGAAGCTCTTTTAGATCAAAGCTGAGAAACTGTTTGTAACAGCGAACTCTGTCACCTTTCTCTCCTCAGCCTGCTGCTGTCAGGCCCATGAAGCTCTGCTGTAAAGGCTTCCATGTCCCAGGCTTCACCTTTACCTGCTGACCAACGGGAGGCGTGGCCAAAACAGCGATGGGGAGTGGAGCAGCAGGTAGCAGAGGTGAGCCTCTTGTATGCAGCCTGTTATCTGTGGGACCAGGGAGCACGTGACAGCAGATGTTGCTGATTCAACATCTGTGTGACAGCTGGAGCAGCACAGTCTGCAGGAAACATCTGTGCATGTAGGAGACACCAAGGTTTACATGGTGGAAGCAGACGACTGACTCAAGCAGCCTCACATCACAGGCTGCTGGCTACAAGCACATGACCACAGTGACTGGTTTCACTGGTGTCTGTCCCAGTCTGTGGCAGAGATACAGGAAGTCACAGACAGCCTGCACACAGCGTTTCCTCTGGAGTGTGTTTCACACCCTGTTTGTGTTTCTCACTAACATGTTGTAGTTCTTCCTGCACACAGCAGCACTTTGATCATTTCTCCTGCTTTTCTTCCTTTTCTAGCTTTTATACACTGACAGTAACACAAAACTCCAAAGTCATCATTTGAGGAGCTTCTTAAGAGTTTCTGTGAGTTTAGTGAAGTCAGCCTCTCAACAATAAGTGTGTGTGTGTGTTGATTATCTAATGTTCAGAGAGGACTGCACTGATGTAGCATCCAGGTGAGCAGCTTATGAGCCAACAGGGGAAATTTAGCTGTATTATTGTTGTTTAAATATAATAATTTATGATTTCATGTTCCAATATTTCACTTTTCCCAACGTTTTGTTATCATTTGGTCTGAAAACCATGACAAACAGCAGTGTTACAGTTGTTAGCATTAGCTGCTATAGAGCACTCAGTCACTGTATTGGTGTTAGCGACATGAACATATCTGAGCTAACTGTGTGTTCCAGATGTGCAGCAAACCCAACTGTCCCTGTGTTTTCCTGCTGTAGACATTATCCCCATGATGCTGACGTCCTCTGGTGGGACGAGCTCACACGTTTATGGATTCAGATGCTAACTGGACCAGACTGGTGTCAACCTTTGTGCTATAGAAGCAAATCAAAGAAGAACCAGTTGAACCTGAGCTGTCTGTAGTGGTGACACCAACACCATGTCACCTGCACATGCTGACCCAGGGTCAGTGTTGAACCTATAAGCTGTGTCCTCACAGTTCAATATGTCCTCACTGCACAGGTCAATGACATCAGAGCTGTAATGTTGTTCCCGTCTCACTAAAACTTCTGGCATAAGGTGACTTTTCTGGGTGATTCCTACTCCAGGGTCACCAGTTTGAATCCCTCTGTTACTGCTGGGAACGTGCTGCTAAAGTGCCCTTGAGCAAGGCCACGTCCAGCTTATGAAGCCAACCCTGGGCTCTGCTTGCTGGCAGTGACAGAGTAGATGAAACAGCTCAGTGGATGCTAACTCACAGCTAACAGCGCTCTGTCATGGATAAGTGAAATAAAGCTGACTGACCCACAGCTGCACACAAACACCTCCAACACCTACAGGTCAGCAGGTCCACTGCTGTCTCTGATGGGCCCAAACTTTGCTTGTTCAGCGTTTCACTGGAATCTAAGAGTTGTTTCTTAATTCAATTCAGTTTTATTTACACAGCACCAAATCACAACAGCAGTCGTCTCAAGGTGCTTTATACTGTAAGGTAGCTCGTACAATAATACATACAGAGAAAAACCCAACAGTCATATGACCCCCTATGAGCAGCACTTTGGCGACAGTGGGAAGGAAAAACTCCCTTTTAACAGGAAGAAACCTCCGGCACCAGGCTCAGGGAGGGGCGGGGCCATCTGCTGTGATTGGTTGAGGTGAGAGAAGGAAGACAGGATAAAGACATGCTGTGGAAGAGAGACAGATGAACCGCTGAGTGTTGTCCCGTCGAGGTGGCTCTTCTATGTTGTGCATTTATGGCACCAAACCACAAATGCAAAGGAAGAAAGGGTCGAGGCACAGCACCCAGCTGCCTGACAATATTCAGGCAACGTCCAAAGCCCCACAAAGGACCTACCCACACCCCACTGGCCCCGCCCAGATCAAGGAGCTGTCACAGCAGACAAAAATGTGAAGTCCGCACATAGTCGCCATGGCACCCACCAACCCACCACACCATCCCCCATGGAGCTACCAGGAGAGGCATACTGGCCCACTGAGGATCACAGAGGAGCAGACCCAGGGGGGCTGACAGCACAGCCCTCACCCACCAGTCGTGCAGCTTATATTGTATATTGTATGAAATGAAGGAAGGTGGCACTTGCATGGGGTGGCAAGTGCCACCCTAAAATGATCCCTTGCCACCCCAAGTGCCACCCCAGTTTTGCATATGACAGTGTTGTTTATTAAAATAAGTTTAACAGTTTGAGCGTAGTTACAGTCAGCAGTGAATATAAATGCTAGAACTGGATATATTCCATAGTGTCCCCCCCTCCACATTAACAAATGGTTCAGCCCATAGCAGGACCGGCTTTCTTCTTGTTTTCAGCAGCAAGTGATGCTTATGATTGTGCCAGAGCACATTTTGAACAACACCATGGGAATTTCTGATTTTACACAGGTGGGTGGATGTTACACTGTGGAAATGAAGGAAGGTGAGTGCTATTTTAAATGGTTGTAGAAAATGAAAAAACAGCAGGTGTATTGGCTGCATTTTTAGATAAATAGTTGTTTATGTTTACAAAATGTACAATTTATATTTGCATTTCAAGTTATAAACATTTACCCAACACGTCTGTGGTTTTTTTACAGTAAAAAATACTGCTAGGATTTTAGGTTCTTTGTGTGATTTCAGATCAGTAATAGTTACATTAATAGTAATAGTAATACTAATGCAGTATGTCAGTGAAAAAACAACTAAATTCAGTTGAGCTGAAAAGATACCAAACAAAGCAAGAGGAGGAAAAAATAAAATGAAACAATCTGAGGGTGAAATACAAACGTAAACTCAAAGGAGTCACAAATGTCCGGTTGTATTTCAGACCTCAGAGGGTGAATCCAACAAATCATGAAAAATGAGGTTTACATGTTTGTTCATGACAGTGCAGATTTCTGACATTTTGTGTAATTTAAGCTGCAACAATGTGACAGTTTTCTAACAAAAACAGTGAAACTTAAGTTAGACTTGTGTTTGTAAATGAAGCGCCCCATGTTGTGTAGCTTTCTGGAGTTTATACTTATTGGGCTACATATGTATTTAATATACAGGCTGTACAGTACATAACATCAAAACTCACATGTTTCATGTAACTAAAGTGTGTAATCATGTGGGTACAGACAATAATTAAGTTATAGACTATATTTATATGAAAAACGTGCATACTTACTGCATTTGAATCATTTTAACTACATGTAACCACCTGCATATGTGTTTGGGGGAAAAGGCTTTGATTTTGCCACCCTAAGAAAATTTCTCTAGAGCCGCCCCTGACCATTTCACAGGATTTGCATTTAAAGATGCAACAAGACTAAAATGGTTAGGGTCAGGAGGTCAAAGGTCAGGGCTCCTGTGGGTCTGAGGGCGGCCTCACGCTGGAGAAGGATGAAGGAGTCTGACCTGAGCCAGTGTTTGACATGAACACATCAGCACTGCTGTCAGTGAGCCTAACGACAGCCGTTAGCATCATTTCAGTGTTTCAGTCATAAAAACACTTCCTGTCACTGTGGTGGTTACAGTGACATCATGCAGTTTGTGCTTTGACCTCCAGAGGGCGACAAATCAGCACAGACAGAGAGCTCCATTCAAACTTTGCTGCCATCAGGAATAATTCTTCAAATATAATCATCAGTGTTTGAGCAGTTATGATATCAGGGACAATCTAGACATGTGTGACAATACTGAACATGTCACATGACACACCTCAAACATCATGTGATCCACTCTCAGTCTGCACTTTCATTCATGACTTCAACAGGTTGAAATGAGCTTTGAAGAAACATCAGTTCAGTGCTGAAATATTTAAACGCTGCAGGAAGAAGAACAACAAAGTGATGACGGATGTTTGTGCTTCAAACAGGAAAACCAGCAGAAATAAATCACAGCCTGCCAGAGGTTTGGAGTTTCCGAGGTGCACTGAACGCAGCACAGTGTTCCAATGCTCCTGATTGTCCTCAAACGTCTCTTTGGGTGTTTCCTTCCTGCTCAAAGTTTACTTTCACTTCCTGAACTTCGTGGAGTGGAGCTTGTTGTTGGTGTGAAGAAACTGTAAGTTTGCTTTGTTTCCTCCTTTAACAGTTTGTCTTTAGGAACTTTACTGTTTGTTCAGCTCGTGTTTGATTTCTTCACACAACAAACTGTGTGTGTTTGTATTTCCGGTCTCTCCATTAAAGTCAGTGTGTAATGTTTCCTGGCTAACATCAGCTGTGTGCAGCTTAGTTCAGCACAAATCTGCCGCTCCATAGTTCACGGTAACGGACTCACAGCTGGACCAACGAGGCCGAGTGTGTCCGCCACTCTGAGCTACGTTCGTGTTTGTGTACTTGTAGTTTGTACTTTGAGTTCACTCAGAGCCCACAGAGGACGCAGCGTACGTGATGACGTCACAGCCCTTTACCTCCTTTACTGTCACTGTGATTAATATTTACACACGAGACACCTGCAGAGCTCTGACGCTAAGCTAGCCACACAGCATGCTAACACTAAGCTAAAGCTAGGCTAGCCAAGAACCCAGAGTGAGGTTAAAGCTAGTGATGGGCAGATGAAGCCTCATGAAGCACTGAAGCTTTTCATCCAATTGGTTCACCCCAACGCGAAGCTTCTTGAAGCTTCATTTGCTCTAGTAGGACACCTACTGGACGTAAAAATATTAGTTGGCATGAATTTGAAGAGTGTGGCCTTTTTGCACACAGCCTGTAAATGTCAACAACAGAAGGAGTGTGTAAAACATGTATATTGTAGTGATGCAGTGTACTGTGTATATTTATACTGCAGTATGGAACATGATTATTTGGAAATGCCTAAAATGGAAATGATCATATACTGTGAGGTGAGGTGTGGACAGTGGTTGTGCTTTTGTAACATTGAGGCAAGGACAGTGATTAGTGTTTAGGGGACACATCATTGGTTTTTGTTAAAAAGAAACAGTTTCTCCACTGTGGCAGGTCGTAGGCGATTTTTTTTTTCTAAACTGTCTCTAACTCTCACTAACCGCAACTCTCCATCAAACGCCCACATTTTGTCTGAGGGGTTTATATCGCTGTCATAGCTCGCGGCAAAGTTTGAACCGCTTCCTGAACCAGTCACGTGGTACAGCCGGGCAGCGAGGCTTCGGACGTCATCATTTTCAGCTCCTCCCATAAATGAAGCAAGCCTGGATACGCGCTTCGCGGAAACGCCCCCTCCATTACTCGACACACGCTTCGAAGCCTCGATACAGAACGTCACATCACTAGTTAAAGCTGAGTAAACACTGACCCCAGACCAGCACCGTGATAAAGTGAGCTGCTGCTGCTGAACTTGAACAGGTAACAAAGTGATGAGCAGTCAGGCTGCAGGTTTCTACCTGTTCATGTTTCTACAGTAGAATCACTTTGAAGTGTCTTTGTGCTGTTTCATCTTTGATTTGTGTTCATAAACACTCAGAGAAACATCACGTGACCTCATCAGGATCTGTGTTGGTGTGTGGGGCTGTACCTCAGCTTTATGTTGTTACATGCTCATTTGTTCATTTTACACAGTAACATCAAAGTAATGTTATGAGGAGTAATGAAGTAACGTACTCCATTACTTTTAATCAAAGTGTTCTGTGTAATATGTGTAATAATGACTGTTTTGAGTAATGACCAACACTGATCACAACAAAGAGGAAATGCCTCCAACATGCACAAACATTTGAGCCACAACATGCAGTTAATGTGCACAAATGTCTTTGATATGCTGCTCAGTGATGGTGGTGACTGTCAGAGCAGAGCTACTGAGAATCAATAAGTAATATCAATGATGGGATCAGAATCACTAAATTCTTCTCATCCCTGTCAGTATCATACATGTGCTGTATAATGTGATAAATGTAGAGGTGCTGGCTGTTCTCTCACTCTGCTGTTTAGCTGTAAAGGACGCCTCCCTGCCTTTGTCTCATTCATGACCTTTAATAGTCTCTTCTAACATGCAGAGATCTGTATGATCTGTTTCATAGAGTCTAACCAGCCTGTACAGGTAACAACAACAGTCACTGCATCACTGACACACAAACGTCATCTCTGTCAATAACAACATTCATACATGGAATAAAAACACATCAGTGGATCATTGCTGGAGCTGATGTTTGTGCTCCTGGTGCAAAGGCTCTCAGTTTCCTCCTTGAAATAACATCAGTGGTGGGTCAGCGACATGCTTTCTTTCCCTCTCAGGTTTAAATATCTGGGACTCTCCACCGTTTGGTTTTAGAGCTGAAGAAGCTTCTCGGATGAAACGTCTTCCAGAAACTTAAAGACGTCTCTTTTCTCTCCAAGCTCCTTAGATCACATGACCTGGATGACTGAACCTACAGACACATTGACCTGGTTTCTAGGTAGAGCTGGGCGATAGAACGATAACGATATGTATCGCGATATAACTTTTTCTCGATAGAAAAATTAAACTATTGCGATAGACCTCGCCGCTCTTGTCCTCTTAAAAAAAAAAAAAAAAAAAAAAAGGTCAGCCAATCCAAACTAAGTAGCCGCACGTGTGTTTGTTTGGGAAGCAGCCAGCGCGTAATGGAGGAAATGAGTGTGGCGACTAGAAAAATCAACCGAGCGTGACCGAAGAGAAAACAGATGATGGTTCCAACGCCGGAGAGATTGTCGAACAGAAGAGCCATAGAAGTTCCGTAGTGTGAAGGTATTTCAGCTATTTCAAGTCTGACAAAAAACAGTAGCTGCACTGTAAATTGTGCCGAAAGCAAGTCTGGAAATACAATAAACTGGTGCATGCGTCACACTGTGCGCCACGTTATTGTTTCGGTGAAATGAATTTCTACAATACTGTTAATTCTACTCTCTGCAGTGTTTAAATGCTTACATATACACACAGTTACTGTCCCTCCACACATACGACTCGGTTCTGCTTCTATGCCCCAGCTTTGTTTACTTTTTCCCACCGAGGCTTCTAGACTTCTGATTGGCCAACATTTCTGCACGGTTAGGAATCTAGCGCCACCTGCTGCTTTGGCATGTTCATAGCAGCGTTTTCCTTCATTTCTGCCTTTATGTGTGGACGGGATTATTTTTTAAAACGAAAACGGAAAATCTCCGTTTTCAAAAATACCCGTGTACGTGTGGACGTAGCCTCAGTCTCTGACTGGAAGCGCTAATTCGTCATTCGGCTTTTGTCAGACTAAAGTAACTGTTAAAACTGTTTGAAAAGCTCAGCTATACAACAAGGAGAGATTGAGAATTTCCTTTTAGTTCTCAGTTTCTTTGATATTGACAAAAGTTAGTCAGTTTTGTCTGTTCTTCTGTAAAACAAACTAAGATTTATTTTTAGAATTAATATTTTGTTTCTAAGTGGAATTGACAATTTAGTCTGTTTCGTTTGTTCTATTTTGAAACTTAAACGCTTTAGCGGCTGCCTTTTGTGTAGTTTGCAATATTTGCCTTTATTTATCTGAAAAAGTCTCATGTTCCTTAAGTACATCTACCCTGTTGAACTTATTATGGGAAATAAATATTTAAATAAAAACAAGCTGCTGATTATTTCACATTTTACTTGTGAGCAACGGCACATTTAAATCTTACAAATATAGTTATTTGGCTTATATCGTGATAGATATCGTTATCGCCTGAAATGAAAAAAACATATCGTGATATGAAAAAATCTCATATCGCCCAGCTCTACTTTAAAGGTGATCGTTTAGGACTTCAGCAATAATACAGACAGCAATGTAGTTAGCAGTAAAACAGATTTATTGGGAATTAACTTAAAAAAACAAACAAACATCTATCTCCTATTTTCTGTCACACAGGAAAGAAGCATCAATATCTGATGAGAAGACTTATTTATTTCTTTTTGGGGGTTTTTTCAACAGGAGAAGAATATCTAACAAGTTGATTTGTTCACATCTTAATTTTTAAGTGACATGTGTATTTTGAGTTTATACACTCTTTATATAAGGCGACAGTTTCCTTTTGCAGTATTTTTGTGTGGAGTGTTTTTCTATTTCTTAACAAAAAGGGAACAAAGGTGTTTAAGTTCACCTAGGATGATTTGTCTTAACTTTCACATGGTCTTACTGAGGTGATGTGAATTGAAACATGCATTTTTTTTTGGCGGTGAGGGAGGGATGTGCTGGAAAAGTTTGAAAAGGGACCTTGAAAGTGCTTAAGAAGTGCTTGAATTTGACCCTGAAAAAGGCATATGAACCCTGATCATTATCATTAGCCTGTGTAAGTCCTGAGTGTCCTCCAGTTCAGGGACGTGCAGAGGGGGGGGTGGTGTTGCTGTGGTGTTCCCCAGGGATCTGTGCTAGGCCCTACCCTGTTCTCACTGTATATGCTTCCTTTAAGTGTCATTTTGGAGAAATACCACATTGCCTTTCACTATTATGCTGATGACATCCAGATCTATTTTGAGCTGAATGATGATCTAGCTATGTCCGTGAGTAACTTTCGAGAGTGCATGTGCGAGGTCAAGCAATGGCTTCTGGCAAATTTTCTTATCCTTAACGATAAGAAAACTGAAATTATGATCTTTGGCAGTGACGCTCTTCGTGCCAAACTTCATGATGCTTTTGGTTTTCTCACTAGTTCTTTCCCTGACACTGTTAGGAATCTGGGTGTGCTACTTGACAGCTCATTTAAACTTGACAAACAAGTATCTGCTGTCGTTAGATCTAGTTTCTACCAACTTCGCCTTATTTCCAGGGCCAAACATTACATCCCGCACAATGACTTGGAAAAGCTTATCCATGCCTTTGTTACGTCACGACTAGATTACTGTAATTCACTTTATTATGGTCTCCACTCTACCCTTTTACATAGATTACAGACAGTCCAGAATGCCGCTGCACGCATTCTAACTAAAACTAGGAAGTTTGCTCACATCACTCCCGTCCTTGCTGATCTGCACTGGTTGCCTGTGAAATTTCGTATTCAATTTAAAATTCTGTTGTTTACTTTTAAAATTACTAATAACACAGGGCCAAGTTATCTTAAGGAACTCTTAAATTCATATCTTCCTACGAGGGCCTTAAGATCCTCCTCACAGTCATTGTTGGTTCAGCCCAGATCTCGCTTGAAGTCTAGAGGTGATCGAGCGTTCGCTCTAGCTGCACCTGAGCTGTGGAACAGTCTCCCGATTGGCATCCGGGCGTCTGATTCTATTCAATCTTTTAAATCACGGCTTAAAACATATCTGTTTGAACTTGCTTTTCCTACCAGTTAATTTCTCGCCTTGCTTCTAGTGTGTTGTTCTAATGTTCTAATGTGTCTGGTTGTTTTGCGTTGTCCTGTGCTGTCAATGTTTTCCATCACTGTGTTTGATGGTTCAGCTTTACAGCTTTACTCTGCTATAGCTCTGTGCTATAGTTTATTCTTATTAGTGGTTTTTACCTGTGAACATAATCTCACACTTATATGACTCTGACGTTATAGTCTTAATTATTTTATTATTTTATTGTTGCGTTGCCTATGTCCTCTATCACTGTGTATGATGGTACAGTTCTCTTTGCTACAGCTGTGTGCTATTGACTGTTCCTATTAGTGGTTTTTACCTGTGAACATAATCCCACACCTATATGATTCTGATGTTTTAGTGTAAATCATTTTATTGTTTTATTGTTTCATGTAAAGCACTTTGGCATGCCCCGGGCTTTTAATGTGCTCTATAAATAAAGATTGTTGTTGTTGTTGTTGTTGTAGAGGGGCTTGAGCACCCGCCCCTTTCCTGATGAGTGCCCAAAGTGCCCTTTTGTTGAGGCAACTTTTAAATTTTTTTTATTTATTTTTTTATGTGTGTGTGTGCGGAGTCCTGTCTGTGCTCCTCAACAATAATATTTAACTATTAATCACAGTTTTGCTAAATAAAAGGATCTGGCTTGCATCAGTCACATGATCACATCTAACCAATGATCGCCCTTGACGGCAGAACGCGCTGGTTACGAGCCGGGAACGAGCTCACAAAGAGCACGCGCATTTTTAGCGGTCCGGAGCTGTAGGAGAAACACAAGTTAACTCAGAGACACAGACTGATGCCACACAACCAGTAAGTAGGTGTACAGCGCACACTGTAGTGTGTAGCACACAGGAGTATTAGCTTATTACGTACACGTTGGTAAGCTGTCTTGTTGCTACTGACGAACTGAAACAAACGAGCGTGCTGTGTGTGCAACAGCGCGACAAACATTACCTGTCCTTTTATTAACTGCACAGGTAGTGCTGGTCACAGCTGCTGGCTACCTGTGTAAGGCTGTCATGGGTCTGTAGCTCTGTCACCGTTTTAGGGAACATATTTAGTTTTAAAGTAAGTTTCCGGGCTTTTCCTGCCTTTCTGGAGGGATTATATTTCACTAAAAAACCATCTAATATGCATGTCCACATAATTATGCATTATTATAATTATAATATATTAAAAACACACTGTATTTTACAGAACATACATTAAGAAGCAGATTATATTAGATTTATATTTTAAATAAGACAAAAGTTGGATGTTACAGCAGTAAAATGATTGTATCTCTACAGTTTAAACATATAATAAGCTTTGCCCTGCACAGAGTGGATAGTGAAACAAATGGAATCATCATAAATACATTATTTCATATTTATTACTTCCCCCTCCTCTTTGCTTTATTATTGTAGCTCTAGTAATAAATAATAATGTAAGGATGCCCATAGTATATACAGTATTCTAAAGAAGGTCTAAAGTGTCACTGTGTGCGTGCATGTGTGTGTTTTATTTAGATGGATTTAAAAAAATATTACTCATGATATAACATTGTGCAGACATGGCTGGTAAGGACATGAGGAGGAAACAGCAGAGCTGTGTGAGGCTACTAAAGGCAGGGCTATAACATTTTTCTGTCATCATTTTATTTTAGATTAAGTGCAGGAGTTGTTAGGTGTGGATAATTAGATTATAGTTTATTGCAATAGCAAGTTGTGCCTTGTTCTCACATAGACAGCAAGTGGAGAGTGATATATGAAATGATGGGATGGAAGGAAGAAGAGAAGCAAAGAGTGATTCACAGGCAGAGCCTAAATTATTTCTCACAGTTTTTGTTGCCTTATGGTTCCAAGCGCTGTCACCAATCTTTGCACTTTGTTATTATCTCATGACACTTGTTTAATCAGCTACCATCTCTCCTGTGGACTTTTTACTGTCTACAGTCTCAGACCTGCCCTTCCCATATTAGATTCTTGATGGATGTGTGTTGTTGTTATTCAGCCTGGTTCAATGTGCCCCTTTTTAACTTTGAGCACCCGCCCCTTTAAACCTCTCTGCACGTCCCTGCTCCAGTTCAGTGTCTTTGTCAGTCCCACATGTGTCGTTTCTGTTCAGCTGGTCTTCCAGTCAGTCATCCATCTCAGGCTCTGTCATTCTGTCATAAACACCAGCCTTCACCACCTGTGAGTCCTGCGTTTGGGTCCTCTCTTCTCCACATCCACACTGCGATGCTGTGACATATACAGTACATAAAATCAAAATTCACATTTTATGCAACTGAAGTGTTTCATTATGTAGGCTACAGAACATAATTCAGTTATAGACGATATATGAAACATGTATACTTACTGCATTTGAATCATTTAAACCATATGTGATATAAACACCTGCACGTGTGTTTGAAAAAACAAACGCTTTGATTTTGACACCCCAAGAAAATCTTCCTAGATCTGCACGTGTTCAGAGTAAGAGCCGAATAAACAGCAGCAGAAGCTGATTGATGAACAGCTGAATGACATATCAGCTGTAGCTGCAGCATCTGCACAGAGTTTGATTGGCTAACGCTGATTTGTTTGTTTTTTTAAACAGGACAGCAGAGAGAGAGAGGAGATGGAGAGTGCAGCAGAGACAGTGAAGAAGAGGTGAGCATCTGACAGAGCAGAGCCAGTTTAAAGGAGCCTCACAAGCTCACACATGACAGCTTCATCAACATGGAGCTCTGAGTGTTTATTAAAGGATCATTGGACGCTCTGACACAGCTGACTGCAGCCTTTAGCTGTGAGCACACAGTGTCTCACATTTACATTCACTTCCCTGTCAAACTCAATAACTTTAAACAGCTGCTGTTATCAGGTGAAGATAGCAAAGCTTTCAGGGCTGAGCCCCAGTGTTTCAGGATAATGGCCCCAGAGACCACAGTCACATATGTGGGGAAGGATTTTAAGTTTAAAACTTCCTGTAAGCACTAACAGCAGAGACGCACAAAGTCGCAGACAGGGAACAAAGTATTTTAGGTTTGTATTGTCAGATTATTTAATCATTATACTGAACAAATATGTGAAAAAGTAAAAACCTCTATTATGACGAGGTTATCACTACATTCACATGTCGTCGATGTGTTCTTTCACACAGATCAGTTTCAGTGTGTGTGGCCCGTACACTAAACCATGACACAAATTCATATGATGTGACACCCAGACTGTGTTCACTGTTTCTTTTGGTAAAATCATCTTCTCGTGTTTTTATAGAAAGATGATGGAAGAACCTAAAGAACAGCCAGCCAAAGCAGCTCCATCAGCAGGTAGGAGATCAGTGCTTTGTATGATGAGACGTATGGATGTATAGACTTCAGGCAGATTCTTTTTTGTAACTGTGACAAGTACATGAAATTCACGAGTTGTAACCTGTCCTAATCTTTGCCTTAATCTTTCTGTGGGACATTAATATAACATGAGAACTTCCAGTCTAAGGAGTTTGGCAGAGAAACAACTGGACCTTTTTGTACTTTGAACCCACATATGAGGTTAAAACGATGCCACCTTAAAATGAAACTGAAGAAATATTGAAACTGAAACAAATGTATTGAAAGTGAAATGATAGTGAAAAAACATAAATATAGAAATTTAAAGAAAAAACTCACTGTTCATGTGGTTTTCACACTTACATCGTTTTTTTTCCACGTACAGTTATTTTTTCAGCTTCAATTAGTTGGCACTGCTTCGGCATCTGAGGGTGCGCTTGAGGGGCGGGGCTTCAGAGCCACATATATGAGCCACATATGTTTGCGCACATTATATTGCTGACCAGTGACTGTAGAAATCATGGACGACCTAATATCTGCAGCAGCCGCAGTCATGAAGAAACTTGCGTATCTCTGAACGGCACATAGAGCGGGGACGCTGAGAGGAGGTCCAGCGTTTACCGACTGTTTCAAACTGACAGACTCAGGTGTTCTTCAGTGTCTGCCTGACAGAAGGACCTGAGAGCCGCCACAATATTTTTGGTAAGTGAAAGGTGTTTGTAAGCTAATCTGTAGCTAACATCCTTAGCTAGCTAGCTAAGATGAGCTTGTTTTGTAAAGTTTGTTTAGCTAACCCGTGCAGGTGAACGAAATGAGCAGAAACGCACCGGGCTGCTCCGTCAGTAACTAACCACAGTTACTGTACTTTTATTATGAGTATTACACTGTAAGAGCAACAGGCTGCACTCTGCTGCAGCTCCTGTGCAGAGCTGATTATTCAATATGTGCAAACAGCAGCATGTTTTCACTCTTTTGCCACATCTGTAAGGATATTAACACATATTTTAAAAAAGGCTTGCACTTCAGTAACCCCTCATTAATCATTAATTACAGATTAAATAGCAAAGCCTAATATTTATGTACTCAAACCAAATACTTCTGCTTGGCAGCTTAAGTTAAAATGTGTGTTTCATTTTTCCTCGGATTACATTTTTAGCACTGACTCTGTGTATTGTTTTTACTAAGTTTGTTTCAAATATTCAGGTTACATAAAACAGTCTGAATCATTCTTATTGAGGTAAGTTCACAAAGTTACATGTGCAGTACAGCTTACATCCTTTGAGAGGGAAAAAAGCATTAATATTTGTTATGATACCTCTGTATGTTGGTGACCACGGTGCAGCAGCAGACTGAACCAGGACTGAAACCTGCTCCGTCTGCTCATGTATGCAGATTCACATTCACAAAGCACCAACAACTCAAAGGTTAACATTATATTGGAAAATCTGTTGGTATATACGGCTTTAAGAAATAAACAGCTCGTATGTGAGCAGAGCTGAAGAACTAAAGAAATGTAAGAGAAGAACTTCAGATCCTGGGTGTGTGAGGACAGAAGGATCAGCTCTATTTCAGATTTGAGATAAACTTTATATTTCAGTTTGTGATGGTTCTGTTCTCTTTGTAATTACAGGAGCTGCCCTCAGATTCAGACCTCAACACCACCCAGTGACAGCAGACAGATCATCCAACATGTTCACATGTTAACTGCAGAATGAACTGATGCAAACAGTACAAAGGTTAAAGCACCACATGTGCTGTAGTGAAAGCTGCAGCTGTTTTATTGATAAAAACAAAGTCAAAAGGATTAATCACCCCTGTATCATATGAATGTTGGGTTTTTCTCTGTATCTGTTATTGTACGATCTACTGTACAATATAAAGCACCTTCAGGTGACTGTTGTTGTGATTTGGCGCTATATGAATAAAATTGAATTAAATTGAAATGTAACTGTGTCACTATATATCAGCATTAACAGGACCTCAGCTTGGTGTTTCACAAAGCTGCTGATCTCAGACCTGCACAGCTTCCGTTTTAAACACTGAATGTACTCAGCTGCATGAAGAGCACGTTTGAGTTTCTCTGACACAATTAAATAAAAACTGATGAAGGTCAAAGGTCGTCACTTGTATGTCGAACTACAGACTTGTCATCTGGAATTCTTTCACAGTTTGCAAATTTGCAAATAGTGTGTTATTTACCATTAAGTGATTCAGAGTCATTCATACCAGAGTAACCAGAGAGGATCATATATTTTTAAATATATAACTATCCACAGGACTGAATATAATATCTCTAAGTAAAAGTCCAGAGACTCTGAGGATTATCCAAGTATTTATAACATTACACAAAGCAAAGTTCTCCATCACACAACGCTCAAAAAGAGATTTCTACGCCGAGTATGCATCATTCTCGGACTCCTCTCATACTGCCAATAAACTCTTCCAGCTCCTCCTCCCCTCCAGGAGGCGCTACAGGAGCCTTCAGACTAAAACCAGCAGGTTTAGGAACAGCTTCTTCCCAACAGCTGTCACCCTACTGAACTCAGTCCCCGCTGAGCCTTTCCATCCACACTCACCTAACCCTTCTACACTCCTCCTCCCAGTGACCATGATCCTTTCATTATCAACATTCACCACGTTGGTTACTGCTGTAGTTTTAGGACACTGACATGGTGTAGTCTCTGTTATAGTGCCTACACTGTTATAGTCTGTTCAGAGAGCTACGCTTCCACTACTGTAGATATTTTCATAGCACTCTGTAGATCTGTTTACCTCACAGTGCTTCATCTTTATATATGTATATTTGTTCATAGCATACCTGTATACTTGCCCGTCTGCAGAGGTGGGTAGTAACGAGTTACATTTACTCCGTTATATTTACTTGAGTAAGTTTTTGGAAAAAAAATTTACTTTTAAAGTACCCTTTTTGCACGATACTTTTTACTTTTACTTGAGTACATTTGTGAAGAAGAAACGGTACTTTTACTCTGCTACATTTCCAAAATTTGACTCGTTACTTTTTAAAAAATAATTAGTTTAACACATTAGATAACATGCCGCCAGTGGAGTTTCCGGTAACTTTTTTACCAATCAGATGTGGCCATGCAGTCACATGACCAGCTTGAAACTGTGGCGGGCAGAGCGGCCCAAGCGTTTCAAAGTAGCGGACGCACGGAAAGAAGACACACATGAAAACATGGCAAAGCCAGTTGTCTACGCTAGAGCTGAAGAGGATGAACAGCATTTTCCTCACATACAAAGAATGTTTCGCTTAAAGGCAAGGCAAGGCAAGGCAAATTTATTTGTATAGCACAATTCAACAACAAGGTGATTCAAAGTGCTTTACAGAGACATTAGAAACAAAAACAAATAAAAAGCATGATTTAAAATTGATTAAAACAAGCAAACAAACAAACAAACAAACAAAACAGTATATAAAATCAAAACAGATAAAATCAGAACAGTAGATAAAATCAGTAGTTAAATATAAGTTTTGAAATTTAAGCTTAAAGTGTGGATTTGGTGCTTTATTCAAATGCAGCTGAGAACAGGTGAGTCTTCAACCTGGATTTAAATAAACTGTGTTTCAGCTGATCTGAGGCTTTCTGGGAGTTTGTTCCAGATATAAGGAGCATAAAAGCTGAATGCAGCTTCTCCGTGTCTGGTTCTGACTCTGGGAACTGATAAAAGACCGGATCCAGATGACCTGAGGGATCTGGAAGGTTCATACTGGGTCAGGAGGTCACTGATGTATTTTGGTCCTAAACCATTCAGAGCTTTATAGGCCAGCATCAGAACTTTAAAGTCTATCCTCTGATGGACAGGCAGCCAGTGTAAAGACCTCAGAGCTGGACTGATGTGGTCCACTTTTTTGGTCTTAGTGAGGACTCGAGCAGCAGAGTTCTGAATGAGCTGTAGTTGTCTGACTGATTTTTTAGGTAGACCTGTAAAGATGCTGTTACAGTAATCAAGCCTACTAAAGATGAATGCATGGACTAGTTTTTCCAGGTCCTGTTGAGACATCAGATCTTTTATCCTTGAAATATTCTTGAGGTGATAGTAAGCTGACTTTGTTATTGTCTTAATGTGTTTTTCTAAGTTTAGGTCTGCATCCATCACTACACCCAAATTTCTCGCCTGGTTTGTGGTTTTTAGATGTATAGATTGAAGTTCTCTGGTGACCTGTAATCGTTTTTCTTTGGCGCCAAAGACTATTACCTCAGTTTTGTTTTTGTTTAGCTGGAGAAAATTGTACGGGGCCTTGGTCTCCTGGTGACATTGTGATATATATTTGTGTGTCATCTGCATAGCTACGACAGTTTATTTTGTTGTTCTTTATAATCTGTGCCAGTGGGAGCATGTAAATGTTAAACAGAAAGGGTCCCAAGATGGAACCTTGGGGAACTCCACATGTGATACTTGTCTGCTCAGATGTGAAGTTACCTATTGATACAAAGTATTTCCTGTTTTCTAAGTATGTTTTGAACCAGTTTAGTACAGTTCCTGAAAGACCTGCCCAGTTCTCCAGTCGTTTGAGTAATATGTTGTGGTCAGCTGTATCAAATGCTGCACTGAGATCCAGTAAAACTAGGACTGACATTTTTCCACTGTCTGTATTCAGACATATGTCATTAAACACTTTGGTCAGAGCGGTTTCAGTGCTGTGGTTCTGTCTAAAACCTGACTGGAAGGCATCGTAGCAATTATTCTGTTTTAAGAAGTAACTGAGCTGTTGGGAAACTGCTTTTTCAATGATCTTACTTAAAAATGAGAGATTTGAGATCGGCCTGTAGTTGTTCATTTGTGTCTTGTCAAGATTGTCCTTTTTCAGTATAGGTTTGATTACAGCAGTTTTTAGTGATTCTGGAAACACACCTGATAATAAAGAAAAGTTGACGATCTGTAACAGGTCTGACTCTAAAGTCTTTGAGACCTTTTTGAAAAAACTTGTTGGCAGGACATCTAAACAGCAGGAGGAGGAGTTCAGTTGACCTAAGATGTCCTCCAGGTCTTTGCTGTTAATCGGGTGAAACTGTTTCATGGTGTTTAAACAGTTTTTTGGTGGACACAGTACATATCCTGGATCTGCTGTTGATGTACCAATTGCTTGTCTAATTTTTTGGATTTTTTCAGTGAAGAATTTGGCAAAGTTATTGCAGGCCATGGTCGAATGAAGTTCAGCTGCCACTGACACAGGAGGGTTTGTTAGCCTGTCAACTGTAGAAAATAAGACCCGAGCATTATGGCTGTTTTTAGTGATGATGTCAGAGAAGTAGGACCTCCTTGCACTCCTCAGTTGTAAATTAAAATTGTGAAGTTTCTCTTTATAGATGTCATAGTGAACCTGCTCAGCTTTCCTACACTCTCTTTTTTTCATTTTTCACCAGTGTGGAGTTTCTCCATGGAGACTCCTTCCTTCCTTCACCTTAATGGGAGCAATAGTGTCCATTACATTTAACATGTTAGCATTGAAGCTATTGACGAGCTCATTGACTGACCCTCTGGGCAGGTCAGGTGTTAATGGGAAGACCTGGTTAAAAATTGCACTACTGTGTTCAGTTATACACCGTTTTGTGATCACTGTTGTTGATATATTTGTGTGGGCTGAGATTTTACTTTCAAAGAAAACACAGTAATGATCAGACACGCCCACATCAGACACAGTAACCTTTGAAATGCTCAGGCCTTTGGAGATCAGTAGGTCAAGAGTGTGTCCTCTATTATGTGTGGCCTCTGTTACATGCTGAGTCAGCCCAAAGTTGCCCAGAGTGTTACTCAGGTCTTTAGTCCCTTTGTCCTGAGGGTTGTCCACATGGATGTTAAAATCCCCAACAATAATTACACAGTCAAAATCAACACAGATCACAGACAGCAGTTCACTGAGGTCATTAAAAAAGTCTGTGCAGTATTTGGGAGGCCTGTAAACATTAAGAAACACAACTTTGGATGGGGCCTTCAGCTGTAAAGCCACATATTCAAAAGACTGAAAACTTCCAGGAGATAGCTGCTTACATTGAAATGATTCATTAAATAAGACAGCAACCCCTCCTCCTCTCCTGCTCGCCCTGACCTCACTGATAAAACTGTAGTTAGGAGGGGTCGTCTCGATGAGAACAGCTCCACTGTTACTTTGGTCCAACCAAGTTTCAGTTAAAAACATAAAATCAAGGCTGTGCTCAGTGATTAAATCATTAATTAAAAATGTTTTCCCAGCTAAAGATCTAACGTTTAATAAAGCCAACTTAAGTGTTTTAGAGGTATTACTTGTCCCCTCGTGTTTGGGAGCAGTCTGTGGCACACAAGGTATGTTTACTATGTTTAAAGATCTTTTAGAGTGCAGCTCTCTGTGTTTTGACCAGGCCACATGTCTCCTGTCACCTAAAAGTACAGAAATTTTAAAACCTTCTAGTAAACAGGGTCTCAGCTTCTCCTGGGAAAAGTCACCACTGCCATAATCCTCGCAGCCCGGACCCTAAACACATCAGACTGTGGAGACAGAGCGTGAAGGTGGTAAGGAGGAACTAAGGGGGGCGAGGCTGGGCAATGTGACTTCGATTGCTCTGATGAGGGCGGGGCTCGATGGCGAACCTTTGGCCGCTCTGGTGGGGGGTTTATGGGGGACAAAAAGGGATTGGGACGGGGGGTAGATCTGAGCCCAGCATTGACCCGCTCCATCATCTCCTCAGTGAATTTCAGGTGTGGGGAGGAGGGAGAAAGGGAGGGGGAGGAGGGTGATGGCCTGTCAGGGGTTTGGGGGACTGGGGAAGGTCGTGGTCCCTGGTCCTGGTCGTTGGTGTTGTTGAGAGAGTTGGAGGCAAATAGGGACCCCTCTTCTTGCCTCAGATGTCTCTCCTCTCTGAGGCTCTTCCCGGGTGGGGGCAGATGGAGCTCCTCCTCAAGGTTTCTGCTGGGCTTTGTCTGTTCTTGGAGTACTGTTTGTTCCTCTTTATGAGATAACTCCTCGTTTATCTCAGCCTTGGCACCAAGCACATATGGATGACGTATGGAATAAAACAAGTTGGAGGTGAACAGTTTCACCCCTGACTTGTTAAAATTAAATCCATTTGCTTTAAACAGATGCCTGCGTTCCCAAAAAATATTAAAGTTGTTGATAAAATGCACTGAGTGGTCAGTACATGCTGATATAAGCCATTTATTCAGTGTAAACAACCTGCTGAATCTCTCGTCTCCTTCTCTGACCGGCGGTACAGGTCCACTGATGAATACAGCTGCATTCAGAGAGTTTACAGTATTTAATATTCCAGTAAAGTCCCGTTTCAGAACCTCCGACTGTTGTTTGGACACATCGTTTGACCCTGTATGCAGGACAATGTTTGTCACAGTTGGATATTCATCTGCAATTTGAAGAATTCTCTCCTTCAGGTTGTTGACCATATCGTTAGGAAAGCAGAGGACTTTAGTGTTCTTACCGCACATCATTTGTACATCCTTTACGGCAGAGTCACCCACAATCAGAGTTTCAGGCCTAGCCTTTAGCTTTCCCTGTGGTCTTTTACTTTTCAACAGATTTTCAGACCTTACTTCGCTGCTTTTAGATGGATGGTTGTCCGATATAGATCCAGGGTCCTTTGATAGTGGAGCAAATCTGTTGTGCAGTTTCACATTCAGTTGTTTTGGAGGTTTGTTGTTAACCTTCCTATTCACTGTTGTCCAGTCCTGTTTCCTCTCGTATACAGGGGTAGAAGAGCTTCTCTGTCTCGTAGGAAGTGAAGGCCAGTCGGTTTCAGAGATTTCAGCTCGCTGTGCTCTGCCCGTGATACGTCCTCCGCCTTCCAGGAGACATGATTTATGTCTTGGTTTTGCACCAAGACAGTCCAAGGGGGGATTATCACTTGAGGATTTATAATAATGCACAGAGTCTACTTTCTTGGTCATGTTATCTGTGCTCCTTAGCTGTGTACTAGCTTGCTCATCGCCATTGTTTTGAATCAAAGGCAAGGTTGTTTCATTTCCACACAGTCCATTTACCTCCACGTTTACTTCTAAGCGATGAATTTTTGTCTCCAGTACTGCAATCTTCTGCAGGAGGCTGTGGTAGTCATCTGTGGATAGGGAAGGCATCTTGTTGCTAGTTAGCCTAGCGGTTAGCACCTTTCCAGGCTATTGGGGCTGTTCGGTGCCCAGACACTGTAATCAGGCTTCAGCTGTGTCTAGGCCACAGACACACGGAGCGCTGAGGATAAGGTAACTATAAAAATGTTGCTGTTTCTGTTAAGAACACTTTAGTCCTAATGATCTATAAGTGTCCAGAAGCTATCGCAGGTAAGCTCATACGGAAAAAAGGGAAAAAATCAGCATAAAAATCAATAAAAGAAGAAAAGCATTTAAGGAGCAAACAGATGACGCGTCCACACTCGCAAAAGATACCATTGGGTAAAAGCAGCACAAAAGAGTAGCTATGTCTTCAGTGAGAGCCAAAACAAACCAACTTTTCAGCGTGAAACAACTCAGTTCATGTAACCTGAGGAAACTGTAAGTTTTCTCTAAATATCTTTTAGCTGTGGTTAGCTGGATGTCAGTCTTATGTTACAGACGCTGTGTCGAGCTTGAGCTGCGAGTCATATTTTCGGCGCTACATTGTAGTGAGATAAGTTTGTGGGTATTTTGTGCAGCTTCAGCTGTCCTTTTAACTGCTCGCTGGTTAGCTAGCGTGAGCTATAAGCTAACAGCTAGCATGGTTAATGACGCTAGAGTTCCACGCACATGCAAACAGCTCGTCTCTACTGCTTTAACTGTTAAAACAGAAGACAATACTGCAGCTGACAGGGTTTATTATGTGAAACAGCAGCTTGTTTAGTTTAAACAGTCTGCATTAAGCTGGGCAAACACTGTGCGATTTTTTTTTTTTTCAGTCGCGTTATTCAGCTCCTACTCAAACTGTACAATTAAATCGCAGAGGTTAGAAGTTCATAGGTCACGATGCAGGGTCTCACACTATATGGCCTGATGCTCTGATGCGACCTGAGTGCTCAAACTGTGCCTTCATAACATGAAGCTTATCATACAAAATCTGTCCCTCGCTCTCCCTCTCTCTGTCTTACAGACACACACACCATCAACTTTGCTAAATTACTAATGAAAAACATTGACCAGGCAGCTGTGATTGAGTAGCAATGTCCATCCAACTCTTTTCATGGTTGTTGTAGTCATTATAATTTTGTGAGGCCACAATGAAAAGTGTTGGATACAGAAGCGTAGTACGGAAGCGTAGAGCCGCCACCCAGGCAAAAGAAAAATAGAGCTATGTCACATTATAACGTGAAAAGTTTATTATTATAGTATACTATTGTTCTAACAATATTAGATATAGTTCTAACAATATACTTTTCATGTTTGTACAATATACTATCATTTAGGTACAATATACCTATTACAATATACATAATTCTCACGTTCGTACTTGCACTCGTTCTTATTTTAAACTTAATCTGGAATGCAGGATATGAATGACAAGATTTTGTTTTTCATATTTTTCATTATTTTTCAGTTTCAACTTTTTCTTCGGTTTCATTTTAAGCTGGCATCATTTTAACCCTACACACCCTAAAATTTAGTATTTGTTGATGAGATGTTGAAGTGTTAATTGAACAAAGTTAGAATACAGTGGAACCCCGACTTACGAAATTAATCCGTTCCCGAGGGTCTTTCGTAAGTCGAAAATTTTCTTAAGTCGAAACAGCCATTGCACCTTTTGAGTGAGGTGATGCTGAACGATAGGCTAATTGCTAACTAGAACAACAATATGTCGTTCAAGTGGAACAGCGAAGCACGAGTACGGAAGCCAAGGGGTTGTCACATGATTCGAAGGCCTTGTGGGCATTGTAGGCTCAGCCAATCAGAGCCAGCGGATTTCGTTACACCGGCATTTTGCCGTACCATGGGCAGAAATATTGCCGTTCATTGCCTTCGTAACTTGAATTTTTTGTTAAATGGGGTATTCGTAAGTCGGGGTTCCACTGTATTTTTCACATGATTTCGACTGAGAAGCATGTTTATGTCTCTTTCTTCTTCCTGTAGAGGAGGAGCTTGCCAGGGTACGGTCAGCCTTTGTCTGGAGGGTAACAATAGAAATCCTTAAACTGCTCCTTGAGGCCCTTGTAAGTGATGGTATCTTAAATAAGTTGGAGGAAGAATCGATACTGGAGGGGAACCCACTCAGAGCAGACAAGGCACGCAGCTTGATCGACACAGTGACGAAAAAAGGAGACAAAGCATGCAAGATAACAATCAAGCATCTTCAGATCAAAGATCCTTTTCTTTTCTCTCAGCTGCGTTTGAACTCTGATCCATCTGCTCAACAAGGTGAGGTCATGCATCAGATACCATGAATAAAAATGGTCACCTTGCAGTTTGTTGAGATGTGAAAGTGAAACCTCAGAATTCATTGTAAGAAAAAGGAGAGGGCAAGAACGTCATTCTACGACGAATGTTTGGATTTGTTACATGCCTGCAAATGTATTTTCTAAACTACATGGAGGAATTTTGATGATCGTCATAAACCTGTGAAACTACTTAGATCTAATGTGAGCTGTATTTAATTAAACACAAGTGTTCTTTACTTTTAAAAACCATGCAAACTGATTGCCTTAAAAAAGAAAAGTCAGAGTGTTTCTCTAACAAGAGGACACTCTTTAAGCATCGGTCATTTGACTTAAATGTTTAATGAAAAAAATGCCACATTTACATATAATAAAGCAAATTGTGGCCAGAAAGGGTTTACATTATCTTTTGCCATTGTAAATTACGAGAAGAATTAAATGTGAATTACTGAATCTCTCTCAGATGCTTCTTTAAATAACATAGCAGTGGGGAACGTTATGACACTTCAATGTTGTTATTTTTGGTTACAAAGTTTGGAGAAGAGGCACAGAAAGCATAAACCTGTTTAGCCTGCACATGTTGGCATCAGGTACATATGAAAAGCTGCAAAGCAATGCAGATGTGTAGGTTCAAAACATTTAACGTGGCTTTTTTCAGGAAATACATTTAGGAATTCCTGAAGCCCCTTTTTGATTTCTGGTAGAATGAGTATATTAAAAACTTGATAGGTTAAATAAAGGCCAAAGTACATCACATAGCTCCTTCAGACCAGATTTGTATTTTTCCTTCTTTTTTTCCTTTTTTTGATTCAGATGCTCTTCAGAAGTGTCAGCCTAAACTTAAGTCTGTCTTAAAGAAGAAGTTCCAGTGTGTGTTTGAGGGCATCGCTAAAGCAGGAAACCCAACCCTTCTGAATCAGATCTACACAGAGCTCTACATCACAGAGGGAGGGACTGCAGAGGTCAATGATGAACATGAGGTCAGACAGATTGAAACAGCATCCAGGAAACCACACAGACCAGAAACAACCATCAGACAAGAAGACATCTTTAAAGACTCACCCAAAAGACAGGACCTGATCAGAACAGTGCTGACAAAGGGAGTGGCTGGCATTGGGAAAACGGTCTTAACACAGAAATACAGCCTGGACTGGGCTGAAGACAAAGCCAACCAGGACATCCAGTTCATATTTCCATTCACTTTCAGAGAGCTGAATGTGCTGAAAGAGGAAAAGTTCAGCTTGGTGGGACTTGTTCATCACTTCTTTACTGAAACCAAAGAAGCAGGAATCTGCAGCTTTGAAGACTTCCAGGTTGTGTTCATCTTTGATGGTCTGGATGAGTGTCGAGGTCCTCTGGACTTCAACAACACTAAGAGTGTGACTGATATTACGATGCCCACCACAGTTGATGTACTTCTCACAAGCCTGATCAGGGGGACGCTTCTTCCCTATGCTCACGTCTGGATAACCACACGACCTGCAGCAGCAGACCAGATCCCCCCTGAGTATGTTCACAGGGTGACAGAGGTCAGGGGGTTCACTGACCCACAGAAGGAGGAGTACTTCAGGAACCGATTCAGAGATGAGGAGCAGGCCAGCAGGATCATCTCCCACATCAAGAAAGCTCGAAGCCTCCACATCATGTGCCACATCCCAGTCTTCTGCTGGATCACTGCTACAGTTCTGGAGGATGTGCTGGAAACCAGAGAGGGAGGACAGCTGCCCAACACCCTGACTGAGATGTACATCCACTTCCTGGTGGTTCAGGCCAAAGTGAAGAAGGTCAAGTATAATAGAGGACGTGCAACAGATCCACACTGGAGTTCAGAGAGCAGGAAGATGATGGAGTCTCTGGGAAAACTGGCTTTTGATCAGCTGCAGAAAGGAAACCTGATCTTCTATGAATCAGACCTGACAGAGTGTGGCATCGATATCACAGCAGCCTCAGTGTACTCAGGAGTGTTCACACAGATCTTTAAAGAGGAGAGAGGACTGTACCAGGACAAGGTGTTCTGCTTCATCCATCTGAGTGTTCAGGAGTTTCTGGCTGCTCTTCATGTCCATCTGACCTTCAGCAACTCTGGACTCAATCTGCTGGAACAACAACAAACAACCTCCCAGAAGTCTGAAACAGGAGAATCTGCAGAGAAACACTTCTACCAGAGTGCTGTGGACAAGGCCTTACAGAGTCCAAATGGACACCTGGACTTGTTCCTCCGCTTCCTCCTGGGTCTTTCACTGCAGACCAATCAGGCTCTCCTACGAGGTCTGCTGACACAGACAGGAAGTAGCTCACAGACCAATCAGGAAACAGTCCAGTACATCAAGGAGACGCTCAGTGAGGATCTGTCTGCAGAGAAAAGCATCAATCTGTTCCACTGTCTGAATGAACTGAATGATCGTTCTCTAGTGGAGGAGATCCAACAGTCCCTGAGATCAGGAAGTCTCTCCACAGATAAACTGTCTCCTGCTCAGTGGTCAGCTCTGGTCTTCATCTTACTGTCATCAGAAGAAGATCTGGATGTGTTTGACCTGAAGAAATACTCTGCTTCAGAGAAGGCTCTTCTGAGGCTGTTGCCAGTGGTCAAAGCCTCCAACAAAGCTCTGTAAGTAAACATGAACTCATCGCTTCATTCTTAAAATCATGGGAAATAAATCAGAGGTGCTCAGTTCAAAGAATACTACCACTTTAGAAAAATTAAAAAATAGTCACTAAAATAGTCATGATACTTTAAATATTTCTCTCCAGCAGGACATGTCAGCATTTCTGAAATATTTTTGTCTTCAACTCGAATCAAAGCACAATCCAGATCCAGCCTATAAGAACATGAGCTCTGATCCTTCAGCCCCTCTGACAGGTTTATTATCCTCAAGTTGTTCACTTGTCTCCAACAACCAGGAGTCTAGCTCTGTTTTTTAAAGCAAATACTTGAGCTTCCAGACTGCACCTACATCGTTTTCAGATGTTCTTATTTTAAGGTCTGGTTTGTGTCTCATCTTTATTGCAATCCCCCATGTCTCTCTGTTTTTCAAATATAAATCTGTTACCTCGGTGTGGCCAGAACAACATGGTGAACCCCAAATACAGACAAAGGTGAAGGAACTGAATATTACTAGACGTGAAGGCTTTATTTACACACAGGAACTTGACACTTGGAATTTTTTAACATGAACTGTGAACTATGGTGGAAGTCAAGCACTTGAAGCTGTGAGCATGAAGTGGGCTCTGTGGTAGGTTTCCGGAAATGGGTCTTGGTTGATGGTAATCTGAGTCACTGTAACAGAGGTAGAGCAGCATCAGAAAGATCACTGGTGGAGGTTACAGTAAGTGAACGAGGTTATCTTCAATGTCTTATTTGGGGTTTCTGTAGCTCAGGAGGTAAAGCTGGTCTGATCTGACCTACTGATCAGAAGGTTGGTGGTTCGATCCCTGGCTCCTCCAGTCTGCATGTCAAGTATCCTTGGGCAAGATACTAACCCCAACTTGCTCTCCGATGCATCCATCAGAGTATGAATGTGCGTGAATGTACTTAGAAAGCACTAAGTTCAGATAAAGTGTTTGTGAGAATGGGTGTGATTGGGTGGATGTGGCATGTTGTATAGAGCGCTTTGAGTACTCCGGGAGAGTAGAAAAACGCTATATAAGAATCAGTCCATTTACCATTTACTTGTCAGCAGTCGGAAAGCAACTTGGGGAAGGCAGGTGGTGAGGTCTGGGTGAGTACTTGTTAGCTTTGAATCCAGGCAAAGTGGTCCAGTAAGTCTAAGAGACGAAAGGCATTAATGTGGCTGTGAGTGAATCAAGAAGACCAGCATCCAGGAAAACGTGACTGAACTGCAAGGGTGAGTAGATGATCCGAGGATTAGGAGGTTAGCAGAGTTATTGGGAGTGCTGATGTTATATGCAGCCTAGTAGATTACTGTCAGGTGTGGACAATGGACAGGCTGACCAGGCTTCACCCAAAGGCAGAAACCAGAGTCTAGTGGGAAACCACCGCCGCTCACACAGACCATGACAGCAGCATGACCCCCCCCCCAAAGCATTCTCTTTCACTTGGCATCATTTACCTCTCCCTTCTCCAATTTCTGATGTGTCCACCTTTGCAATGACAACTGTGATCAGGGTGAACCAAAAAGGTGCCGTGGTGAACAGATACTTAAGTTTGGTGAATGCAGTTTCAGCTTTGGGGGACCAGATGCATGCTGAGACTTGAGTGGTGCAGCTACCTGACTATAGTTGAAAATGAACAGTCTATAAAAATTTGCTATTCCCAAAACCCATTGGAGATGCTTCTTGAATCTACAATGGGTACAAGGGGTATGCCACTCTGTTAAAGCTTTCACATTTGCCAGATCCGTCTTCACCTGCCCCCGTGCCAAAATGTAACTGAAAAAAGTTATTGATGAGGAATGGAATTCACACTTTTTTGCTTTGACATAAGGTTTATTCTCCAGCAAACGTTGGAAAAATAGCATGGACATGAGACTGATGTTCCTCACAGGTTTTGGGAAAAATGAGGATATCATCCAGATACACCAATACAAACCTGTCAAGGAATTCCCGGAGGACATCGTTAACTAATCTTGAAACATTGCGGGAGCATTAGTTAACCCAGGCGGCATGACCAAATACTCGTAGTCCCCCAATGGCATGTTTAAAACAGTCTTCCACTTGTCTCCCTGATTGATCTGGAAAAAGTGGTAAGCGTTGCGGATGTGGGGTTTTGTAAACCCAGTGGCACTGTGAAATGGCCTGAAAGCAGAGCTAATGAGGTAATAGGTACTTATTCTTGATGGTAATATCACTGAGGCCCCTGAAGTAAATGCATGGCCAGAGAGAGCCATCCTTTTTCCCCACAAAAAAGAAGTTCCAACTTGAGATGACAATCGTTGGATTATGCCTGCACCGAGGGATTCCTTAATGTACTTTTCCATAGCCGCACACTCAGGTCTAAGCAGGTTATACAGCCAGCTAGAAGGCCGGGTGGAGCCAGAGAGTAGTTCTATGGTGCTGTCCTGTGGTTTGTGAGGTGGCAGTGAAAGCGCTTTACTTTTGCTAAATACTTCCTGAAGATCATGACATTTGGTGGGGACAGAGGAGAGATCTAAAACAGTCTCAGTGTTGGTTGATGGTTCCACAGGTTCCGGTGGACGGGCGGAAACAAGGCAATTTGAATGACAGAACAGACTCTAACTGATTACCCTCTGACCTGACCAGTCTAAGTGGGGGTTATGTAATTCTAGCCAAGGAAACCCGAGTATGAGTGGTTTGTGAGGTGCATGAAAAGCAAAAAAGGTAAGTGTTTTCTTGTGATTGCCAGGGGTGACAGGCTCTGTGCGCTGAGTTATGTGAGGGGACACTCGGTTATTTAATGACTTAGTGGGAATGGGCGGATTAAGGGGGCATAGAGGGATGTTTAACTGTCTCGCTAACTCAGACTCCATGAGGTTCTAATTGAACAAGAGCCTGAAAGGTCTGGTTAACTAGAACAGAGAGTTGGAGTTGCAATCTGGGTTTTTATGTTTGTGTGAGTATCCTCCACCCTTATCCCTGAACTTTCCAGTGGGCAGACCCTGGTGTGGAATCGAAAACAGACAGGTTCATCACGAGAAGCAAGCTGATCTTTCATGGTTTGATTTAATGACTGAAAAACATACAGCGGACGGTGGTTAGCACTGTTGCCGCACAGCAAGAAGGTCCTGAGCAAAAGTCTTTACAAACTCAACCAGGAAATCATCATGCGAGCAGAAAGAAAGAGGATGAGCAGATAGGTAAGCAAGAGAAACCCGCCAGCGTCCCAGGTTTCCAGAGAAGGTTCAGGTTCTAGGTACCTGAAATGGGATGTAATTCAATTCAATTCAATTTTATTTATATAGCGCCAAATCACAACAGTCACCTCAATGCGCTTTATATTGTACAGTAGATCGTACAGTAATAGATACAGAGAAAAACCCAACAATCATATGACCCCCTATGAGCAAACACTTTGGCGACAGTGGGAAGGAAAAACTCCGTTTTAACAGGAAGAAATTTTTGGTGTCAAAGTCAAAGCACAGATCCATCCAGTCTCTGTATTTCAGCTTATTTCCTTTATACACACATTTAACAGGAACAGTTTCAGACAGCTAGTGTTTACCTGACATTACCTGCGTACCTCACAGTTTGCAGGTAATGGGCATAATAATTACTGAACAGAGACATCCTGCTGTGAACTTTGTTGCTGTGGATCTAAAATGTAAAAATACATCTGAGAAGATTTCTAATCATGATTTTATGAGCCCCCAAAGTTTGATTCTGTTCATCTGGACGTAGCGCTCTCAGCGGGAGAAACATTTTGTCACTCATCAAGATGACTTCTTCAGGCTCAGCTGACTGCAGCTTTCCCCAATCTTATAAAGAGTACATCTGCATAATGACTCAAACCTAATGGTCAAGGAACTGACCTCCCAGCCTTATTGTTCCTTCAGTGGGCTGGTTTCAGTCATTATGCAAATGTACTTTTTATAGGGTTGGAAACCAGAAGTCAGCTGAGACTGACGAAGTCACCTGGATGAGTGACGAAATGTTTCTCCCACTGAAAGCGCTACGTCCAGATGAACAGAATCAACTTTTGGGATTTACTAACCTGGATGATTGAGCATGGATCAAGACGGGTTTTTATGAGGTATACAGTTTCTTATAATTTCTAAACCAGAAGGTTGAGGAGATGGAGCTCATGATAACTGGCTACTGCCCTTCAGCGTGCTTTATGAAATCATCCAATCAAAATAAAGTTGGCCTTTAGGGAGAGCGGGGCTTTAAAGGGGAATGAGCCAAAGCAGCTTTTAGACAGAAAATGAAATGAGAGTCCAGGATGTGATACATTATTTATAACTACATTTACAGTAATCACACATATTAGAATTAATAAAGTGACCAGCAGTACTGTAGTAAGTGTAATACTGCAGTACTCACAGGCCTGTGCCAGCAGACACTGAACTACTGTCACTAAATCAACCTGGTCTTCACTGGTTTCCATTTACATACATTGGAATAATTGTGTTTAATTTGAAATATTTTTCTTCTGTTACACTTAAATTCTTGAACATTTTTTTATTTAATTGTGCATTGTAGTGTACTCATTTGTACACATTTGATTACTTAGATTCAACATATAAAGAGATTTTATTTGATAATAAATATTATTGTTTTGTTGTTCTTGTTATTTTTTTCAGGCTGAGCAGCTGTAAGCTGTCAGAGAAAGTCTGTACAGATTTGTTGTCAGTGGTCAGCTCCCAGTCCTGTAGTCTGAGAGAGCTGGACTTGAGTACCGACAGCCTGAAGGCTTCAGCAGTAAAGCTTCTGTCTGCTGCAGTGGAGAGTCCACACGCCAAACTGAATATTCTGAGGTCTGACCGATTTGTATTCTTTTTTCTTTTGTTTGTTTGTTTTGTTTTGTTTTTAACTGAGAAAATAAATCCAGCAATTTAAACAGTAGAGGTAAACTTGATCAATTTACTGTTGTTTCGTACCACATCTGCTCAGCATAAAACAACAAGGATTCTTAAAATATAAGATTAGTTATTGCACCCTGATTACACTTTAACATCAGTCTTTGTTCATGTTTTCATTTTCAGACTCAACGTCCGTGAACTTCTAGCGGAAAACTGTGAAGCTGTGTCCTCAATGCTCAGCTCTCAGTCCTCTACTCTGACAGAGCTGGACCTGAGTATCAAAAATGTGCAGGATTCAGGAGTGAAGATTCTGTCTGCTGGACTACAAAGTTTAAACTGTAAACTAAATACTCTGAGGTCAGATCAATTGACATTTTGTTTTTTTTAAATGAACCAATTAAACATTTTATTCAAGGCTTCCGGTTCCGGCGCTCGTGGGGATGGACACCTAGTACGAGAGCTCTCGACTGAAACTTATTAAAACTGCCCCAAGTAAATTAATACACTAAGTGCACATAAAGAGGAAAAAGGGGTTTAAATGATGTCCAGAAAGAACAAAATAGCTAAGAAGTTAACGTTTGAAAACGTGGAAGATGGCAATGTGCAGCCAACAGAAGGGGCTAACGTTAGCCCCTATAGGGCTAGCCGAGGCCACTCTCCCACTCCTAGCCGCGAGGATTCTGGGACAGAAGATGAGGTTGACCCAGCAAGTTTGACGCTGATACTGAAAGAACTGAGAGGCGTTGGGAAAGAGGTGAAAGAATTTCGAAAAGACACGAAAGCGCAACTGGTGGAAATAAGGGGTGAGTTGGATAAAGCCAATGCGCGGCTTAATGATGTGGAAACCAGGGTTGCAGAACACAAAGATAAGCTCCAGAACACAGACGAGATTTTGTCTGAGATACTAACAATGCAATTCAATGTTATTTATATAGCGCCAAATCACAACAAAAGTCACCTCAAGGCGCTTCATAAATACAGAGAAAAACCCAACAATCACATGACCCCCTATGAACAAGCACTTTGGCGACAGTGGGAAGGAAAAACTCCCTTTTAACAGAAAGAAACCTCTGGCAGAACCAGGCTCAGGGAGGGGCGGGGCCATTTGCTGTGATTGGTTGGAGTGAGAGAAGGAAGACAGGATAAAGACATGCTGTGGAAGAGAGACAGAGGTTAATAACACATATGATTCAATGCAGAGAGGTCTGTTAACACATAGTGAGTGAGAAAGGTGACTGGAAAGGAAAAACTCAATGCATCATGGGAATCCCCGGCAGCCTACGTCTATTGCAGCATAACTAAGGGAGGATTCAGGGTCACCTGGCCCAGCCCTAACTATATGCTTTAGCAAAAAGGAAAGTTTGAAGCTGATCTTCAAAGTAGAGAGGGCGTCTGTCTCCTGAACTCAAACTGGGAGCTGCTTCCACACCCAGTCCAACATAGCCAGGCTTTCTTTGCTGCTTTGACAAAACCTCAAATCCCAGTCAGAGATGATGAGCATCATCACAGTGATGATCATTTCTCTATTAACCCAGGCTTTCTGCTTCAGGATCAGAAAACAAGGAGACCTTTAAACATAATTTCACTAAATGGATGGATTGAGCTCAGCCTACAGATGAACTGGTGCCAGAGATCATAAAGAACATCAAACAGTCAAATTCAACACTTTTAATGGAAATATGAGATTAATCTTAAAAGTAGAGATAGTGTCTGTCTCCTGAATCCAAACTGGAAGCTGGTTCCACAGAAGAGGGGCCTGAAAACTGAAGGCTCTGCCTCCCATTCTACTTTCAAATACTCTAGGAACAACAAGTAGGCCTGCAGTGTGAGAGCGAAGTGCTCTAATGGGGTGATATGGTACTACAAGGTCATTAAGATAAGATTGGGCCTGATTATTTAAGATCTTGTATGTGAGGAGCAGGATTTTGAATTCAATTCTGGATTTAACAGGAAGCCAATGAAGGGAAGCCAATACAGGAGAAATCTGCTCTCTCTTTCTAGTCCCTGTCAGTACTCTTGCTGCAGCATTTTGGATTAACTGAAGGCTTTTCAGGGAGTTTTTTGGACATCCTGATAATAACGAATTACAATAGTCCAGCCTGGAAGTAATAAATGCATGAACTAGTTTTTCAGCGTCACTCTGAGACAGGATATTTCTAACTTTAGAGATGTTGCGCAAATGGAAGAAAGCATGCAGGAAAAGTTTCAAACAAAACTAACATCACTGGAGGCTTACTCGAGGAGGGAGTCGCTCAGACTGTACAGGGTGCCGGAGGGAGAAGAATCGGGAGCTCCATCTATGGCCCACTTTGTGGAGAAGCTACTCCGGGAGAATCTCGCCATCCCACCATCAACACCGTTACAAATTCAGAGAGCACACAGAGTGTTATCATTACTCCCTCCGGACGGCTCCCAACCCAGATCGATCCTGGTAAAATTCCTGTGCTTCACGGTTAAAGAAGAAGTGCTGAGGCTCGCTTGGCAAAAGAAAGGTTTTATGCTGAATTCCAGCAAGATCAACCTCGACCACGATTACCCCCCTGAGATCATGGCTATGAGGAAGGAGTATGCAGAGGCACGAAAGGTCCTAAAAGAGAAGAATGTACGGTTTAGGACCCTCTACTCAGCGCGCCTTAAGGTTTTTTTCGAAGAAGGAGTGAAAACCTACAACACGGTGGAGGAGGCAACGGCTGACCTGGCGAGTCGGGGCCTGCCGGTAAAGGTGATTACACCACCGGCAACCCCCAGAGAAAAACTACAAAGATGCCCGCTGTGGCGGGGAGTTGGTGGTCGGCGTCCGCGTCAGATCCGAGGAGCTGCGGGATATAGAGAGAAGCTGCAAGTATACAGACGTGAAGAGAACGAATTTAATGTTATGTATTAGCTATGGACAACATGGTGAAATATGGTTACTGTCGAGCTAAAATGGGTGGGGCTTCTCGTGCTGTGAGTGACGTCGCAGTGGAAAGCCCCCTAACTCAGGGGGTAATAAGGGGTTTCCCTTCAAGTTGTGAGGGTGTCAGTGGAAGTGCTCCACTGTCAGAAGCCAGCTTAGGAGCTTTCAAGCTCCAGTTATGTTCAAATGTTTTCAGTTCATTCCTAACTTTTTTCACTTGTTACTGTTTTAAGAGGGGGTTGCCTGCTGCTATTGAGTTTATGCGCTGTGGTAACTTAATATATCTTTATGGGAAGTGAGTCAGTGAAAGTAATCTCTTTTAATGTTAACGGGGTTCTGAACGTGATTAAGATGAATAAGATACTGTCCAAACTAAGGAAGGAGAAGGCCCAGATTGCATTACTTCAGGAGACACACATGAACCAAGTAGATCACTTGAGATTGAAAAGAAAGGGTTTTAAATATGTATTCTCCTCTTCCGTTAAGTCCAAACACAAGAGGGGTGTGGCTACACTTATCTCTGGTACACTTAACTATGAACATATCTAAGAACTCTGTGACGAGGAAGGCAGATTGGTTAGAATAACAGGAAGAATAGAGGGGTCTGAAATCACAATTTTAAATGTTTATGCTCCCCCCGGGAGCGATTGGCTATTCTATAGGAATAGGTTTGATTTATTGGTGGATTCTCAGGGGATAGTTGTCTGTGGGGGGGTTTTAACTTTAGACTTGACCCTAAACTAGACGACTCCTCCCCAACCAACCAGGTAACAGCACTTACTAGAAAAGTCAATTCCTATATGGTAGAGATGGGGATAATAGATGTATGGAGGGACCGCTACGCATCTACCAGAAATTTCACTCATTACTCTGGTTCCTTTAAAGTGTATGCAAGGCTGGACTACTTTTTTATGTTTAAAGTTGATAGGTTTAGGGTCAAAGACTGTGACATATTAACAAGAGATCTATCTGACCACAGTCCTATCTCTCTATCTTTGCAGGTGGCTAGGAAAAAATGTACCACACTGTGGAAATTGTTATCGCACCTTAATGATCCTGCCATAGTTTCCAAATTAAAGGTAGACATTAAAGAATTTCTAGATGTTAATGACACAGGAGAGGTATCTCCAGCTATTCTTTGGGATACGCTCAAAGCGGTAATGAGAGGTACATTAATTTCTATCGCCTCCCACTTAAAGAGAATCAAAGGGCAAAAATTAGCAGAACTACAGGCAAATTTAAAGTTGAAAGAATAGGAAGACATAAACACCGCAAATCCTACTCTGAAGCAGGATATCAGGAAAATACAGGATGAAATTAATGATATTTACACCCAGGAGGCCCAAAATAACTTAATTTTTTTGAGGCAAAAATACTATGAGACAGGAGGGAAATCTGCAAAATATCTGGCACATAAATAACGCAAACAACTAGAGGAAAGTACGATATACCAAATCAAGGACCCCAAGACTAATATTCTGGAATCAAAATTAGAAGACATTCAGAAATGTTTTGAGACCTTCTTTAGGGAGCTGTACTCACAGCCCAATGCTACGGAGGAGAATTGTACTGATGCCTTTCTTAGCTCTCTAGAATTACCTTCACTCCCGTCTCTCAAAAATGAGCTTCTAACACATCCCATTTTAGTGAAAGAAATTAATGCTTTTTCCAGATTAAAACCAGGTAAGGCAGTTGGGCCGGACGGGTTCAGTTCTCAGTGGTATCGCACCCTGAGGGCAGATCTAGTCCCCACATTGCTGAAGTCATTTAACTACATCCTACAGGAGGGAGAAATCCCACCCTCCTGGAGGGAGGCAACTATTTCAATTATCCCAAAAGAGGGGAAAGATAAACGAGAATGTGGAAACTATCGACCAATCAGTGTCCTTAACTTGGATTACAAACTATTTACTTCTATTCTTGCTCGTAGGCTGGAGAAGTTTTTACCTAACCTCATCGATTTAGATCAGACTGGTTTCATTCACTATAGACAAACAACTGACAACATTAGGAGAATATTACACATCTCTACTCAAATTTACAGTAAATCGGGATAATGAGAAAATTAAGTACCTGGGAATATATTTGACTGCGGACCTCTCGCTGCTCTTTCAGGCAAACTACGAGCCAATATCTGCAAGTATAAAAGCTGATTTGCACAGATGGAATCTGGTCCCCTTTATGCGTCTCAGCTCCCGGGTAACCGCAATCAAGATGGACACGCTCCCCAGACTGCTTTATCTTTTTAGAAACTTGCCAATAGAAGTGAGCGATTACCAATTTATTGAGTGGGACAAATGGATCTCCAGATTTATCTGGCAGGGCCGAAAGCCAAGGATTAAATATGCTACCCTCCAGCTCCCCAAGGAAAAGGAAGGACTGGGTCTCCCCTGCCTCAGGAATTACTATTATGTCGCTCAAATAACCCCCCTCTTATATTGGTGTAACAAAACATACACGGCTAGGTGGAAGGAACTGGAGTCCAGCCTGTTGGACCGATTCCCCCTACAAGCTGTAATGGCAGATAAGGGTCTAATGTGCCGGCTGGAAAAGCTGGGGAACCCCTGGTTAACCCACACCCTCCAAGTTTGGCAGAAGGTAATCAACATCTGTGGGATACACAAAATGCTAAAAATCTTCAGGTGGGTTGCTTTCGACTCGGATTTTATTCCAAACAGACACGACTCTAACTTTGAAGCATGGATATCCTATGGCCTTACGACATTCCTCTCTCTTACTCATAGAAATATTGTGCTCAGATTTGAGGCCTTACGGGACGATCACAACCTGACAAAATACAACTTTCATAGAAACTTACAGCTGAGATCATATATTGATCATGAATGCAAACTGTCTGACTTCAATGATGCTGAGTCGCATTTTTTCCTCATCCTGAAAAATGCCACAACCATGACCCCTACTAAATCTTTCTAAACTATACAAAGCCCTCTCTAGTGCCAGCAAGGATAATACTTTATACACTAAGGATAAATGGGAAAGGGAATCAGGGATTGCTATTTCTGTGGGGGAGTGGGAAAATGTTTTGTACTGCCAGTGGTCCACGTCCAGTTCTATGAGCTGGAAGGAACATGGCTGGAAGAATATTATTAGGTACTTCAAGACTCCATATCAGGAGAGGTACAAAGGGGCTTATATGCAATGCTGGAGACAATGCGGCTCGACTGTTGCTAACCATTTTCATGTCTTTTGGGACTGTCCCAAGTTAAAAAACGTTCAGGTCTCCTTAAGTGCAGTCTTTAACGTTCAAATACCTTTAGATTTTAAGGTTTTATACATGGGTTTGGTCCCCTTTCTGGAATGTAGGAGTGAGATTAAGTTGGTGCAATTACTCTTGGTGGCAAGTAAAAAATCAATTACTAGAAGATGGTTAAGCCCAGCCCAGCCTACCCTAGACGACTGGTTTGGGATCATTTTAGAGATATTTAGGATGGAAAAACTTACATATCTGTTAAGAAATCAAAAAGCCAAATTCTACCAAATTTGGAACAATTGGATCCAATTCATCACCCCCACGAGGGCTGACTTCACTTGATCTCACTATTACTTGGTTGTTTTTTGTTTGTTTGTTTTTTACATTTACTTCTATTACTATTGCTTGTTTATTTACTTATTTCTTCACAATGATTGCAGCATGGGCACCCCTCCCAGTTTGTGTTTATAGTTCCATGTAATGTGTTCTATATATCTCCTTTGGGAGAGCATGCGAGCAACTGTCCTAGTAATAGCTAGTGGAGGTTAATATGCACCCGCTGATCACTTTGTTTATCATTTGCTCTCCTGGACTTAATCTAAAACCTGGAAGGACTTTGTTCCCATGTTATTCATATACTGCTATGCAGATGGTTTTTTCTTGTCCAATCCAAATAAAGATATAATTTAAAAAAACCATTTTATTCAAGTTCATCCATATGATGTTGTATCTTAGTATGTTAAGGTTTCATCAAAAATAAAAAGATGGCATGTAATATAATAACAAACTTTACATAAGTATTATAGATTATCTTTTGTTTTTCAGACTGGGTGGCTGTAACCTGTCAGAGAGAAGCTGTGAAGCTCTGTGCTCAGTCCTCAGCTCCCAGTCCTCCAGTCTGAGAGAGCTGGACCTGAGTAACTCTGACCTGCAGGATTCAGGAGTGAAGCTTCTGTCTGCTGGACTAAAGAGTTCACAGTGTGCAGTGGAAACTCTCAGGTCAGGATTCAAACGTTAACACATATGATCATTTAAAATGTGAATTATATTATTGATTGACTTATCTATAGAGCTTTTAGCTAAACTTATATTTATATTTGAGTGGATTATTAGACTGAATTACTGTGTAAAATTTGTCACAGTCATACGATTTTGTTTATTTATTTATTTTTTTAATTCATGTACTGGCCATTTTACATAAATTTGGCTAATCTTCTACAATATATACATTTGATTTCGTTAGGAACAAAATGTTCAAATTACATATTTTGCTGGATATTGGGTATTAATGAAATTATTATGTCTTTAATGACACCACATTTCCATATGTAGGAGGTTACTGGTGGTATTGTTTCAGTGTCTGAGTTTTCCTTGCAAAGAAACATCTGGAATTTAACAATACATATTTTAAAGCTGTTTTCTCCAAAGGGATTTGTATTAGTGATGGTAAATTTGATTCTTTTTACCGAATCGAGTTTAAATGAGTCACTCACCAAAATGAATCGGGGTGTTTTTTTTAAATCATTTGAGTCTCTGAGTCAGTTGCCCAGAGAGTGCCAAAAATTTACTTTTTCTCTCAAACTTAATTTGTTTTTATTTTCATGTAAATCCTACTGCTACGATGAGTGACTGAAAAATAAAAACAACTATTTTATAGAGCAAAAAAGAATAAGATTTCTAAATTGGACATTTATTTTTGTTTATGTTATTAGTATTTCCTCTTTATCATCTTTGAACAAAAACAAAGTGTAGACTGAATGTTATATTGCATCAGTCAGACTATCAGGCTTCATCTCAGATGAAGGAGTGACTCTTCCGTGGTAACAACCTGTGAGTTTCAGCAGCTGAGAGGCAGGAGGGAAGGGTGAGTGAGTGGTCTTGATGCATTCTCAGTCTAGACTAGACTAGAAAGAGGGGCGCTGCTCTTGTGGCGACCAGCAGGTTGTCTCTCTCTGTCAGTGTCAGTGTTTTAACTTATTTTATTTCATTCTTTTATTCCTTTATATATATTTTTTTTGCCTGAGGAAATTCTATAGCATCGGCTTGTGCTTTGTGGAACTTCTTTTAACGAAGATGGGTTTTTTATTTCGCATGATTTTATTGGCAATCCTGACGGTTGTTTGGAGTCATTCCTTTACCATCAATAATCCTGGCTAATGTGCAGTCTCTGAGGAGTAAATTGGATGAACTGCATTTGAATGTCGCACACTTGCGTGGCTACAGGGATACATGTCTAATGGCATTCACAGAGACTTGGCTCAAGGACTCTGACCCTGATTGTTCTCTGGAACTAAATGGCTTCGGGTTTCCCATACGTTTGGATCGAGACCCCGGAGCTACCCAGAAATCTCAAGGAGGAGTGTGTTTGTATATAAATCAGAAATGGTGTAAAAATGTGACCGTTCGTAGACAAGTGTGTCTGCCTGACATTGAGCTCCTCTCTGTGTCTTTGAGGCCGTTTTATCTGCCGAGGGAATTCCCACAGATCAACGTCACCATTGTTTACATCCACCCTAAAGCGAATCCTAAGAATGCGACTGACACCATCTCCATTTTTTTCCTAATAACAAACCATGGTCTTCAAAAGGTCTTATGAGGCTGATTCATGAAAGGAAAAAAGCTTTTATTGAAGGGAATATCTTGAAAGTTAGAGAAATTAGGAAGGAGATCAGATCAGAAATTAAAAAAGCCAAAGTAAAATACAAGGATAAGGTAGAGGCGGAGATGGGTAGCAATAACTTAAGGGTGGCCTGGGCAGGCATGAAACACATGACTGGTCACTGTTACAGTGACTGTAATAAGATAAGTCTTCCTGGTTTTAGTTCAGACTCTCAGTTAGCAAGTAGAGAAGCTTATAGACCCTCTACAATTTGCATACAGGCCTCGTAGACGTGTTGATGATGCAGTGGTCACTCTGTTGAACTTCCTTTATCGCCATCTTGATGGCGCCAAAGCTCATGCTCAGCTCTTATTTATTGATTTTTCTTCAGCTTTTAATACTATCCAGCCACATCTTTTAGCTGATAAACTTCTTAACCAGTTTACACTTGATCTTAATCTCGTTGGTTGGGTTTTAAACTTTTTAACTGACAGATCTCAGTGTGTGAGAGTGAACGGCTGTTTTTCCAAACAGCTGAACTCTTCCGCTGGCTCACCGCAAGGTTGTTGTCTCTCTCCTCTACTGTATATTTTGTACACTAATGACTGTCGCAGTACACAGGCCAACAGGCATTTCATTAAATACGCAGATGACACAGTCATTGTAAGCCTCCTTCATGGTGAAGAGGATTCCCATGGGCCTGTTGTGGATGAGTTTGTTTCGTGGTGTGATCAGTCCTTCTTAATGATCAGCACCTTGAAAACCAAGGACATGGTTATTGACTTCAGGGAGACATCCCCTCATCCTGCGCTAACAGTGGTAAATGTGCAGCCATTGAACTGGTGGACAGTTATAAGTATTTGGGGGTTGTTCTTGATAAAGCTCTGTGCTTTGAGTCACATCTTGCTGCTACAGTGAAAAAGGTTCAACAAAGACTTTTTAAGGAGGTTGAGAGGTTTCAATGTTTCATCTGCAATGATGACTCGTTTTTTATAAAAGTTTTATTGAATCTGTTTTAACTTTCTGTATCATTGCTTGGTACGGTAATATGTCTCTGAATAATAAGACCAGACTTAACAACCTGGTTAAAGTGGCTGGTAAGATTTCAGGGAGGTCTCAGGTCCAGCTTGTGGACTTTTATAAGAGGCAGGTGCTGAGGAAGGCGACCTCTGTCATGTTGTGTTCAGATCATCCTCTCTTTAATGATTTTCAACTGCTTCCATCAGGTCGTCGTTATAAAGTGCCTGCAGTGAAGACAAAGAGACATAGATTGTCTTTTGTACCTACTGCTATTATCATAGTTAATAACACTGAACCATATGTGTTGTTGCCATTGCACATTGTACTTTTTTGATGAAAAATCTAGGTTGTTTTCTCAGGCTTATATTATATTATATTATTTTGGAGTGTGTATGTGATGTGTTGGTTGCCTGTTTGTTTGTTTGTACGGACATACTGCAAATCAATTTCCCATTAGGGACAATAAAGTTACCAATAACCAATAATCATCCAGGTAAGTAAATCTCCAAAAGTTGATTCTGTTCATCTGGACGTAGCGTTTTGTGGGAGAAATGTTTCATCATCATCCAGGTGACTTCTTCAATCTCGGCTGACTGCAGGTTTCAATCTTATAAACAGTACATTTGCATAATGACTGAAACCAGCCCACTGAAGGAACAATGGGCTGGGAGGTCAGTTCCTTAATCATAATTATGCAAATTCTCATGACCATTGATCAAAGCCCACTGATCAAAGCCCACTGATCAAAGCCCACTGATCAATAGCCATGAGAACCATTCACAGAGAGTTGGGGAATGGCTGCAATCACAGCATTTTAATCATTATTTTAAAGGCTGTAGATTGGAGCCATTGCTCTAACAGTGTACAAATGTAACAGGGCTTGGTGCTGATGCTAACAGTGCTAGCTGCTTCAGCCTTTATTTACACATTATAAGCACATTTCGCTTATTTTAAACAGTATATAAAACAGCTAGTACTGCTGGGACGTTATATTTTCACAAGCTAACATGAGCCAATCAGTGAGATGTCTAGCCATGACAGTTGTATGTTGCTGTGAGAAGAGTCGGGCTACATACAGTGATGATAGTGTTAGCCATGTTAGCATTTAGCTTCTATGTTTTTATAGTTTACACTTCTTGTTTATTGCTAGCTGCTCTGTTTAGTTGCTTTAGGGTTTCTTAGTTTACTTTTCCTGCATTATTTTGGTAGTTATCGTGCTTGGTGTCATAAGTTCAGTTTGACTTCCTCCCCTGACATTGTCTACATTAGTTTCAGCTGTGGAAGGATTTATTGAGTGTTTTCTATTTCTTCCATTTGAACAATAGTGGTGCACTCTATGCTTGTAGCTGCTGTGTGCTACGTTCTTCTGTCAAACAAGATGGCGCCTGTGTTTGGCTTTGCCGCCGCTGCAGCTTGCTGGAGGCAACAATGTAGTTTTTCACTGTCGTCAATCATTTTTTGTAATGTCATTTTTGCTCTTTTGAGTTCTGACTTAATTTCTGCTGCTTTAAATTATGATTGGGAGATACTGTTAACCCTTTAAGGCCGGTCAGAGTGGGAACGCTCAGTTTTGCGTAACTATTTTTAAATGCCTGTAGATCGGCAACCACACAAGCTAGTGCAATAATTTTTATTTTTGCATGTGAAACCGGAGTTGTACTTACATCTTATGTATCCAGCTTATCCTAGGTCACCGTTTCCTTCCACACATAGCTTTGCAAAAGTTGCATGAAAAGCACTTGCAGCAACAAAAAAGTAATATTCCAGAAACACGCTTTGCCAATCCGATCAGATGTTCATAGCACTTCCTACGTTGGAATAGATGTCAGCCCAAACTATCGTATGTCCGCCATTACCTGCCCGAAACCTGAAGTGACGTCGTTTTTGCGAAAATTCTAGTTGTTTGTTTGTTTGTTTTTTTTACCTTGAAGCCTACACTGGTGTTTTTAAAAGTCATGTTTGAGTTTACCCTTTCAGTATAGTTTCTGGGAGGCTTAGAACTCAAATTACACAGTTGGAAATAGTTTATTTTGATGCACTGAAGGTTTTCTTGCAAATTCACATGGTAGTATTTATTTTAGTTTTTCATGCAGTATATACAATTTGGTGTATCTCAAAAATACAACTATGGATACACTCAAATTACATTTCCTGTGGTTGGAAACTATTTTGTGCAACTTTTTTAGTTCTTCCGTTTTGAGGGATAAACCTCTTAAATTTCTCTAACTACAAATATATGTAAAAATACAAAACACAACAATTTTCAATTTGTTCTAGTTTATTGCACTTTTTGCTGTATATGTATATATGTATATGTAGTTACTATGGACTGAATGCATACATATTATTAAAATTTGGGCTATAACGGTTGTATTGATGTATAGCAACTTGAACTGCTCCCCAAAATGGCACTACAGCAGTGGTTCCCAAACTTTTTTTGCTGGGCCCCCCTTTGTTTTACACGAAAAACGTTCGCCTCCCCCCCGGCGCGTGAACAGCACGCACACGCACTAACACATCCTCCAACCACACACGCCCATATTTTGCTCCATTGCGGTTTATTTCACACCTCAAACATTTAGTAAACAATTAAGCAAATACAAGTAACCTGCAATAAATTACAGGTAGTAAGAAAATAAACTACTAAATCTTTTACGCTACGTCCGCACCTACACTGGTATTTTTGAAAACGCAGCTGTTTCATCCAAACAGTGTTTCAAATCACCAAAAACTGAGATTTTTTTAAAACTCCTTTTTTGCGGACGAGGAATACAGAGTTCATCTGGCAACGTCAAAGGTTGCGCCTTTTTTCACGTCACGTTATTGTTTATGTGAGATGAATTGCAGAATGGCAGACAGAGACAAAATACTGTTACTCTGAGTATCTGCAGGTTTCACACGCAGTTACTGTCCCTCCATTTACAAAGGCGTCACGGGTAGTTGTTTTTTCTTCTTCTGTAATACTAATCAACATTGCTGTCAATACATTTTCAAAAAATGCCTCTCTGTGCAAAATGGGTTCAAAAACATAAACAGCTGTGGGATCCTGTTTGTCTGTGATTTGAATCGAGGGAACAAATCGTGGCAGGATCAGCCTGATGTTATTTGTATCCCGCTGTAACTTTACTCTATAAAGAGCAAACATCTCCAAAATGTCAGGAGTAGTTAGTCACTACAACAAGTGTTTGTGAACTAAAAATTAAGAATGTGGGATCCTGTTTGTCCATGATTGGAAGAGCCCAGCGCTGCTCCCGACGCAGGGACCTACCTCAGCACCTGTGCAGGTGAAGCCAAAGGGCAGATTTGCTTCACCATATTTTCTAGTCTTTGGCTTAGAATGAAGTTGGTTTGGAAACATATTCAGCGATGCTTCATCTCCTGCTTTGCGTTTCTGTGGGCGACGTGCTAGCAGTGTTCAAGCGTTTTGTTCCCCTCCCTTTTCATACCGCGCCCCCCCTGCCATGGCTCTGCGCCCCCCCTAGGGGGCGGGCACCACAGTTTGGGAAGGTCTGCACTACAGCATGTAAAAATCTAAAGATAAGCTCTGGCAGACTTGGTTCTATGGTAGGTCTTAAAGGGTTTAACATCAAAGATTCAGTGGAGAGCTACTGTAACAGCTGAACAGAAAAACTCTTCCTCCCCTGGTGTGCTACTCTTCACAACCCGCAGGACTTTCACCCTCAAGAGATGGAAAAGGGGAACGAGGGCCGACGTCCAGGTGAAACTGAGAAGCTACCAGAGGCTAGCTTCTTGGCTGTGGGGAGAATCCTGGTGCCTGCGTCCACTTCCTCTCCTGACATTTAGTTAATATGTTACGCCGGTGACTGGGACCTGGGCTCTGTGGCTCAGAAGCAGTTTTTCTCATGGTGTGTCCGTCAAACGTTCACTGTTTTTATTGATAACAGCTATGTCTGCTCATCGATCATTGCTTCCCCCAGCTCTGGAGTCGCTGCCCTGCCCAGCAGGTCCACAGGTCTGCATTGTCTTTATTTCAAGTGCCGCTGCAGTCAGCTGTTGATTTTGCAGATCGACCGTCATCAACTCGGTTGGCCCCGCTTAACGTTCGCTCCATAACAAACAAATCATTTATTCTAAGCGATCTCTTTATTAAAGAGTCTCTAGATTTCATGTGTCTGACTGAGACGTGGCAGCAAAATAAGAATTATGTCCAATGTTCCCTCTAATGTTTCATGTGTCTGAGCGAAAACACAAACTCCCTGAGCGGTCCCTTGGATCACTGGATCACGTTGTCATTAACGTGGCTTCACTCTACATCAACCAAAACACCGGTGTCGGCACATGAGGACGCTGTCATAGCCCGTCAGCGACGTTGATTAGCTGCGTATATACGAATGTGAATCATTGGCTGGACCATGGGATAAGGCGGCATCGTTCTAAATACTGGAGCAGCCAGTCACTGACTAACACTGCAAAGCAGAATTGTTAACGTATTTATTTTAATTTCAATTCAGATTAGTATTTAGTATTTAGTATTTATTTATTTATTGTCATTGTCAAGAACAATGAAATTGCGTTTGGGGCTTCCATACAACCCCAAAAAAAAGAAGAAAATAATAAATACCCCTTAAAACCCAAGTGTACATATTTAACCCAGTGTGACTCCAATGCAATAAGACAATCCTTAGCAACAACATGAGAACATGACAAGTAATGTTCGTAGAAAATCAGACAAAGACCTGAGAAACATGACAAAGTACAACAATGCAACCCATTCAATATTATTGTACTGTGAGATATGATATCAGATATGATAGTTATCTATTTAAGAAGGAGGGGGGGCAGGAGGGGGAAGAGAATAAAGATATGATGCACCAATGCAGACCAGTTCATTGCTATTAAGAAGTTGGATATGGTTATTGTCCGTGAGAGGGGGGCAGAGAGTTCAGGAGCCTCACAGCCTGTTAGATATCTTTTTGTGCGCAATGCAGATACTCTGTGTGCAGAGAGCGTGTCAGCGGATTGCGCCCGTGCGCAGCTTAGAGGGAACATTGATTATGTCCACTTGAATGAAATCTGCCCGGCTGGCTGCTCCGTCATCTGAACTCCGCGTCTTTTAGGACGTGGTGGAGGACTCGCTGTTGTTTACCAGGACAGATTCACATGCAGTCTGATGACCTCGGACTCCTTTTCTGCATTTGAGTCACAGATGATGGTCAGTTCTCTAAAAACCAGTTATTGTATTTTATTCTACCTGATGGGGTCTTTCTAACTGAATTTAATGACCTTCTGACATCCATCATTTCATTGGAGAAGGTTGGGAGATTTGAGCCGTCATATTGATGAAGCATCCTGTAACACTGCTGCTGAGCTCATCACTGTCACTGAGTCTTTTAACTTTAGGCAGCATGTTTCTGGCCCCACACATACAAAGGGTCACACACTGGATCTTGTTTTCTCCCTGGGTTTAAATATACATGATGTATGTGTGGAGGATGTCCATGTGAGTGACCATAGCTGCATATTTTTTAACTTGTTATTTTACTTGGATCCTTCATCTCCTAAACTGATGATCCAAAGGCGGATTATAAACCAAGATGCTGCTGGAAGGTTCTCTGCCATGTTTGACCCTCGCATGGCTCGTAGTGACCTCGACTCACGTATTTTATCCTTTAATGATCAATGCAAGTTGTTGGAAAGCCCACCGATAACATGTTTACATGGCTAAAATGTTATGGCTCATTCATTGGTAGTATTTTCGCCATAGAAATTGTTATGTCCTATATTGTTGAACCCACCATGTCTATGCTGATGCTCTTTGAACGCACCACATACGTACTCGAGGCCATGCAGTGGCTGCTAGTCTGTGTTCTCAGTATTTTTATGTGTCAGTTCCAGTTTTAGAGCTCTAAAGTGCAGCTATCGTGTTAGGAATATGCACCTGCAACCAGTCATGGTAGATGCTCCTCCTGGAGCCTGTTTTCACTGGGAGGATCTTTGTGTCAAAGGGAGTTCTTCTTCCCACCATCACCAAGTGCTGCTCACAGTGGAGGCGGTTACCTTACACTGTTAAACAGCTTCAGATGACTGTTGTTGTCTGTTGGGTATTGTCACTTATAAATAAAGTTACATTGAATGGATGTATGGATGGATAGATGTTATTGTGACAAAGAGAAAACGATTGTTGACAGATTGATTGTTGTTTTGTGTGTCTGCAGTCTGTCAGGCTGTCTGATCACAGAGGAAGGCTGTACTTCTCTGGCCTCAGCTCTGACCTCCAACCCCTCCCATCTGAGACAGCTGGACCTGAGCTACAATCATCCAGATTACTCAGGAATGAAGCTGCTGTCGGCTGGACTGAAGGATCCAGGCTGGAGACTGGACACTCTCAGGTATGGAGAGAATGTCTGATAGAGGAGGAAGAGCTGGAAACATTTCCTGTGTCCTTCACTCACTTCCTGTTTGTTTCCTGCAGATGACACATGAACAATCACACATGCAGGAATATTTTCAGGGACAGACACACTAGTCTAGCTGGATAGTTCATGGATATTTATGTAGGGGTCTCCAAGGAGTCTGGTTGCAGGAACATTTAGGTCACAGGTGTACCTGAGATAGATACCAGTGTACCTAATAAAGTGTCAGCCATGTGTATGTTTCCCATGCTGTATGTCCACAGTGACAGAAGGATGAAACAAGGCTGTGAATCATTTCAGTCTGTGTTTGTGACAAAGAGGCAGACAGGAGCAGCTAACATTTGGAAATGGAAGCTTAAATAATGACAAACTCTACATTCACAGCTGAATTAACAATAAATTTGTTCTCAAGTGCACATTTAGCAGCTAATGCTATTACTGTTTTCCCTTGCTTTCTACAACTTGAGCAGCTATTGCTAAGTAGGCCACTTTGCTCTGCTAAGGATTTATGTGACCATGATGGAAACTCTGATAAGCTAATGCTGCTAAGCTAATACTGTTTATGGGCCCTGTTAGAATCAATATTTCATTCTCATTCTGTTGTTTGAGAACAATATTAACATTTCACATCATTATAACACAAGAGAAAAGGGTATTAGCGTTAGCTACTAATGCTTATTCACCTCAAATTAGCTTTAGCTGCTAATGGTAGCCTACTTAGCAATAACTGCTCACTAATATAATGCTAATTCACATCAAATTAGCATTAGCTGCTCAAGTTGTTATAAGGAAAGAGAAAACGGTATTAGCATTAGCTGCTAATAATTGTTCACCCCTAATTAGAGTTAGCCCCTAATGGCAGCCTACTTAGCATTAACTCCTGACGTCGTTGTAATGCAGGGGAAAAGAGTTACCATTATCGGATAATGCTAATTCACATCAAATTAACATTAGTTAACAATGGTAGACTTCGTATCATTAGCTGCTGTCATTCTTACAAAGCAAACAGTATGAGCATTAGCTGTTAATGCTTTCTCATCTAACATTAGAATTGGCCACTAATGGCGTATTGTTAAAAAGTAAGAAAAAACATTGTTAGCATAAGCGGATAATGCTAATTCACCTCAAATTAGTATTAGCTAATAACGGCAACCTACTTAGCATTAGCTGGTCACATTGTTATAATGCAAGAAAATATGGTATTAGCATTAGCTGCCAATTCCTAAATACCTAAAATTAGCATTACCTGTAATGGAAGTCTACTTAGCATTAACTCCTCACTAATGTAATGCTAATTCACATCAAATTAGCTTTAGCTTTAGTATTAGCTGCTAGCACCAGCCTACCCAGCACTAGCTGCTCACATTGTTAAAAGGAAAGAGAAAACGATATTAGCATTAGCTGGTAATAATTATTCACCCCTAATTAGAATTAGCTGCTAATGGCAGCATACTTAGCATTAACTCCTCACATCGTTATAATGCAAATGAGGCTAAATTACATTAAATTAGACTGCTGTTATTAGCTAATGCTATTTAGCAGTAGCTGCTCACATTGTTATAAAGCAAAGGAAAACGATATGAGCATTAGGTTCTAATGCGTATTTGCCTTTAATTAGACGTAGGTGCTAATGGCGACCTACTCAGCATTAGCAGCTCAGATGTTGTATTGCTAGGGAAAAGAGTGTTAGCATTAGCCGTTCACATTGTTATAAAGTTAAGGGAAATAGTGTTAGCATTAGCTACTCACATTGTTAAAAAGTAAGTGTTAGCATTAGTGCATAATGCTAATTCACATCCAATTAGCATTAGTTAATAACGGCAGCCTATTTAGCATTAGCAGATAATGTTGAATTTGGCCCACTGGAAAAGTTAAGAACTCAAGATTTAGGAGTGTTTCTCGATAGCTCTTTCTCATTTGAGAAACAAATAAATGTTGTTATTAAAACCAGCTGTAAGCTTTATATTGTTGATTGTCATTTCCCATATGGAAAAGATATATAAATCTTATAAAGTTTGTATCTGTCTTGTGTGAAACTTGTATGAAAAGCATACAAGAGTGAAAACAGATATAAGATCCCTTGAAAAATTATATAATGAAACTTGTATGTTTTCGATACTTACTAAAACAATATATGAAAGTAATGAGAAAGTGGCCACTTTCGTGAGTATGACTTTCATCATATAAGTTTTTAGTCTTTTCCATATGGGATATGCTTAAAAATATTTACTCATACATGCTTAGTTTTATAATCGATTGGATGATGATAGAGGATTGATCCTTAGTAGTCTGTAAAGACTCTGTGTGCCTTCCAGAGTGCTCTGGCATGCACACACCACTTGGGGCCATGAGAGAGGTCGTACCCTCTCTTACTGATTTATGGTGTAGGACAGGGGTCTCAAACTCAATTTAGCTGGGGGCTGCTGCAGGCAGAGTCTGGGTGAGGCTGGGCCGCATTAGGTTTTCCACAAGAAAGACATGGTTAAAAAATTCCAATCTTCTCAAATCTCTTTATTTTTATTTTTTAACACAAAATATGAAAAATGAATAAACAAATTAAGAATTAATAAGAAAAAAAATCAATCTGTAATACATAAATAAAATAATAATAAGATATTTTTAGTCAGTGAACTTGTGTGTTTTTTTCAGTCTTCTATATCTGCTGTGTTTAGATTGAAATGTCTGTATTAACAGTTCTATAACCTTCTTCTGAACATGAATGGAACACTGTAGAAAATGAACTGTTCTTCTGAACATGGCTTCTCTTGCCTACTCCTTGCTGCTAGAGACCTGGCAGCGTTTCCTCTCGCATAGCCGAGCCAGATTTGGCCTGAGGGAGGAAGCAGTTGCGACCCTCAGTATGTCTTGAAGATGATCATCCGTAAGTCTGGACCTGTACTTGGACTTATTGAAGTTCAAAGTGGAGAAGAGCTTTTGGCACAAGTATGTGCTACCAAAAAGGCACATGGTCCGCTTGAACATTCGGGAAAGCCGAGGGAAACTAGGGCTCAATCCTCTCAAAAATTGTCCAAGCTTGTCTGCTTTTCCACTCACCTCCCTGAACTTTGCTTTGAGTTCAGAGTTGCACTGCAGCTCAATGAGCTCCATTTGAAGCACAGAAGGGGCATCTTGCACATCAAAGGAGAAGGGGTCCGCAAAAATGTGAAAGGTGGCTCTGTGTGTCTTGAAGTCAGCAAATCTGTGATCAAATTCCTCCTGTAGCCTCAAAATGACATCAACATACTCGTCAGCACTGAATGGTGTGCCTGCATCCACGAGTGCCTTGCATGCTGGGAAATGGCAAAGGTTTGTCTGAGAGAGCTGAGCTTTCCAGAGCGCCAGTTTTGTGGAGAATGCTCTCACGTTGTCATAGGCAGCACTGACAAGTTGCCCCTGGCCTTGTAACGTCTTGTTCAGTACATTAAGCTCATGTGTCATATCAACAAGAAAAGCTGAGTCCATGAGCCATTTGGGATCAGTTAGCACAGGAACACTAACTCCATCCTTCTCCATGAAGGCTTCACTTCTGCTCTCAACTCAAAAAGTCTCTTTAATACATTTCCCCTGCTGAGCCAACGTACCTCAGTGAAGTCGAGCACATCCCCATATTCTGACTCCATTTCCTCTAAAAAAGCACAGAACCTTCGGTGCTTTAAGCCCCTGGATCTGATTTGGTTGATGCATTTCACAACAATAGACATCACATTGTCAAACTTCAGGCATTTGCTGCAAAGGACCTGCTGATGGATGATGCAGTGCAGAGCAATGGCCTCCTCCACGCCTTCCTCTTCCAGTTTGTTTTGTGCCACCAGTCCATGTTTCCTCCCTGTCATTGATGGCGCTCCATCTGTTGTTATTCCAACAAACCTCTTCCATGGCAAACCAACATTCTCAATGGCATCACACAGCTTGTAAATATCTGCTGAGCGGTGGTCTGGCCATGCATTGGAATTACTGTGAGCAGCTCCTCCATCACTTCAAAACTGTCATCAACACCACGGACATACATTGGGAGCTGGGCAGTGTCGGTGATGTCTGTGGTCTCATCAAGAGCGACTGAGTATACACTGAAACATTTGGCTTTCTCACACAGTTGGTCATAAATGTCACTTGACAGGTCAGAAATGCGATCTGCTGCGGTGTTGGCAGAAAGGCTGATGTTGCTAAACTGACCTTTCTTTCCCGGACAGACTATATTTGCAGCCTGCAATATGCACTTTTAGACAAATGCACCTTCTGTGAATGGCTTCCCTGCTTTAGCAATCATCTCACTAACCACGTGGCTCCGACTGCTGCATTATTCTCTTTGGTTGCTTTCTTGGAGAAATCTTGCTGCCTCAGTAGATCTGTTTTAAGACTGGCAACCCGGTTCGCTCTCTCGTCTCCCTGGTATTTTGCATCCAGCTCAGCATGTCTAGTTGTGTAATGACGTTTCAAATTGTATTCCTTGTGCAGCGCAACTTTCTCTGTGCAAATAAGACAGGTCGGGGTGCCCCTGTGCTCAACAAAGAAATATTGCATTTCCCACTTTTCCTGAAATTGTCGGTGCTCATCACCAACCTTTCTCTTCACCGCAGGCTTTGAAAAAGACATGTTTGGGGCTATGTGACATTTATAATTCTACTTGGTGTCACTGTCGCATTGAAGTTTCAATCAAGCGTTTAGCCGACGGACGGGGAACGTCTCAACGCGTAGAGAAGGTCATTTCTGCTTCTTTTTCTTGCAACCGTAGCACGGCGATCGGCAGATAAAAAGCCGGTAGCAGTCTCCTTTGTTTTTACGCTCGATGTTCATGTCTTTCATGACGACACGAACACCGTGGCGTTTGCAGATGGTAGAAAGTGCAGGGATAGCGAGCGCAAAAAAGGCGACTGCTCACGGCGCCGGGCTGTTGTTACAGGAGAAAGAAGCAGAAACGACACCGTGACATATAACAAATAACATCAGCTGTTTCTGATGTTAGTTGTTTTGACTGCTTTTACATTATATTGAAATATATGTAATGTTCATGTTTGCTGCAATGCAAACGCAGTGATGCAAATAAAAACATGGAGCCACAAATTACGGTGCGACCCTATAATTAGTCCGGGTTACCGGGGACTGTTGTTGCCGATGAACAGGTGTCGCTATGTGACTGCAGACTAAATTGGGCTGCATTGAGTTCATGACTTTTCTTTTATCCCGCCGCCTACGCATCACTGTGAGAGTTAATATGAGATCTCTCTCTGTGGAAAAATAACTTTAAATCCCACTGACGTGTGTATAAATCTATATACGTATAATGTCCCGCTGGGCAGCAACTTAAAAAAACAACTTTTTTTTTTTTTTTTTTTTTTTCAGTATGAATTTTATGAATTATGAATTTCCTAAATGACATCAGAAACAGCAGTATGCAACATTACGTGATGGCAGAGCTTCAGTTCATCCTTTGTCATTTTTTTAAATTTTTTTTTATTAATAAATAGGACAGGGGGAATTAATGAGAGAAAGAGGGGGAGAGAAAGAAAGAAAACCAAAGGGGAGAAGAGACGGTGAGAAGGGGGGGGAAGAGAGAGAGAAAAAAAAAAAAAGAACTCCTGGGTCACCTGTATGGAGAAAAAAAAAAAAAAACAAACAAAAAAAACAAACAGAGGAGACAGCAAACAACAAAGAGCAACATAATAATAGAGAAAACAAAGCACCATCACAATAAACTAGCTAGTCATAGATATCAATATTTACTAAATAATAAACGATATTGTGCAGCACGCAAGATAGACAGCGCACAGTGTGCTTTGAGGCAGCAGCCAAGAAAGCTTTAGTCCGCGTCTGTGAATACCCATGTGTGCATACCTGTGTGGATCAGCATGCTTGCATTCCAAAGGTTTCTCCATGTAATGATCTGCTAGGGAGTGTGGGGGGGCCACATCCCCGTCCTCCAGGGTGTGAAGCGGGTATGGAGGAGATCAAAACTCCAGACATCCAGAGGCCCCCAGAACACAAGAGACCATGGAAGACCAACAGAGGGGCAGCCGCGCCACTGTTCCAGTAAGAGCTGAGGAGAGTCCCAGATGAGGGCTCGCCCAGCAGCCGCGGAGCAGAAGTCAGGGGGAGTTGCAGTGACGCGCCCGTGAGCTCCGCCGGCCCCCAGCTGTGCCTGAGTGACACACCAACCAGGACCCAAGCCCCCGAGGCCCGGCCCGGGCCCCAGCCCAGAGACGGAGCGCCCCCAGAACCTCACGCCCATCCCGGACCCACCCAGGGGCAGCCAGGTTGCCAGGTCAGTAACCCACGTCCGTCAGCACAGACCCTCCCCTAGCCCCGCTGCACGCAGCCGCGAGGAAACAGTCACCTGAGAGCCAACAGAGCCCCCAACCGGACGTGACCGCTACCCCGGGTAACAACTTTTTTTGAAGTGTTGTGAACGCAGCGCGCTGGGGCGAATGTCGGCGTTTGCCCAATAGAAAGGAGGAAGCCAGCCAGGCACAGGAAAGAAAGAAACACTCCAGGGCAACGCTGCTGGAACTTTGACTCATTGAGAAATGTTTCCCTGCTTGCATCAAGCCCGGCTGGTGTCCCCTGAGATCCATATCCCACCCTGATTGGTGGGTTAATTCAGCTCCGCCCACAACACTGTAAAGTGTCATACATTATCAAACTAACATTACAATTTCATATTAAGGTGGGGCCAAAAACTATCGTCCTGCGGGCCGCAATTGGCCCACCGGCCGCGAGTTTGAGACCCCTGGTGTAGGAGGACACCTGCTCTGTGTCTGGTTAAGTATAAGAGCCCTTTGTTAGGGGGACTGCTGGACTCTTAGCACCAGCTTTGGGGTCACAGGGTCACATCTGGAACACACACACAACACACACACACACACACACACACACACACACAGAGACAGACACACACACACACACACAGACACACAGACACACACACAGACACACAGACACACAGACACACACAGACACACACACACGCACACACACACACACACAGACACAGACACACACACAGACACACAGACACACACACACACACGCACACACACACACACACACACACACACACACACAGACACACACACACACACACACACACTATGCACAGACTGGTACTCTTTGTTCATACCTGTGTAAGACGTCATAATGAACTTGTGCATATTCATGTAAGCTCAATAAAGAGCAGTGTTACGAGGGAGCAGACGAGAGCGACTGAGGTCAAGTGAAGGAACGGCGCTGTCACAGTTCTCTCCCTCATCAATTGTCTGGTTCCAGCGGTGGGTCTGTGCTAGACGACCCATCACCAGCTTTTTCCACTGGTTACCAGTACGTGGTAGAATCCACTTCCAGATCTGGTTGTCTTTAAATCTGTGAATGGATTGGCTCCATCTTATCTCTCTTTAACAAAAGAATCCAAGTGGAGCCCTCAGGTCTGCAGATAAGCAGCTTCTGACCAGAACTAGACGTAAAAACAGAGGTGAGCTTTATCGATGGCTGCAGCCAAACTCTGGAACAGTCGCCCTTCACATCAGGTCGTCACCAACACTGGACATTTTTAAAAGCCGGTTGGAAACACATTTGTACTCTGTAGCTTTCAATCCTGACCAGTCTTTATAGTCATTACTGTGTATGTTTCCTATTTTCTCTCTACTCTGTGCAGCACTTTGGCTCAAGCTGTTTTTAAATGTGCTGATAAATAAATGTAGATTTCTTTGAATAAAACAGTGGAGCCGAGCTTTGAGCTCAGTGTGTAACAGTGTGTGTGTGAGAGCCATGTAATGTCCATGTGTGCATGCTGACTGTGCTGCTCTGACCCCCCTCCTCCTTTCAGGGTGGAGCCTGCTGGAGTCCGATGGTTGAGACCAGGTCTGAGGAAGTGTAAGTGTGTTTTTAATGGGATTCATGAAAACAAAGCAGCACACATTCAACCATCTTCATCATGTCAGGAGTCATCATCAAAGTGTCAATCAATGAACAGATGATGGATCAATAACTGCAGCTGGATTGTGTTTGTTCTCTCCATCAGATTCCTGTCAACTCACAATCGACACAAACACAGTGAACACAAAGCTCCAACTGTCTGACAACAACAGGAAGGTGACACATGTGGAGGAGGTTCAGTCATATCCTGATCATCCAGACAGATTTGATGGTTGGCCTCAGCTGCTGTGTAGAAATGGTCTGACTGGTCGCTGTTACTGGGAGGTCGAGTGGAGAGGAGGCGTTTATATATCAGTGAGTTACAGAAGCATCAGAAGGAAAGGAAGCAGTGATGACTGTTTGTTTGGATGGAATGATCAGTCCTGGAGTCTGTACTGCACTGATGATGGTCCTCTTTATGTCTGGCACAATAACAGCTACACATCCATCTCCTCCTCCTCCTCCTCCTCCTCTGTCTCTAACAGAGCAGCAGTGTATGTGGACTGTCCTGCTGGCACTCTGTCCTTCTACAGAGTCTCCTCTGACACTCTGATCCACCTCCACACCTTCAACACCACATTCACTCAAACTCTTTATCCTGGGTTTAAGTTCTGGTATGGTGCCTCAGTGTCCCTGTGCTGAGTGGAGTGTAAAGAGTGTCTCCTGTTACAGAAACACTCTGACTGTTGAACAGATAGTTCAGTCTGTACATGTCTGTCTCTTTCACTCACAAACACATTTTCAGATTCATGGATTCAATCAGTTGATGTTTGAAACTCTTCTAAATGATTCCTTGTAAACTTCTTCCTCTTCAGTCACAAACAAACAGGAAGTGATGTCACATGTGTTCCTGTCCACACAGCAGAATGAGTCTATTGCTGACAGTGATGTACAAACAGAGTGAGCATTTCTGAGGCCCAAAATAAACTGAGTAGTTCACTGAATGAACAATGGACTGTGAGCTCAGTTCCTTCATCATTAGTATGGATTATATATGTATATGTATTATATTAGTATCATATATATCAGGTGCTGCTGCTTTCAGTCATTGTGCAAATGTGCTGTTTGTAAGCTTGTAAAGCTGCAGTCAGCTGAGACTGAAGAAGTCACCTGATCAGTGAGCAAACGTTTCTGAAAACGTCCAGATGAACAGAATCAACCTTTTGGGATCAGCCAGCAATGCAGCATCATTGTTGTTCAGCTTCAGAGGTTTGCAGGAATGAACTGATGACCAGAAACAGCTGCAAAGTCCAAGAAAATACCAGCTGGAGTTCAGCTGCATTTGAAGAAGTCAAAGAAAAGTAAGGATGGCAAAGGGCGACGTTTTCTTCCAAAGAGCTGCAAACATGGTCGACGCCTCATTAGAAGAATCATCTGGACATTTGTGAGGAACTCTAACCAAGAAAGCAACGTCACACAGATCCAACAGACAGTTTCCATGACTGCAAGTGTTGAGTGGAAAAATGCTACATTGCATTATTGCATCCTCTCACCACAGGAGGCGCTGTTGGCACCACTGATTGCTGATCAGCTGTTCTCTGATGATCTGATTGATACTGTGAATAACGGGACTCACTGAACTCTGTGACACAGTGAAGATTACAGAGTTTAACTTCACCCTTTAAGACTGACCACAGAACCAAGTCCGCCAGAGCTTTTGTTATATTTTTACATGCTGTGGAGCCATTTGTGGGAGCATTTCAAGTTGCTATACATCAATACAACTGTTATAGCCCTAATTTTAATAATATGTATGCATTAAGTCCATAGTAACTACATAAACTGCAAAAAAAACCTCTGCTCATCCATCTCTGTGTGTATCAGGATACATTTGGTTCATAATACACAGAAAAATCAGAGTTATTACCTGTAATAAATGTGAAAGATTCCTGCAGTGATAACCAGGCAGGACTGAAACACATCCAAGCTGTCACCACGGTAACAGCACCGCCCATCCACAGGTGAGGGGAGGAGCAAAAAGAGGGACTTTGACCATTTTATACTAAAAACACTCAACTAATGTTTCTAATATGAAACAAATAAGCCCACATTAATGTGAGCGTTTATTAAATAATAATAATGATGATTTCCTCCTGATCTCATTTCCACAGCAGAGAAAACTGTGGTGTATATTGAGGTGGAGGGTGTGGTCTGTGGCTCAGGTGTAGAGTGAGGGTGGGGTGCACCACAGCAGCATGCTGGGACTGCTGAGGGTGGAGGAGGGAGTGATGATGACATCAGAGCTGCAGCACAGAGACCAGTGAACACACAGTCTGTTCATCTTTGCATAGATACAATATACAGCACAATATTGAATGACAGACACGCTGTGGGAGCTTCCACAGATACACTGACGTCAGCATCCAGAGTCCTCCTGCTGCTCCCCCCTCAGAGCCCCGTGATCAGCACCAACACATTCAGTTAGATGACAGAGTCCAGCTGCAGCTAGAATCAGCTCCCCTCTGTGAACAACAGCACAGCGTCAGTGTTTCACACTCAGTGAAAGGAGGAAACAGCAGAAGAACACCATGTGTGCTACGTTTCCCAGGACACACTACAAACTGCACAAATACAGAGCAGCACGTGGAAGGACCTGGAGCTGCATTTACAGAGCTGCAGACAGCGTGATGTCCTGTATGGACAGGTGGAAGGAACCAAGTCCTCAGCTGGAACACTCGTGTTTGTCCACAGACAGGAAACACAGCAGGAAACTTCCTCACAGAAGTGCAGCTCATGGATAACACACTTCCTGTCAGTCAGAATGAGGCTGCAGCCAAACACAGAAAGGTGTTTTTGTCCAGATGAGCCCAGAGAAGAAACACGAGTGTTCACAGACATCAGAAGCTCAGAGAGGTGAAACATGAGGTTGGAGTCCTCGTCAGCATCCAGAAGAGCTGCTGTGAAACCCTGAGTACTCATGACAGACTCTGATGGCACAAACACATCATGATTCAAACAGAAAGACAAACATGGAGCTCCTGATCCTCCTGCATGAGAACAAGCTGACATGAGCGCTGTGTCTGAGAGTGTCTCCCTGTCACAGTGACAATAACACAGCTGCTGCTCACAGTCATTAAACTGACCTGAGGTCAGCTGTGCTCCTTACATATGAACCATGTGACCTCACATCAGTGCTGTGGATGACTGTAGTCATAGAAGAGTAGAGCTGTAGCAGGTGGTGTGAGGAGGAGGTGGTGTATTCTAGTTAACGCAGTACTGAAACACTCCAGCAGAGGGCGCTGTTAAGTCCTTATTGTAACACAGTTACTGTGTGCAGTTAGACTTCATACATAATCTGCACTTATTTCCATCAGACATGCTGTCAGGAAATGATTGGTTTCTATTGATTCTACTTCCTGTTGACTCGTTTGATGACAGTGAAACAATCACAGCTGATTGTGTGATGATGTAAACTGTCACTGTTACATTCAGTGTGTGTGACATAATGTTAGTGCAGGCTGATAACAGCCTGGTTCTGTTAGAAACACATGAACGTGTCCATAGATCAGTGTGTGTTTAACATGAGAGCTTCAGCCCTGCTGATGTGTTAAATAAAGACATGCAGGAAAACTGATGAGACTCTGAAATAACTCTTTATATTTATAATGTAACTCTGCATCAAAAGAACAACAAAGGATCCCAGACAGGTTTCTGTGAACAAAGACCATTCTGATGTTTCTGTGTTTCTAACACTTTGACATTATTAGTAAACAGACTGCAGTGAGCAGCATTTATAAAGAGCTTCTATATAAAGATATGACAGCTGTTTGACAAGTTTATCACTCTGTGTTTGGACCTGATCAGTCCAGCTGTTTACTTGAAACATGTTCATTTACCTGTTCTGTTATATTCATGTTCTTGTCTCTGTTGAAAACACATTTTAATGTCCCTCAGATTTTTCTCCCAGATGAATAAATATAAAAATGACACAAACTGACTGCAGCTACTTTTTGTCCTTTCTGTCAAAAACCTTCATGTGACTCATGAGAGACACGTTTCAGCTGTTTGTGACAGATCAGAGGCCAACAAGTCATTTATAACACTTTCCATCATTGTTTAAAGTTCTCAGTGTTTCTGTGTTGCTGCGTATAGGATCTCCCAGCATCATCACTGTGCTGTCCAATCATTGTGTGCGAGGTTACCCTTATAGTGCGATGTGTGTTTGCACAAAGAGAAGCATGTGTGTCAAATATAAATAAGCACAGAACAGAAACAGCTGCTCGTTTCTTCTGTTTAGAGTCAAGTTAGTGTTTTGTGTCTTTGTTTGAGGCCTGATGTCGAGCAGAGGTGTGTGTAACTGCACTGCTCTGTTATATGTGTGAAGTGTGTGCTTCTCTTCAGCATCATCTTTGTCACTGCTGATTCCTTTGTGTCATCATGTGTTGAGAAGAGAGAACAGTTATAACGGAGGAGCAAAAGGAAGCCCTGAAATCTGCATCAACAAGGAAGTGTTGGCTCACCAGTGATCCCAGCAGAGCCACTGGTTTGGCTCCAGTTGTTCAGAGAGATCATCAAGCAGATCCTGTCAGAGGTTTGTCATCAACAGGAGGAACTGTTCACATCATAGGATGAAGATGCTGTCAGCTGGATGAAGAAGGTTATTTAATGCAAACGTTCACACTGAAGTCAAATTGTTGTCGTGTTGAACAGATTCATGTACTGATCGTCTCCAGAATGTTAGAAGAGCTTCAATGAATCATTAGAAACAACTTACAGCTGCACAGCTGTGTCAAACACATCTGTGTGTCATTGTGGGATTGTTGTGTTTCTACATGTGACACACGTCTAAAACATGCACACAATCTGAACACAAACAGGGACTCATGTGTTCCCACAGCCAGATGCTGAGAGCCATTTCCTTGTAGTCCTGTGTCTACATACATGAACCATTAGATGTTATTGGAATGATTGTCAGCTCTGATAGTTTCATGTGTGTTTAGCTGGACGCTGTTTGATCCTCGACATGTTTAAAGGTGTCCAGTCCTGAGACACTGGGGCTGGAAACAGCTGTGATGTCATTGGACTGTCACACAGACAGAAGTGCATGAAGTGAGCAGCCGAGGAGCCGCTGATGTTTTGGATTCAACAGCATTTGAAAGGTCGACACAGACACATTTGCACACAGAAAGCTGAATCTGTCATATGCCACAGTGAACTCACTGTTCAGTGTTTTTCAGGAAGCTTCTTAACTGCCTCTGCTGCCAAACAAGCAGCTGATGTCCTTGAGAAGAAGCTGAAGAAGTCTTCAACAACAAATACAGGAAGTGGACTTTCAAATACTAGATTCACTTTAGACTCACAGAGAAATGACTCAACCAGCTGTGTTTGACTCTATGAAAGGTCAGTGTGTGTCTGCACACAGACTGTTGTGTTGGACTGTTATTCAGTTGTCTGCTGAATGTTTTCAAATGTCTGCATCTCAGCTGTGATGAGGCTGGGGGTCATGGGAGGCCACCGTAGCAGCCTCTTCAACATCATGACATCATCATAAATGCTGCTGGACTGTCTGATGGGCTGACGGTGAAAAAGCCGTCGGGAAGGAAACAGAAGACGTTTCAGAGGCTGCAGCAGATTTCTTTGATTCGGGGCCTTTTTCAGCTTTATTGGACAGAGCAGTGAAGATAAGTGACAGCAAAGCAGAGAGAAAGGGGGCGTGGCCCGGGTCAAAGCCAGGCCAGCTGCTCTCCACCTCGTGGTCACCTGCTCATCCTAGTGAGCTCCACCAGCAGCCCTTTCACACACTTTACACTGTCAAACACTGTGTGTGGACCTCAGCTAACAACAGGCTACATTTAAGTCTGGACTACATGCTTTTATATTGTTTTTATTCCATCAGCAGCTCAACATCATGAGCAGCTTTGACATAAAGACATCAAACTCAAGCTGACTTTAAACTACTTTTAATACAGGGGCTCAAAAACAACAACATCTTTATTATATATCAGGACACAAAGTCATTTCATCTCAAAGGGAAACAGCTTTATTTGGAATAACCAGCACTATCAACTGGTTTGGGATCTCCACCAGTTTCATGTCTTTGCAGCTTCTCCAACAAAGTTCCTGTAAAATCAGCATGTTTGTCTTTATTGGTTTGATAGTGATTGATTATTCAGTCCCAATCTGCTGTCATCTAAAGAACAAAATGATGTTTCTATGAGTCACAAAGCTCCAGATGTTGTCGGCTTCACAAAGAAAACAAAGAACTTAAACACAAAGTGTTTGGAGCCAAAATGTTCCCAAGCTGCTCTTTTTGAAATGGCAGAGGTACAGTGGTGTCTAACAGCACACTGTGGAAGGCAAACATGTTATTGTTGGATGAAACTTCATGAATCCTTTGTAGATTTGAGCTGTTGGAGCCTTTCTTTTCTCTTCAGGTGTACAGATGCTGAGGAGGCAGGTGAAGCAGGTGGAGCTGTTGTGATGCTGCAGAGGGTGTGTCTTAGTAACTCTGTGAGGCAGAACTGGATCCAACATTGTGGATGTGTTGATGTTGGAGCCATTAAGAGTCTCTGGCCACACTGTAGGATTTCCCTTTGATCCACTGTGGGGGCATTTTGGAGTCTGTCAGTGAAACTCTTCATGTTTGTGTTTGACTCCAGTTTATAGAAACAGAGAAATGTGTCATGCTTTTGTTCGGCCTCCACAAATACACACATTTGTTCATTGGTTGGACTTTTTGGAAGGAGACACATTGAAAACCATGTTAATAAGATCTTGTTGTTTCCTGTGGATCCGACACAGAGAGTGGACTTCAGACAGAAAGCGTGGAAGAGATTTTAGAGGCCGTGTGTGGCAACAGGAAGTTTCTGTGTGTTTGCTGATCTTACATGTGGAAAACAACACGTGATGTTTGTGAAGTTCTACAATGATCATTGTTCTCACAGCATTTTGAGTGGGAACAGTTCAAACTGGGAGTAGTGGGAGTTATTTACTGATTGAAACAAGCTGAATGTTTCTGTGACGATGAAGATCAGCAGCTCAGCTGATCAATGAACTGACATCTATCAGTCGTTTCATGAGATGAAGTCATCAGCAGACATTTGTTCTGACTGTGTGATGAATGTCAGAACGTCAGGGCTCTGCTTTAGTCACTGCTTGATGATCATTGGCTCATTGTTGAATCCAGGGCCCAGTCTGACCTCTGACCTTTGCTGCAGGTCTTCTGTGTTATCTCCACTTTCATGTCTGATCTTCTGCTGTATCGTCCAAAATAAACATCTGGATCATTTCCAACACTTCAGCAGATCTTTAGTTTGGGCAGTGCAGCACAGAATAACACATATTGTACTATACTGCCCACTTCCTGATCTTATTGGATCTGTGTGTGAGGTTGGTGAAGGAAACACATGTTTACTGAGTGAGTCGCTGCCATTAGGAACTAGTTTTTATATCACAGCCTGGAAATCACACAGGACCATTTCTGCAAGTGAAAAGTCGTCATTGGAGGAAAATGATTGTGTAGTTTGTGCGACTGAAGAATTGTCCCAACTACATGTGCTGCTGACCCTTGACCTTTCCTTTAGGTGCACAGAGGAGTCTGTGGGAACATCCAGAACTGAGGCATATTGTGTACAAACGTGTTCAGACCAGATGTCAAATGATGTCAGATGTCATCCGTGAATGGATGCAACTGTGGATCGTTCCAATAAAATGAGGCAGTTTTGTAAGTACAAGCCCACTACAACCCATCATCAACATTTTAAATTACATTATACATCTTCACTGATATAAAGCACCACTATTTTAACCTGATTCACTTTTTCCACCCTAACAGTTCATTCCTCAAATCAAACAAGATATTTGACCCTAAAAAAATGCATCAACAAATAATTTTGTAATAAAATATTTATTCTTCAACTTTTACAAGTGAAATCAAACAAGTGTGTTTAAGAGTGAAACCAGAGTGGAAGCTGCTCATATAGAGTCCAACCCAGGCTAAAGTAAGCTGAGTAGAGCAGCACCATCAAAGTGTCGGCTCTCTGAACACGGTGCAAGATCGCCATCTGCAGGACAAAACTAGTTTTTCTCGCCCTCCTCGTCAACATCAAGATGATGTCATCGTACAGCAACTGATTCCCTGTCCGTCTGGAACAAAGCATTTACATTAAAAAGACATTTACAGAAAATACAAACACCAACAACACATCTCATCATCACATGATATTTTATTATTTATTATATTATATATTTTTATTGTACCATCAACATCAACAAATACCAGCATATTTTCTTTGAGATTGAGTAGAGTGGACCTTTCCCTTGGTTCACTTCCTGCTCGCAGCATCAGCTGACCTCTGACTTCCTGGTTAAGGTCTCTCAGCGTTGACTGGAATATCAAATCGGACTCACACCATGTTCTTGTAATGTGGTCATGTCTGTCCGCTGTTTGAAGAGCATCTCTGGCCTAAACACAATAGGAAGAACAACAACACGGCAAAAAAAACAACACATTTCCATATTAGATGAAGGGCACCGTAACTGGAAATGGTAACATTCATCTGATGCTGCTTTGGATTTATCTTCTGTTTTAGACCAACTTTGATCACTTCGAGCCATCTTAAGTCCGTTTGTTCTAACTTCTCACTAACGTCTCGTATGATTTCAGATCCCTGCTGTTCCCCAGCTGCCCTGTAGGTTTGTGCTTTGACCTCCAGAGGGCGACAAATCAGCACAGACAGAGAGCTCCATTCAAACTTTGCTGCCATCAGGAATAATTCTTCAAATATAATCATCAGTGTTTGAGCAGTTATGATATCAGGGACAATCTAGACATGTGTGACAATACTGAACATGTCACATGACACACCTCAAACATCATGTGATCCACTCTCAGTCTGCACTTTCATTCATGACTTCAACAGGTTGAAATGAGCTTTGAAGAAACATCAGTGGAATAAATCTTTCATGGATTCATGTGAGCAGCAGATGAACTTTACAAAGAATCAGTGGATTTATCTTCTGTTTTAGATCAACTTTGATCACTTCGACCCATCTTAAGTCCGTTTGTTCTTCTCACTCACTAACGTCTCGTATGATTTCAGATCCCTGCTGTTCCCCAGCTGCCCTGTAGGTGGCCTCAGTGTGTCTCACACCATTTACAGATGATTACAGGTCGTTTACAGTTCAAACAGTTCCAACATAAGAAATATGTAGAAAATATCCTGCTATAACAGTTTGGGTCAAAGTGCAGATGTTCCAGATGTTCTGAGTCTGTCTGTGTTTCATGTTAACATGTAGATGTTGGACCAAAGTGAAGCTTTTTGATGTGACAGCAGGAATGTGAAGTGTAACTCTGAGCTGTAGGAAATGAAACTAAACGGACTTTTTCTCCTTTATTTATAGGAAAGTGTAGGAGAGCAACAGATGAACAAGCGTTACTGTAACAGGAAACATCAGAGGACCTTTATGTTCATCATCATCACTGTTTCCTTGTTCTGTCACAAACACACAACACTTCCTGCTCTCTCTCTGATGGATCTGATTGGCTGTTTCATTCACAGGAGGTCAGGGCGTCACACAAACAGCTTTAACTGCACAACGACACACTTTAAATCATCTGCAGACAAACCTGTGTGTTTGATTTATGAAGAAATAATAAAGACGTGTGTACAGCTGTCCATGAAGCAGCTTCTCACACAAACTCTGACACTTCAGCCACTTTAATTCCTGCAAAGCTGCGTAATAAAGAGCTGTGACTGCTATGAGCTGCTGATGATGACTGCATGAAGCTCTCAGCTGAAGCTTCTTTCATTTATTTTAATGTTAATGTCGCCTTTTTAAGTCTGTGTGAGGATTTTAATGACACACATTAAAGGAGCTTCTTTGATTAGAACCAAATTCATGTTGATTTTCAGCCTGAAATGATAAAAACTTTAATAATTCTGTTTATAATCATCAACCTGGAGACTAATGAAAAGTATAATAGTGAAAAAAAGCCTTTATTATTTGAGTAATGCCTGAATCTGCTCAGAGACAACACAGAGGTGTTGATGACAGTTTGACATTAACTGAATTAAAAACAAAGTGCTCTTATTGTGAAAATCTGCCTCCTACTTCTTTAAATCATTTTTATGTATTTTTTAACCTCACAGTGAAACATTGAGGCATTAATCTGACACAGTTTGATCAGCAGCTGTGTTTTCACTGACGTTTCACTTTGATTTGTTCAGACTGAGCAGAGAGGATCGGTTCTCTGTGTGCGCACTGCTGAGAAACACAAGCTCATTTCTGCTGTTTCATGAAAAGTGTTATGGAGGAACAAGAAGTTCAGCCTCTAAACTCTCAGCGTGAGGACTGAGTGAAGAGTTTCAGAGCAGAGAGTTTTGGCTCACAGCTTTTAGCGTCTACACAAAGAGACGATTACGCACTTGATCTGAGAACATCTCCACCTCCTACAAACAAACTCTCCTACGAGCAGCTGTCACAACCACAACAGGCAGAAGACTGGATTTCTTCAGGTCAGATTTCATGCAGTTTGCATAAATTGTGTGTCACAGACTTTGTAGTTCACATTTGTGTGACTCGTTTAAATCTTCTCCTCCTGAAAGTGAAACTCTTACAAACACATCAGGCCACAACCTGCTGCAGGTTAATGATTGATCTGAAGGCAGCTGACCTTTGAGCAGGAACTTGTGAGTCTTTTATTGTGTTTAGCACTGCCAAGTGCTGGCCTCTGCTTCCACCATCACATTTACACTGGTAGGTTCAGCACTGCTGCCTGCTTCAGACTGAATCCAGCAGCACAAAGACACAAGTTAATAAAATCAGCATCTATTCCTTTATCACTGCTTTGTTACAGAGGAGAACAACGCTCCAGTAACGCGTAATCCGATTATTTTTTTGAAGTAACGAGTAAAGTAAGGGATTACTATTGCAAAAACAGTAATTAGATTACCGTTACTTTCCCGTAGGAACGCTGCGTTACTGCGTTACTAAAACCGTGATTTTTTTGTGAGAATGTCTCACGACAGTGACGTAAGCGAGTGCGACGTTAGTGACAACAGCTGTGTGCAGATCAACAATGGATCACATATCGAGTGCAGAGAGAGTATGAGCGTGCAGCGTTTAAAGCGTGGAAGTACTGACCTTACTTTGAGTTTGATTCCATAAAAGTGACAAAAACATTAGTGTCCGCTGTGCGTGGGAAGAAAACTTCTTTTTACAGCGAAAAAACCCCTAAACTTCCAACAAGCACCGAGTAGCTACGACGTAATGGGAAACTCACAGAGAAACTCGCGGATTCTTCCACTGACCGCGGCACACCTGCACCAGGGTAGACCTCCGCCTGCCCCACTCCTGCTTTACAGGTGAAAATAGAGCAACAGGACCGCTGAGTCTTTGACTTTATTTATTTTCTGCTGTGTTTTACTTGCATCTATTTGAAAGACTGAGTGTAAACACAAAAAATATTTTATTTTATGAGCTGGAATGTGCAGAAAATAGGTTTAAATGTTAAACTAATTTCTTCCGTCTGCACAAAGCATTTTGTAGGTTACAGCATGAAACGACTGTAATCTCCACATTTACACTCACAATTTCTGTTTTATTCTCAAACTGATCAATAACAGCTTTCCTGTGTAACAAACACACAAAATAAAACAACTGTACCACCAATCAAACACAAGGAAAATAAATGATATTGTGAGTTCAGCAGTGGGTCTGTGACCGGTGTGTAAGAGGACGATAGATGAGTGGGTGTTTGTAGAAACAACCTTTGTGATTTAAATGTGAGACAGCAAAGCGTCAGACAGAAGCCTGAGCTGAATATTTCCTGTGATATGAAGTCACCGTGTTTGGGTCGGTCAGTCGACTACTACTCAGTGAGTGTCCCACACACACACAGACCCACACAGACACACACGGATCCACACAGACTCACACAGACCCACACCGATCCACACGAACTCACACAGACCCACACAGATCCACACAGACCCACACAGACTCACACAGATCCACACGGACCCACACGGACCCACACAGATCCACACAGATCCACACAGACCCACACAGATCCACACAGACACACAGATCCACACACACACACAGACCCACACAGACTCACACAGACTCACACAGACCCACACAGACCCACACAGACTCACACAGATCCACACACACACACAGACCCACACAGACCCACACAGACACACACAGACACACACACACAGATCCACACAGACACACACAGACACACACACACACACAGACCCACACAGACACACACAGACACACACACACAGATCCACACAGACCCACACAGACTCACACAGACCCACACAGACCCACACAGACTCACACAGATCCACACACACACACAGACCCACACAGACCCACACAGACACACACAGACACACACACACACACAGACCCACACAGACCCACACAGATCTTAATGATGGCCTCAGGCTTTGAGCTCCCACTAACAGCAGGTCATAGCAGCATCCCATTAATAGTGATGAAAAATGCAGCTACAGCTGCTTTTCCACTACTGGAAGTTAATGAGGTCAAAGCTGGAGCTTCACCCTGTTCAGACTGAACCATGTGAGCCGGCCTCGCTCCACAGAGGACGCCTCCAGGACAAGCGTGGGCTCCATCGAGGCCCACAGCTGCTGTCACATCGTGGACGTGTTCTTCAGCTTGTTTTTCAAACAATCTCAGCAAACGTGCCAAAATCATGTTCAGTGAGACTCTGTGGCACACAATCCAAAAACAAAGAAGGCTAAAGGACATGCTCTGTGTGACCCACAGTCGTGGCTCAAATGTGGGACTGTGGCCTGGTGTGACCTGAACACTGTGGGAACCTGAGGGGCAAATCTGAGGATTTCATTTGGCTTTTTCATTAGAGATAAGATGGATTATGTGAATGAAAAGGCAACACACACACACACACGTAGGGTAGCTGTAGCCCAACTGGCTCATCTGCTAATCAGAGGGTTGCTGGTTCGATACCTGGGATCCAAAGTGCAAACTTTTGGGGAACGAGTCTACTTTGTGTGCATCTGAGGTTGAAGCGGAGCTGGTTTCAATAAACTGCTAGTTTCCCTTTCATACTCCTGAAGGACGTTCCTCACAAAGAGCGAGGCAGCAAGTCTGTGCAGGTCCTCAGTCATGCAGGTCAGCGTCGTCTGAAGAGCTTCTCAGAGTTTCATCTCTCACCCAGTTCCAAGCCCAGTTTGTGTCCCAGATACATGCCGCTGATGGCCAGGAAGTGACATCACTGGATCAGTTATGAGAGCGAACCCTTCAAGACTCAAACCTGCCTGGCAACGAGGGAAACGGCTACACAGGAAGTCCAGTGACGGGGTGCAGATGTTCCATCACCGGGATGTCATCGCTTGTTGTGTTTGCGTCACGGGACTTCCAGGTTGTGTTGCTGTAACAGTCCCACCCACACTGAGGTGGTGCTCAACTGTAACTGAGAGACAGAGTCAAGTAGAGTCGAGTAGAGTCGAGTAGAGTCAAGTTGAGCTGAGGCAGTTATGTTCTACTGGAAAAGAGGCGACTGTGGCTCAGGACGTCAGTCGGTAGTTCGATCCCCGGCTGCTCCAGTCTGCGTGCCAAAGTCACCTTGGGCGGGATACTGGCCCCTGTTGCTGCCAGTGCTTTTATTAGATGCTCTGGAACTGGTTTAGTGCTTAGGGAGGGTAGAAGAGTGCTGTATAAGAACCAGTGCATTTACCATTTACCATTACTCTGGTTGCCAGTTTGCTACGGTCACCGGCGGTTTGTACAGAGGACACAGACCTGTATGTGAACAGATAGGGAGAGTGTTCAACTCCAGAGGAAAAGTTGGTTTAAGGTGCTGCATGTTCCACATGTGCACTGCACATCTGCAGCTAGTAGCTGAGGAGTGGTGTCCACGCACGCGACGTCCATACCCCCTCTGTCCTCCACAGGGGCTGACATCCAGCTCTTTGGGCCCTCACAACCCCAACATCGCTCTCACACACAGCACCTGCTCCGGTCAGCTGATTAGACAGCTCATTTTGTGTGTGTGTGTGTGTGTGTGTGTGTGTGTGTGTGTGTGTGTGTGTGTGTGTGTGTGTGTGTGTGTGTGTGTGTGCGAGGTGAATTAAGGTTATTATAAAGGACATTCAGATATCATCTCTCATCTGGGAGAGCAGCCAGCAGCTGCAGGAGGTGAGCATCCAACGACATGATGAACCCAAAGACTCCAGCTCAGCCAAACTACAGTTACAGATTACAGTTACACTCCTAACTGTTCCTGCAGTATTTAAGAAAGACGTCAGTGATTCAGACCAAAACTGCTCTGCTAACTTCACATTTACTAAACATTAATGTTCCCAACACAGATTTACATGAGAATGACAGGACATCATAGCCCCCCCTGCCCCCCCTGATATTACATCACTTCAATCCCAAACAGAAGGAAAGGAAAGATCAAATCTGTCTTGAACCTCTGCTTCAAAGTTACAGGAACACTGGAGTCACTCTCACTGTCAGAGACCTCAGTGTGTTGGAAGCTGCTAGAAGAAGCAGATGGGGGAGAGGAAGAGGAGGGCCACGGTGCTGATCTGAGGAAGTCTTCTGATCAAACCACAGCAGACCAACAAGCCCGACGTCGTTCTGATCCAACATGAAGGCTTCCATCTGTCTATTCTGTCACATCGCACACGTCTCAAGTCATCCTGTTCAACCCATCACAACATAATAGTAACAATAAAACAAAGGCAGTGGAGCGTTCACCACGAGCTTCTACAAAAGTGCACGTTCATTTTAATAAAACTGTTTTTACAGCAGTGTGCGAACATTAATATGTTGTAACCAAACGTTTTTACACCAGCTGCACTGAACCTGTGGAGACTGGAAGTTATTTGCTGCTGGTTTGTTCAGACCTGTTACTGCACACCTTGCATAGTTTGCATAGTTTCCTTCACTGCATGCAAAGAGACGAGGCGGGTGGAAACCTGCGACCCTGATCACATCACCAGTCCATCACAGTCAAACACTCACGGCTGTAATCTATTTCAAATCAAAGTGTTTGCACGGTGAGAAGAAGCTGGCGTCGCTGGGGGAGCGTGCGCCCGGCTGCACTTAAACACAATCTTCATTGGTGCTGTGAAACATCCACGTCTCACTTCATCTGCAAAGAAACCTGATGCATCGCTTTGGAAATATTTGAAATCCCTCATTTGTCACTATGCACGACGAGTCGACCGGCTGACCAACCTCAGGTTATGCAGCGAGTGCTGAGAAGCAGCTAAATGGCTGCAGTGACTTTATTCCCTGAGTGGGTGTGTGTGAAAGCCAAAGGGGGGCTGTGTAAGAAACAAGGGGAGTCTCTGTTGTGCTCACAAAGAGGAAACCAAGATCTGGATTTTATGGCCGAAAGAAGAAAACATCTTTTCAAAGTTTCCCAGGCCCACTGTGGAGACGCCCACAGCTCCCAGTGACACTGACCCACACTGACACCACCTCCATTCCTCACTGTGATAGGCCGGGAGGAGAAGATCCACACACACATTCACATCAGGACAAAGTCCCACATTCCCCTGTGCCACACACACACACACACACACACACACACACACACACACACACACACACACACACACACACACACACACACACACACACACACACACACGTCCTGCATGCTAAGAAGTGAGTGAAGGATGCAGAGGTGCTGAGACACTGAGGATGTGGGAGCACAGACACCGTTCAGCCTGTGTTTGTGTATCAGAATGAATCAGGCAGAAAAACATTCAAAGCAAACTGGTTGTCCTAAAGTGAATCAGGCTGCAGTCAAACTTCAGCTGATCTCTCATCAAAGCTCCCAGATCGATTCGTGCTCCAGTTTCACCATTTCAGCAACACTGTGGGAGAACGGGGTCAGCTTTCAGCAGGGGCCACGATTATGCACAGAAGGAAGACGGGACACGGCCGGTCCTTCAACCATCGTATGGATGTAAGAGCCTAACACAGGTAACACAGGTCACAGCAGCAGAGCTGGTAGCAGCTTTGTGCGCTTGTAGAAAACTCAGCGGTACTGCAGAGGTTGTGTACTTTACCAGGGAAACGTATGTATTTTGTGTGTGGTTGAAGATTTCCAGGTTGTGTGTTCTCCTGTTTTATTCAGTTTATCAGAAGTCAGCAACTAAAATGTAAAAGCAGCTAAAAAGAAAAGACAATGATAGCATTGTGTGCACAGTGTGTTACAGAGCTGTTGGTGGCAGTCCAATCCAATCCAATCTTATTTATAAAGCACTTTAAAATAGCCAGCACAGGAACAAAGTGCTGCACGGAAAATAAGTTAAAACAATAGAACAACAGAAAACAGCAAAATAAATAAATAAAACACATAAAACATCAAATGAAAACAAAACAAGATAAAACAGCATCGAATCACCTAAAAACAACTGAAATAAAAACCAACATCTCACGTGGTGTCAAAGCTCAGGGTAAAGAGGCGGGTTTTCAAGACTTAAAAACAGGTAAAGAAGAGGCCTGTCTGATCTCCAAAGGAAGCTCGCTCCACAGTTTGCAGCTGCTACAGCAAAAGCAGGATCTCCTCTAAGTTTACGCCCAGTCCTGGGTACATGCAGGAGCAGCTGATCAGCTGGCCTGTATGAGGCTGTCGCAGCTCAGAGAGATGAGATGGGGCGAGGCCATGGAGAGCTTTAAAAGTAAATAAAAGAATTTTAAAATGAATCCTAAAAGAAATGGGCAGCCAGTAACGTGAAGCTAAAACAGGGGAAATGTGCTCAAACTTTCGAGTGCCAGTTAAAAGACGAGCTGCAGCATTTTGACTAATATATGATGCGCTGACCCCAACATGAAGGTCATCACAGTAATGCAGCCGAGTGCTGACAAAGGCCTGGATCAAAGTGCTGCCGTGAAAGAATTGGCTTTGTTTTTGCAGCTGCCTGAGCTGAAAGAAGCTAGATTTGACCACTGCCTTGATTTGACCACTGCAGGTAGAATGAAATGCCAGCATGTTGTTCACACTTCTTACCCGAGCTGTTCTCCAGCGCATCCGTGAGTGTGGCTGTGAACAGAGGAAGCACTCGAGCAGAAAGTGCTCGTGTGAATGAGTTCAGAGTAGAGCAGCTCGATGTGGGAACAACTCGTGGCGTTCATTTAGAGAACGAATATGTTCATGGTTACTGTATCTCCTCAGCCGAGCCGCCCTTCGTGCCCCTCCCACAGCCACATGCTCCGTCAGTCTGCCTGGCAGAGAGGGAGGGGGGCGTCTGGCCTAGTGCCAGGCTCTCTCAATATTTTATGAGAGGGAGGGGAGGGAGGAGGTGCAGCGGGTTGGTTGGGGGTTAAGAGACTAGCTACACTGAACTACGACGGGGAAACAATTATCCTCCCTGCTGAATTTATAAGTTTGCTCACTTACAGAGAAATGAACAGTCTCTGATTTTTACCTGAGTTTAGAAACATCGAACAAAAAACATATCAGTTATGAACAGATCTGCATGTCCCTGAATGAAGTGTGTGATCCTCTACAACCCTGGATCCCACAGACTGGCTGTGGGACTCTCAGCATATAGATGCAAAGGGCGTCAGCATGAAGCTCGGTGACTGTGGGAGCAGCAGTTCTGACCATGATGTGATCAGTCAGCCTCATGGGCGGAGGATGATCATAGGAAAGGTGCTGGATGGGCCCAAACTCACACAGGAGGAGCTGGTTAATGGTGAGAAGGCAGGTGGATGACAGTCACCACATACTGGTAACACTGGTACAGGATTGAACTACTGCAGCACCCACGCGGTTTAGCATGTACAAGCCCGTCTGAGGTTTGACCGTCTGGATGATTGGCTGAAGGCTGAGAAATGCTGAGTGTGACACACCAACATCCCCACAGTCAAACACACAGTGGTGGCCGTGGATGGGTGCAAACAAAGCAGTGGCTAAAGAAGAAGTGGGCTAGCCAGCCTCCAGAGCCTCCTTTACTAAATCTGTGGAAGCAGCTGTAAAGAGGAGTGGGCCAAAATCCCTCCGGACATGTCGGCACTTTTTGATCAGTTCAGATTCTGGGAGATGCTCTGATATAAAACATGTATAGACCAGAAACGAACAGAAATATCCGTTATTGTCCTGATTGGGGAAATCCCGGTGCTCCAGCAGCAGAGTGACGGGCAGGAGCAAAGCCTCACACAAATAAGAACTACGAGACTTACAGTAACAATAAGAGCTGTACAACATGTAACAGCAGCAGAGTGACGGGCAGGAGCAAAGCCTCACACAAATAAGAAACACGAGACTTACAGTAACAATAAGAGCTGTACAACATGTAACAGCAGCAGCGATGGAAACAACCTCGTGTTTGTTGGAGCAGGGATGGTTAGAAAGAGACGACGCTGCTTTGTGCACGGACCATATTTATGAGTACGAGTAGTGAGTTTAATGATATTTCAATTATATGACAAATATCCAGTGTTGGGGAGTAACAGAGTACACGTACGAGTAACTGTATTCTGTTACAGTTACTGTTTAAACAGGTGGTATTTAGAATACAGTTACTTTGTTGAAATAAATGGATTACACTGCATGTTGGGGAGTAACGGAATACACGTACGAGTAACTGTATTCTGTTACAGTTACCGTTTAAACAGGTGGTATTCAGAATACAGTTACTTTGTTGAAATAAATGGATTACACTGCATGTTGGGGAGTAACAGAGTACACGTACGAGTAACTGTATTCTGTTACAGTTACTGTTTAAACAGGTGGTATTCAGAATACAGTTACTTTGTTGAAATAAATGGATTACACTGCATGTTGGGGAGTAACAGAGTACACGTACGAGTAACTGTATTCTGTTACAGTTCCCGTTTAAACAGGTGGTATTCAGAATACAGTTACTTTGTTGAAATAAATGGATTACACAGCGGTACTTTCCTGTTTCATATTGTGGCGGGTCAGGACTGTTTGGGTTTGTTTGACATGTTCTGTTGTTCCAGGCGGCAGCGTTGTGGTTGCCATGGTTACAGGGTGACATGCTGCGTGTTTCCTGGGTGAGAGAGGCCTTGTTGTTGTTGTGCTAAGCTAACAGGCAGAATGTAGCATCATGGGCAGTGTAGTCCGTGCTGCAGGGAGAATGGACTGCTGTACCCGTGATGTGTCTGTGAGCGAGGGAGGGAGAGAAAGGAAAAGCACGAGCTGTCACCGAGCAGAAACGGGAGCTGGAAGCATGTAAATATAATAATAACCACTGCAAGAAGAGAGCCTGACGAGCCCAGCTGTAAGTAAGCTGTTAAGACTCGACCGTACACCGTGTTCCTGTTTTCCTCCGAAAACAATAAGTTCTGTTGTCTGTGAAGGTTCTCAGTCATCCAGGTCATCGTAGTCTGAGGAGCTTGCAAAGAAAAGCGTCTGGACTTCTTTAAGTTGCTTGAAGACGTTTCACCTCTCATCCAGAAGCTTCTTCAGTTCTAAGAACAGAAGGTTTGACTCTGTTCTGCTCCTTTGACAATAAGTTCTGTTGGAGCAGCCTTTCAACGCCTCTCTGTCTCTGCTAGCAAAGTTGACCCAGACAACAAAGTAAAGCTCGTTTTCAGCTACGAGCCGACACGAACCCGACGTGTTAGCCAGAGGTCCCTTTACTACGGTTCGGAGCCGCTGACCTTCAGTAACAGTAATAAATCACAGCAACAGTACATTCATGTAGTTGTAAACAGCATGATAATATATTAAGTAATCCAAAGTATTCAGAATACATTACTCTCATTGAGTAACGTTACAGAATACATTTTGGGGCATGTAATCTGTAGTCTGTAGTGGAATACATTTGAAAACACTGCAAATATCCAGCACACTGACAGCTGTGACCTTATACACATGCCCAGTGAAAGGTTGATTGAACACTGTACATGGTATATAGCTGATCTGGGGTCAGATTCTGCCAACCAGGCAGCGCTGCCTCATGACACGGGGCTGGATCAGCCATCTATTGGTCCATCCCAGAGAAGATGAAGGACACGTGATGATGACACCACTGTGCAGTTCACATTGGAGGGCTTTATTCCATCCACTGAGTCATCAGAGCTGTGGGCCTTCTGTGAGCTCTGCAGTGTGGCTGACAAAGCTGACATTAAGTGTCCAACTTTCAGGATTTTTGCTAAGCTGTCACTCACTGTAGCTATCATCTCACACACTTGGCTACTTTTCTCTGTAAAGGTGTTTGATGACAGAGTCTTAACCCCTGCATATGAAGATAATGTGTTTGATATATCTGTTAATACCTGACACGACTTCTTTCCTTTCAAGTCTGTTTCACATCCAATTGTAGAGACAAGTGTGTCAGAGGATCGTGTGAAAGGATGTTCTGTCTTTCTTCAACATACATATCTGTGTCACGTATTTACATAAAGAGAAATCGTATCGATGGCGAGGCTGGCGAGGAGGGCCAGCCCTCACCGATCCACCGTTTATATGCAGCCTGTGTCTTTCATGTGTCTCCACCTGGATCCCTGCTGAGCCACTTCCTCCCCAGCCCTCAGAAACACTGTTGCTATAGTAATTGTATCTAAGTGAATAACCATAGCAACCACAGAGATGTTTTGGATGGCACAATGGTAGCTGCTGGTTTTAAGTGCTGGAGATCAAAGGGGCCTAACGTTGTTAGGGAAGAGGAGGGGGGTTAATCAGTGTCGGGGAAAGCGGAGACCAGCGGGGTCGGCAGGAGCAAGCAGGAGGCAAAGGGAGGAGCGAGGAGAACGACGGTTTTCCCTCATGGCACCAACACCCGTCCCATTTCCCTGCGGTCCAATAATTAGCTGTTTGGGGTATACTGCGACAGGAAGACGGCTCCTGCTGTCGAGCTTGCAGTGATGGTTAGTAGCGGTTTCACCCATGCTGTGTGAAACTTAATACACGGCCTCATTAAAGATGGAAATTAGCCTTTGGCTATAATCTGGCATGTTTACATTCATGTAATTTTTCTTTTTACATTTATGTTCACTAACATGCACGGTCCTAAATAAATAAATAAAATAAAATCGCTTCCTAAGGAGATTTGGTTTCAAGGTCAAATTTATTTCTATAGCACATTTCAAACAGCCGATGCTGCACAAAGTGCTTAACAATATAAAAATGGTATTAAAAAGCAACAATGTAACACAATAATAACAGTAAAAACAATAATAGGACAGTAAAAGAATTAAAACAATAACTAAACTAATTCAAATAAGACCAGAATGCTTGGGTCATAGTGTGTTAAAAGCCAGGGCATAGAAATGTGTCTTTAGTAAAGATTTAAATTGCTCAAGTGTTTGTGCAGATCTAATATTTAAGGGGAGACTATTCCAGAGTCTGGGACCTGCCACAGAGACGGATCTATCACCACGGGATGTGAGGTCAGTCCGTGGGATGGACAGCATTAGTTTTGAGCTGGACCTCGTGGTTTGTCCTGGAGCATAGGCAGAGAGGAGCTCAGACAGGTGAGGAGGGGCTCGGGCATTAATGACTTAAAAACAAAAAGTAGAAGTTTAAATTGGGTCCTGTAGGAGACAGGAAGCCAGTGTAAAGAAGCTAAAACTGGGGTTATATGCTCTCTCCGTTTGGTACCAGTTAGCAGGCGAGCAGCTGCATTTTGAACCATCTGAAGACGATGGATGGAGGCCTGATCTAGACCATAACACAATGAATTGCAGTAGTCTCATCTGCAAGTAAGGGAAAGGTGAATAACACGCTCAAAGACGTTAGGAGGTATGGCTTTACCTTGGCCAGCTGTCTTAACTGAAAGAAGCAGGACTGAACACTGCACTCACCTGCTTCTTCACTTTAAAAGAACCATCAATGTAGACACCGAGGTTTTTACACGTGTTTCAAGTAGCGGTGCTTTATCAGGCCAGTACAGGTCAGCCTAATCACTGGTTTCAAACTCCCAGTAATGAAACTGGGGAACACTGGTTGTGCTCAACCTACAAAATATTTCACGTTCCTGCGATATGTGCTGAGCACGCACGACAGACATGAAGCAGACAGGATCACAGCTGATCTTCTCTCGCTCACGAGTGAGCTAGTTAATGTTGGGAGTCACAGAGGGAGCGCTACGATCAACCTTTAAATCAAAACGGTTCACCTCCGACACAAGGCGTCCAGTCGACGCAGAACCCAACGCAAGGCATCGCCTGAGGGTTCTTCCATCCATCACTGAAACCATTCTGCGTAGGTGCAGAGACACCCCAAGAATCCAGGTGTTATGTGGCAGCTTCGTGCACAAATGTTATTAATAAGTAGCTGTTATTAGAGCGACTCAAAGGATGCTGAGTGGTTGGGATGTCCCCCAGACCATCACTGAAACACCAGAGCAGCCGTGCTGACGAGGTTCCAGCAGCACGATGCTCTGCAGCCTCTTCCACATGTGCTCAGCATGCAGCGGCTCTCATCTGTGGAAAGCACAGTTCTGGTCTTTGATGGGAAATGTTAATCAGACTGCATGATGTCAGTTCACCCTGCATCCACAACAAAGAAGAAGAAGCCGTATGTAAACATAACATACAAACTGACCGAGGACAAGAGGGAACAGTGCTGCTGTCAGTCCAACGTGTCCACGTCCTCTGGACTAAGAAGGGGAGAAACCGTCCAACTGTCACAATCACAGCCACACACCTGCATCAGTGATGGTCTGCATGACTTATATGTAAACTTTAAACTTCAATAAGGATGCCAGCAAAAGCAGCTTCTTTCCACTGCTGGAAAACTGCAGTGTTTGATGTGAAACAGCAGTAATCACATCAGCGATGGCTTCACAGGGACACTGACAGACGATTTCTGTCCCTGCTCCTCTAACCTGTAGCTCCTTAAATCCAAACCCAGACAAAGCTCGACGTGTCCTGTGAGGTTGGACCGCTCACATCCCCAGGTTTGGCTTTGAAATCACATCTTACACTCTGTGCTACAGTCACAGCGTCCAAGCAGGAAACTGCCCCGTCGCCAAGGAAACCTAGGTGTCTGTCTGTTGTCAGGGCAACAGGGCAGAGGGGATGGGGAGCAAAAATACAGATAACGACAGGAAGGCTGGGCAGAGACAACAAAGGCAGGCGGGGCCGTCGGCTGACATCTTTGAATCCACGATTGTGCCGAGCAGGAAACTGAAGCAGTGCATAAACAGATCTGATGCTCACGATCTGTTTACATGTTTTTCTCTTCACGTGGAGTAAAAATGGCGTCATTCACGAGACCTGGTTGTTCCAAATATGTCAGATTCATGTGCTTATCCATCGTATTCCTACTGATTCTCCACACAGACAGTCAGCCTGTCGTCAGCTACTTGTTTACTTTTCAGTGGCTTGGGAACATGCTGGGGAGGGTTACCCATCACCTGCCAGCATTTCAATCAGAGAACTTCCTGAATCTTAGTTTATGACAGCTGGAGCCATTTACATATGTAACACTGCTGTATTAGTCATATTATATAAAAGGAGGAGCAAACAGTGATGTGTTCTGCTTCCTGCTCATTTCTTTTCTTCTTGTCTCAAACTGACTGAAAACACAGCACAACAAACATGAGTCACTGAGAAACATCCGTGTTTCCTCCTTTACTATGAAGATGAATTACATTTAATAATCTGACATTATGCTTTTCTTGCTCATGAGTCACAAAATCAAACGTAAGTTGTCGAAGGGCGCCCCCTTGTGACGGCTTGCCAACAACACATACACTACACGCCACGATCGCTCACACACTTTTAGGAAAGAGCCCCATTAAACGCTGTTCTTCTGCTCAGTGAATTAGCAGTAAATCAGGAATCCCAGGCTGCTGCGAGGCGGCAGCGGCGTGTGCACTAACAGGCAGCAGCTCACATGACCGGCTAATGTGTCCAAGTTTTCTATGAGCGACACTCACAGAGAGAAGAGGGGGGCCTGTGCCTATCAGAAATAGCACGGCTGACTCGTAAAAGCTGCAGTGAAATCAGATAATGGAGGGGGAGGGGCTACTTCAGGCTTCACCTTTGAAGACAGTGACCTTGCAGGTGACGTATGGTGAAGGTGGAGACTGTGAGGGGGTACTAGCAGAAGAAAACGCTCAAAAACACAATACATAAAGTGAGCAGGTTAGTGTGTGACTTCAAACCTCTGGAACATGGTTTGAAGTATGAAGGAAAGAGTCATGGTGGTGTTCAGTGCATCCTCTGGACAGAAGAAAAGAAGACAAGGAAATGTGAACGAGGACGTTCAGGATCATATTCAACAGCAAACGAAAAGTAGGACGAGTCTGGAAAATGAAAGTAGACGGGAGCACCGGGAGGCCAGTGGCTGCAGGTTTACAGTGACCTGTGTGAGAGAGCGGATGCTGAGCAAGCAGAAAAAGACTTGGCTGAGGCTGGAAGGATGTGCAGCACGTCAGAGTAAGGAGGACATGAGGGCAGCCATGAAGGAGATGAAGAATGATGGTCCTGATAAACATCTGGAGGTCTGAAGGGGACTTTTTAACACAGTGTTGGATGATGAGGAATGGAGGAAGAGCGTCCTGGTACTGAAGAATCAATTCAATTCAATTCAATTCAATTTTATTTATATAGCGCCAAATCACAACAAAAGTCGCCTCAAGGCGCTTCATAGATACAGAGAAAAACCCAACAATCATATGACCCCCTATGAGCAAGCACTTTGGCGACAGTGGGAAGGAAAAACTCCCTTTTAACAGGAAGAAACCTCCGGCAGAACCAGGCTCAGGGAGGGGCGGCCATCTGCTGCGACCGGTTGGGGTGAGAGAAGGAAGACAGGATAAAGACATGCTGTGGAAGAGAGACAGAGGTTAATAACAGATATGATTCAATGCAGAGAGGTCTATTAATACATAGTGAGTGAGAAAGGTGACTGGAAAGGAAAAACTCAATGCATCATGGGAATCCCCCGGCAGCCTACATCTATTGCAGCATAACAAAGGGAGGATTCAGGGTCACCTGGTCCAGCCCTAACTATATGCTTTAGAAAAAAGGAAAGTTTTAAGCCTAATCTTAAAAGTAGAGATAGTGTCTGTCTCCCGAATCCAAACTGGAAGCTGGTTCCACAGAAGAGGGGCCTGAAAACTGAAGGCTCTCCCTCCCATTCTACTTTTAAATACTCTAGGAACAACAAGTAGGCCTGCAGAGCGAGAGCGGAGCGCTCTAATAGGGTGATATGGTACTACAAGGTCATTAAGATAAGATGGGGCCTGATTATTTAAGACCTTGTATGTGAGGAGCAGGATTTTGAATTCAATTCTGGATTTAACAGGAAGCCAATGAAGGGAAGCCAAAACAGGAGAAATATGCTCTCTCTTTCTAGTCCCTGTCAGGACTCTTGCTGCAGCATTTTGGATTAGCTGAAGGCTTTTCAGTGAGTTTTTTGGACATCCTGATAATAATGAATTACAGTAGTCCAGCCTGGAAGTAATAAATGCATGAACTAGTTTTTCAGCGTCACTCTGAGACAGGATATTTCTAATTTTAGAGATGTTGCGCAAATGGAAGAAAGCAGTCTTACATATTTGTTTAATATGTGCGTTGAAGGACATGTCCTGGTCAAAAATGACTCCAAGGTTCCTCACCGCGTTACTGGAGGCCAAGGTAATGCCATCCAGAGTAAGAATCTGATTAGATACCATATTTCTAAGATTTTCAGGGCCGAGTACAATAACCTCAGTTTTATCTGAATTAAGAAGCAGAAAGTTAGCGGCCATCCAGGTTTTTATGTCTTTAAGACATTCCTGCAGTTTAACTAATTGTTGTGTGTTATCTGGCTTCATGGACAGATAGAGCTGGGTGTCATCTGCATAGCAGTGTAAATGTATGCTATGTCTTCTAATGATACTGCCTAAGGGAAGCATGTATAATGTAAACAGAATTGGTCCTAGCACTGAACCCTGTGGAACTCCATAATTAACCTCAGTGTGTGAAGAGGACTCTCCATTTACATGCACGAATTGGAGTCTATTAGATAGATATGATACAAACCACTGCAGCGCAGTACTTGTAATACCTACAGCATGTTCTAATCGCTCTAATAGGATATTATGATCAACAGTATCGAACGCTGCACTGAGGTCTAGCAGGACAAGCACAGAGATGAGTCCACTGTCAGAGGCCATAAGAAGATCATTTGTAACCTTCACTAAAGCTGTTTCTGTGCTGTGCTGAGCTCTGAAACCTGACTGAAACTCTTCAAATAAACCATTCCTCTGCAGATGATCTGTTAGCTGTTTGACAACTACTCTTTCAAGGATTTTTGATATGAAAGGAAGGTTGGAGATTGGCCTATAATTAGCTAAGACTGCTGGGTCTAGAGATGGCTTTTTGAGTAAAGGTTTAACTACAGCCAGCTTGAAGGCCTGTGGTACATAGCCGATTATTAGAGATAGGTTGATCATATTTAAGATCGAAGAATTAATTAATGGCAGGACTTCTTTGAGCAGTTTTGTAGGAATGGGGTCTAAAAGACACGTTGATGGTTTGGAGGAAGTAATTATTGAAGTTAACTCAGAAAGATCAATTGGAGAAAAAGAGTCTAACTTAATATCAATGGTACTAAGAGTAGCTGTAGATAATATTACATCTGTGGGATGATTATTGGTAATTTTTTCTCTAATGATAAAAATTTTATTTGTGAAGAAGTTCATGAAGTCATTACTAGTTAACGTTAAAGGGATGGTTGGCTCAAAAGAGCTCTGACTTTTTGTCAGCCTGGCTACAGTGCTGAAGAGAAACCTGGGGTTGTTCTTATTTTCTTCAATCAGTGATGAATAGTAAGATGTTCTGGCTATCAGGGTGCAGAGCTGCAGCAGCCACAGGGGGATGGAGCTGATGAGCCACACCGTGAGAAAGAGCTACTGAAGTGAGGTTCTACATGTAGATGAGGAAGTGCAGAGAAGGTTAGAAGGAGTTGTATCATATCTGTGTGGATGTGGAAAAAGCACATGACGGGACACCAAGAGACGTACTGTGGTACTGCACATACTGAGCACATACTGAGGCTGTGCAGGAGACAGCAAGGCACAGGTGAGCTGAGCTGTAGGAGGGACAGACGGATTTAAAGCGGGGGCGCGATGACATCAGGACTCGACTCTGAGGCCCTTCATGTGTGCGATGGTGCAGACAACACTGGGAACTATAGTGAGAACAGGGGGTGGAGAGGTGGAGCCAGTAAGACTGAATACATGTGTGTGAAGGAGAAAGGTGCCTGAGTGAAGCTGGTCCAGAACAACACAGTGCACAGGGCAGGTGCAGAGGAGGTGGGGTGGGTGGAGGTGAGGGTCGGGGGGGGTTTGTGAAAGAAGAAACACAAAAACCTGACAGGGAAAATTTAGGAGACGGTGGCTCGTGATGGCGAGCTGTTGTGTGTCGGAGACGGTGGCACTGACAAACCCAGGAGGCGGAGCTGGAACGGTTAAAGATGGTCGACTCTTCATTGGGAATGACCAGAATGGAAACGTTTAGGTAGAACACAGGGGCGAGGCTGGACACGTGCAGACGACTGATCGTGGATACACAGGGTGTCGAACAGTAACACACTAACACAGAAATACTGCTGTAAAGGTCCCAGTTAGACATGCTGAAGGTGAACCATCAGCTTCCCTGTGTGATTTCACTTCATGGCTAAATCATCGTTTCAGGCTTCTTTGGGTATTTGTGGGTTTTAGGTTTTCACCCTAATTCATAAAAAGCCAATCAACAATCAGGAGAGAGGAGTTCGTCTTTCTAATTACAACTAATACGGTTAAAAGACTTATTTATAAACTCCGTTAGCGTCACAGTACAAAGTTAAACAGAGAATCAGGAATCCTCTCTTAATATAAGTGATCACATAGATCTGTCAGCAGCAATTTGTCACGTAAAAACAGCACATCAAAAGGACTCTGCAGTCACAGCGCCCCCTGCTGTTATCACACTAGAAAGGTATTTATTATTATATTAATTACGCAGCATGCAAACATATATAATGTCTCTCTGAGGGCATCTTCCTGAAATATTAATGCATGTGCTAAACAGCTGTACTCAAAGGAAGCACACACACACACACACACACACACACACACACACACACACACACACACACACACACACACACACACACACACACACTATGTTAAGCATGTGTGCATGTTGGCTGTTCATGATTTATTTATGGATTGGCTTTCTCTTTGCGCACAGAGAGCCAGAGGTTACTCTGGGTTGTTACCAGTTCATTACCAGTCATGTACCAGTAGCCCAGTTCAGCATAAACCCAGACAGTAATGACATACTGGTCTGGACAGATTACTGACCAGCTTGGAGTGATCTCGCTTCGCTCACGTTCAGCAGAAGCTTTGTGGAGATGAAATCAGTGTAACACTGCGCCTCCTCAGGTCAGAGACCACAGACGGTAACGAATGAATCACTTTGTAAGGAAAGCCAGCTAGACTGGACTGAACTGTCTGAGCTGTCATTGATCAGTTATTAGTTGTTTCCTGGCAGCTTTCTCCGAACAATAACATCAAAAAGCCACCAAACCGAACATGATGTGATTAATCTGCTGCACACAGGACGCTGCTGAACACCTAAACCAGGCCCTTAGAGGACCTCTGCCCTCTGTTAAAATAACCACACATCTACTACTGACAAATGGCTAATTATTGATCATTTATTTATAATTATTTATTCATGAAATCACAAAACAACGAAGCTAAGATGCTCAGTAAAGACAGCGCTGGCCTTTCTATCACTGTCCACTGTCACAGCAGGACGTCCAATAACCAGAGTGGCTGCTGCTTCTGCCTCGTGTCTCCACACAGAAAGGTCAACAACTATTTGAGGCATATTTACCTCTCTGTCACCAGCCCCACAGCAAACACATACAGAACGACCGTCAGCAGGAGTCAGGCTTTGGACAGCTCCATGTCAACTTACCTGCAAGAGAAAAGACAAATTAAGTAGTTACCTTAAAAAACAAAAGGAATCATTTCTTAGTATCTGGTGAACTAAGTACCTGCTACCATCACAGATCATCAGAAACAGTTCCAGATGCACAGACAGTGGCTGCAATGTACATATTTAAATTGTTTTTAACACTTGGATCCACTTTAGTTCTGTTTATGTTACGACAACAACCAATCCCAGCACAGGCAGCAGCGCCCACAGGCGTGTTGTTTGTGTCACTGGCAGCTATAAATAACAGCAACATGTGAATGAAGTCCGCCGAGCTATTCTTAGGCTCCGCACAAAAGGAAAAGCCATAAGCTTTCTAACTCCAGTGTTCTTCATATGTCCCCCACACATACAAAAAATCTAATTTTTAAATAATGATAGAATAAAAAGAAGATATACAAACATCAAATGGCATAAAATGCTCTGAACAGACGAGCTTCCAAGGCAGAGTAATCACTCAAGGACAGGGATCCCCTGGCCCCCTTCATAAAGGCCCCTGGCCTCAGACTATTCTGTGAGTAGGGGACTGCACCGAGATACCAAACCAGCTGATGAGACGTGACAGTGTGCTGGTGACTGGGATATAATCCCTGGATACAAATCTTGTGAATACTCATAACCAGTTTCAATGGAGAACACTGACATAAAACTCCCTGTCTGAATTACTTCTATGATTTATCGTGCAGTTTAGTGCAACTACAAGATAGAACCGATTAGTAGTAAGAGCTCAGTAAACCTTATGCTTTATAAGTGTTTGCAGTGCTATGAGATGTAAAACAATAAACCGAAATACACTTGAATACAAGTACTGTATTAACTATTATGTAAAATAAACTACAGAGTGCACTCTGCAAAGTGTGCTTGCAGGCAAGAGATGCAAGAATGCATGACAGAGCAATAGAATAGAATAGAATAGAATAGCTTTTATTGTCACTGTTACAAGAACAATGAAAGGCTGTTTGACATTTCTCCATGTGTGTGAAGTATTTACACAATCACAGACAAATTTACATTTACACAAGAACAATAAGTTATACATGCACCTGCAAACATACGGATACACCCATACAAACATACACGCACATGCATACATGTATGTATAAATACATGTATGCATGCGAACATACAGACACATGTCTCCACATACACATACATACATGCCATGGGTCGCTGACTGGGAGTGCCGAACTGAGCTCCACAGGAATGAATCCAAAAATGTTACATTTTAATGTTTCAGATCATCAACAAAATGTTAATATTAGACACAGACAACACAAGTAAACACAACATGCAGGTTGTAAATGTAGCTATTTATTCTTATTAGAGTTATAATTCAGCCCATCGGAGGGTTTTCAAGTCTGAACCGCCTTTTTAAGCCACAGCATCTCAGCCAGTTTGAATAGACCAAAGTCCCTCAGAGGTGAACTGGCTGATCATTGAACACATGTTGGTGACATTGATGGTCAGGGATGCAGAGCAGATGCAAAGCCACAGCAAACCACAAAGAGAAGCCCAACAAAGAACCTGGTGTCTGTATTTTTAGATTTTAAGGTTTTTTGATGAAGACAAAAACAAGGACAGCTTCCTCCAGGGAGAAGCTAGAAGCTGCCTCCTGCAGCTATAAATAGCAAGGCTTCAGGAAATCTCACTCTATATCAGGAGTATGGAAACTGATGGGATGGCGTGCACCCTGCTTAATATTTTGGAGGACTAATTGCAGCATCTCAGTCATCAATGAGGAAGTAAAGCAGGAAGCCGATCGATGCACTGTGATCGATGATCTAGGTATAAAGTAAACTGCCTTTAACGGTAAATATTATTAATGTATATACAGACCATAAATATTTAAACAGGCACATAGTTTTGTTCTTTAAGGTTAACAAAACCATGATAACGGTGTCTACGTTACAGGACATTTCAATGTGAATAACTGGTAAGTGCTCTATTCTTAGGAAACCGTGGCCTTTCTGTCGGTTTGGATCTGCTGATGAGCCTTTGGTCTATATAAATAGACTGACTATGGCATAATCATGACTTTTGTCATCACAGAAGTGATGGGAGCATTCAAAGACTAAAAAATAAAGCTGTGGAAGAGCAAATAGTGTGCACAATTCATCTGATCGCAGAGAAGCAGTGAAAAACCCACAGAAAGTAAAAGATAGACGTCCTAAAAACTGGTGCAATTCAGTATAATATCATTGCATGTTTTGTTGCAATGGAGCAAACAACAACAGTACACTACTTTGCTGGGACTAAAGTATCTCTAATATAACATGGATGCTGTAAAATGTGATTGTGACATCCTTGACGTATGCACAGGAGTACAGAAGTAAAACAGCAGGAGTGTTAGCTCTACAGAGGAAAAGACACGCCTGTTACGTCGCTTACTACCTGCTTCTTGTCACCACATCGCCCGGTAGGATGGTTTCGACTCTCTCTGTAAGTGTACATCTCACTCTAGACTCTGGCTAACCCATTCTCTCCTCCCTCCGCAGCATTCCTACCAGCCCACCTATGGCTGTGCCACATTATACTGTTCATGGTAATACTGGTTTAATGTTGGGCAACGATAAAAAAATAAAATATCGTGATAGAATATGGGTAAAGCGCGCATGCGCAGTGCCTTTGTTTTCATACGCACATGGTGGCGATAGAGAATGAGAAGGGGGAAAGCGGATCGTTGAGTGAAACACATGAACCAGAATTGGTTTGTAAAATGTGGAACTGGTTTGGTGTTTGTCCGTCAGATACACAACAAAGGACTATTTTTTTGTAGAACATGCAAGCGGCCGTCGTTATTGCCGTATTTTTTGGACTAAGGTGCTCTTAAATCTGGGAGTAATCTGGGTCCTAAACTCCGTCCTTCAGGACCCAAAGTCAAACGAACACTGCGACATCACTGAGAGTTAAAAACGGTCTAAATTCTTTCATCTTTAATAAAACGATCAGTGTTGCTGCTTTACCAGGTGTAACTATGAAGTTTAACATCCAGGCATCCATGAAAACAGAATTTATTATATTTAACGGACTTAGAAGTTAACAGGAAGTTAGCAGGAAGTTAGCGGAAGGTAGCTCACTGGTTTTGCTAGTGCCTAAGCATGATATAGCATGTTCTGACTGAGAGATTTCTGAACAAATTAAAACGTACAGCTCTGCTGTCACTTCCAACATAAATGAAGACAGAAAACTAAACAGCAGTGACGTTTGTAGGGTTACTGAAGTTGGGCTAGCTGCTATATAATGATGTGCTACGTGATCGCTAGCGACACAGCTATGTTAGCATAAACACAGTGAAGCTGGAGGACGAACACTAACACTTTTCCACTCGATAAAAGTTAACGTGAGGGTTCCTGATGGTTAGAGACAAATGCAATCGCATGGCAGGATGCTGTAAACCACAGGTGTCGAACTCCAGACCTCGAGGGCCGGTGTCCTGCAGGTTTTAAATGTGTCCTTGATCCAACACAGCTGATTCAAATGGCTAAATGACCTCCTCAACATCTCTTGAAGTTCTCCAGAGGCCTGGTAATCAACTGATCATTTGATTCAGGTGTGTTGACCCAGTGTGAGCTCTAAAACCTGCAGGACACCGGCCCTCGAGGCCTGGAGTTTGACACCCCTGCTGTAAACCATAGGTGTCAAACTCTGGCAACCTAATTACATTTGGCCCGCGAAGCCATACCAAATTACTATTACAGCTGGCCTACTGGTATTATACAGCTAATATATATATTGTTTAGTATTAAGCTTTGCTTGTTCCATATTCAGTTTTTCAGCAAAACGTGTTTGAGTCCATAAGAAAAGATTCATTCTTATATCTGGAGGAATAAATATATTTCAATAAATATTAACGTTAGCCCGCGACTTTGTTCCAGTTTTGAATTTTGGCCCACTGTGTATTTGAGTTTGACACCCCTGCTGTAAACGGACCAAACTTCAGTCAGGAGAACAACTGAGATAATCCATCCACAATACGAGGTTAGTCATTAATATACTGCAACAACATGGGAATAGAGCAGCTGCCAGAGAATTCAACATTAATGAATCAATGGTAGAGAAGTGGAGGAAGCAAGAAGAATGAGTTTAATAAAGTTTTATCTGACTGCTTTGTTTCGCTTAATGTGCCTTATAATCCCCTGCAGCTTATGGTCTGAAAAATACGTACTGCAAACGAAATCATTTGAAGAACTTGTTACATTAGCCTTGAGAATAGTTAGCTTCATAACTTGGCCAGCTCCAGGCCTCGAGGGCCGGTGTCCTGCAGGTTTTAGATCTCACCCTGGGTCTACACACCTGAATCAAATGATTAGTTCATTACCAGGTGTCTGGAGAACTTCAAGGCATGTTGAGCCATTTAAATCAGCTCGACACATCTAAAACCTGCAGGACACTCGTGGCCTGGGTTTGGACACCACTGCCATAACTGAATACTGAAAGAAACTACAAGTCACGATCAGCTTCCTCATCAAGAACATCGTGAGAAGTCAGTGCAGCTGAGCAGACTTACTCAGGAGGAGTGATAGAGAAGGACTGAAGAATGGCCACATCAATTCTCCCTGTGCGATAACACAGGTGGATCCTGCAAAACGAGTGTGTTGTCTCTAGTACAACACATAACAATTCTGGGTTTATCTCTGGACTCCATCTCTTTTACATCACTCTGTCAGAGGCCATAGCTGTGAGTGCCTTCAATCGGGCATACTGGGCATTTGCCTGGTGGGCCGACAGTGATTCTTCGTATTTATGGGTTGATGGGTTTTGTTTTGTTTGTTTGTTTTGTAACAGCATGAGCAATGAAAGGTGGTGGATTGGCCAGATGCTAGCCGATGTGTAAAAATAACTCAGTTGTTTGGTGGTGGCTATGGCAGAGCTTCCACAGCCCTGCTCACAGCATTCCTGACTCTTTTTCGCCTGCACAAAACAGTCCCCTTTAGATTATACCTTCGGCTACTGGGTATGATGGCTCAGCCATCCTGGTGGTCTGGCTTGGCTGTTTAAGAGGGTTTCAGCGCTGGGTGGTTTCTTCAGGCGCTTCCTACTGTTCTTGTGAGGATTGACAATACCACCATGGGGGCTTATATTAGCCATCGGGGAGGGATGCATTCACGCTAATAGCAGCAAACATTTCCTCTCTCTGAGTGCAACACATCCCAGAGTCAGAATGGGGAATGAATCTGCGAGGCGTTGTGTTATATGGTGATTGGGCTTTGCATCCAGCCACTGTAGAACAGCTTCAGCTGGAGCTTTTAGCCACTACATAGAGCAATAATCTTCACTAAGCTTGATCTTAGAAACACGTTCCATCTGGTGGACATTGGGGAGGTGACGAATGGAAAACTGTTTTCAACACTTGGACATTTCAAGCGTGCCGGGCTGACAAATGCCTCAGTTGTTTTCCAGGCTTTAATCAATAATGTGCTCTTTGTATGTGCACCTGTTTGACCTGCAGATTTTTTTCCAGAGAACAACTAGAACAGGAAGCAAGTCAGAGTTCTTCAATGACTATGAGACACTAAGTCTAGTCTTGGTCTTGGTAGCCGGGGATCCGTCCACCATGGCCTCTGATCCTGGCTGCCACGTGGCACACATTGCATGCGACCCCTATGGCGCCCACTGCAGGTGGTGGGCCTGCATAAGAATGGGCCCATGTCCCTTTTTCGGGTTGTGCCCAGCCAGGCCCCATGGACCAGTGCCCGGCCACCAGATGTACAGCTTCTGGCACCCTCCCCGGGCCTGGCTCCAGGGCAGGGCCCTGGTAACACTATCCCAGGCAGGGTGAACTGTTTCCTTGATCTTGCACTCATAGGGGTCTTCTGAATTAAATTGAATTGAGGAGCAGACACAGACTGTTTTATATGAGATCCTTCTCATGCACTTCAACAGTCTTATTCATCATCGAGTCTTAAATGATCCTGTTATGACCAATGACTGCTCGACTGTGTCAAAGAGCTACTTCCACAGTGTGGAGAAGCCATAATTCTGACTCCACGCCAAATAAAAGGGGGAAACCCTCCCAGGGATTGACACCTAACAGTTAAATAGTTAAAGGATTAAACTTCTCTTTCCTTTCTTTAAACAAAAAAATATTTTCAAGAAACTATTCAAAGGTCCCAAATGTCTTATTTCACTCAGGGGAGGAAGGCAGACGAGAGGCAGCTGTGTCATTATGGCGTTTGTATCCTGCTGCTACTGGGACCAGTTACAGTTCCTTTCACTAACACACACACACACATTCTAGTTTTGATATCTTAGTGAGGACACCTAGTTGACATGATCCTTTTCCTAGCCGCTCACTGTAACCATCAATAATGGATGGTTAACGCTCAACCTAAACCTAACCATAACCTAACTGTAACCCTGACACTAGAACCACATTGTGAGTCTCAAACTCGTGAGGCACTTTTGTCCTCATAAATGACTGTTGGTCCCCACAAGTATAGTAACATTCCAATTCTTGGTCCCCACAGAGACATCTAAACAGGTACACACACACACTTTCATGTATTTTTGTCCACAGTATAAAAGCTGTTTGGGGCTGGGAGGAATCAAGTCCGTCCATGGCAACTTTCCCCGACTGCCTTCCACATTCTTTGAGTGCTTGCCTTGTCTGCTCGCTCTGGCGCTTTAATGACTTCCTTCAAATGGTACCAACACTTCAGCAACGACTGCAACATCATTTTTTCCATCTTCACAGCCCTGGAAGCATTGGACAGTATCATCTAATACATGGAAAATATTAAAACAGCTCAGCTCACAAAAGCTGGGAAACTTTGGGTGCAAACATGTGGAGACCACTAATTCATTTACTGCATGTTGCCTCTGCTCAGTGTCTGCTCAGTAGAACATGGATCTACATGTTCACTCCTGCACTGGCCAAAGCTGGTAGTGGTACTGCTTAGACTCTTTGAGTGCTAACATTGGTGCTCCAATCATTTGGTGTGGCTCTAACGGTGTGATTCAGACTGAGCAGACCTGGTGCATTTTGAATCAAAACTGCAGAGTCATTTTACTATTATTTAATAAGGAAGAACAGAGAAGAGTCCATGACCACGTTATATCAGTAAAGATGTTGTGTCTGCATGAGAGTAGACTGTCTCTGCAGGCAGCATCACACCCAAACAGAGCAGACAGCCTGTTCATCCTGAGCTCGCCAAGGTCACCAAAGGTCAGGCGGACAAAAACCTGCAGTCTTAACAAAGCCACAGGCAAAGACACTCTTTATTATCAACTATCTAATAAAACGCAAAACAGCCAAGAAGTGAATCTGCCATGAATTTCACAACTTTACAAGCTAAGAAATAGACACTGAGCTTTATATTGATTAAATATGTTAAATAGATATTAAATTAAATATAGATCCTGATAAATGCCTCGTTAATTTTTCATCATAGAATTACTGTTGAAACAACCCCTTATCCATGTTTGATGCCCTGCAATGGACTCACAGCCAACTGTAGAAAGCAGCCCAATCAGAGGCACTTTTTCTTTGACCCAGTTTATTCTAAGTGGAGATATTATCTGAATTTCAGGAGTGGGACCACACCTCATTCTCGCCGCCTCAGTTTATATATGCCCCCTTCACCAATACCCTCTGTTCTCATTTTCATGCCCACCTGGAGCCCAGGAGCCGCTGCCGGTCCTCTTTGAGGCCTTCCCCACATTGCAGCACCAGTACACGCTCCCTCATCCATCATCGTTCATCGTAACTGAGGATGTGGTCCCAGCTAGTGAAATTGCTTGTAAAGATGTTAATGTGATGAACTCACCAGCTACTGGCTCACTGACATCCAGTACAAGAAGGCCAGGCTTACCAAAACATACAGTTTGATTTGTGCGCTCTGCTGCTGCACACAAATACTGTCCAACACAAGGAATTCAGCCTGGATTTACACTCTTCCCAGTGTCCTATGGCAGGTCAGCTCTATCACAGGCAAGGACAGCTCTGATGCTTCAGAAGTGTTATCAAAATAAATAAATAAATAAAATAGAAATAACATAGTAGTTTGGATCAAAAGCCAGACTAAAATAATAAGTTTTAAGACGCAATTTAAAAGACTGCATGGACTCGGAGAGACGAATATAAAGAGGGAGGTTACTCCAGAGTCTGGGAGGTACGACAGTAAAGGCCCGATCCCCTCTGGACTTCAGACGAGACCTCGGTTGCGTCAGGAGCATTTGATTGGAAGATCTAAGTGCCTTATTAGGGATGCACAAATGGAGGCGCTCGCGTAGATAGCTGGGAGCTAAATTGTTTAAAGTTTTAAAGGTAAGCAAAAGAATTTTGAATATTGGTACGATAATCAACAGGGAGCCAACGTAGGTTGGCTAAAACTGGTGTGATGTGGGCATAATTTCTAGTTCCAGTTAAGAGACGCGCAGCTGCATTTCAAACTAACTGGAGCCGGTGAATAGAGGAAGGTGGGAGGCCCGAGTAGAGAGAATTACAGTAGTCTAATCTGGAAGTGATAAGACCATGAATGAGTTTTTTAAGGTCCTTCAAAGGGAGGTATGGCTTTGCTTTAGATATCTGACGCAGCTGGTAGAAACAGTTTTTTACCACAGAGGAGGTCGATTTCTTGAGCTGTCCAGGAAAACACCAAGGTTTCTAACAGTGAGTGAGAGATGGCTACCAAGGGGCCCTAAGGCATCAGTAAGTTGTTCCAGCGGGGTGTGACTATCAAAAACTATAACTTTTGTCTTATCCTCGTTCAGTGTGAGAGACGTGACCACGTTTGTACCTTATTTAGACAGTCAAATAGGGGTTCCAGAGACGTAGAGACATCTGATGTCAAAGGGAAATAAATTTTTATGTCGTCGGCATAGCAGTGAAAGGAAATGTTATATTTTTTAAGTATTACTCCCAAAGGCAGCATGTACAAGGAAAAAGAACTGGGCCGAGCACAGATCCTTGAGGCACACCACAGTGAATTTGTTTTTAAAAACTGAAGCTGGCCCTCCACCTCTGTCAGTAGACTGGGGTGAGCTTAGAAAGGTGAATCGGGTTGGTTCTGAGAAAGAAAAGAACTCACCAGGGCAAAGCCAAGTTTCAGTCAAGAATAAGAAGTCCAGCCCGGATGAAAGAATCAGCATACAGAGTCCTGAAGTTGGCAGCATGGTGTTCAGAAAACAGCCTGGGACTGGGAGGTCATTGTCAACGTCAGGAGGCACTGACTTGGCCCCCCTCTACATCAACGGGGAGTGTGTGGAGAGAGGGTCCACACCTCCCGGTTCCTTGGTGTCCTCATCTCTGCTGACACCTCCTGGACAGACAACATCTCAGCGGTCGTCAAGAAGGCCCAACAGCGGCTGCACTTCCTGAGAGTCTTCAGGAAGTACAAGCTGAACTCCAACCTGCTGCTGACATCACGGTATGGTACGGCAGCTGCACTAAGGCGGATAGAGGCTTCAGAGTGTGGTCAAGACAGCACAGAAGATCATCGGCTGCCCTCTCCCCTCCCTGATGGACATTTATTCCTCCCGCTGCCTCAGCAGAGCAGCAAGCATTATCCATGACAGCTCCAGTCCGGTTCTAACCTGTTCAACCTGCTTCCCTCAGGGAGGCGCTACAGGTGCATCAGCAAGGAGACCCACAGACTCACAACAGTTTTTTCCACCCGTAACCTGAACTCACACATGATAAACACAGTTCCACCCCCCAATGTAGGACCTCTATACACAGACTACACAACTATCATCACCACTGTGCAACACTTAATTTACGTGCAGTAACCCACACTGTAATATATAGCACTATGTTTTGTTTCTATATTTGTAGATAGTGCTGCAGAACTGTGCAACTCACCCTCTTTCTTTCCCACGTCTGCACTGAATAGGAGATGCTCTGAAGCTTATTGTGCATGTGTGTAGTGACAATAAAACGCATTCTATTCTATTCTGTTTTTGTTCACATGCTAAGTTCAGCATTCAAAATCTTGGTGTAATGTTTGAGTCTTCTCTGAGTTTCAACTGTGTAAAATCTTTATCTCACTCCTAACATTTCTAAATTGTGAAACATGGTCTCCTCTGCTGAACTGGAAGAAATTATCAATGCGTTTCCATCATTGCATTTAGATTAATGTACTGGCCTCTGTGCTGGATTAGAGAAACCACCAAGGCTCTGCACCAGTCTACAGCTGACTCTGTCCATTCTTTTAAAAAGCACTTCAAAACCTTTTTGTTTAAACAGATTTTCTGTTGAGAAGTTTTTAAAAAAATTTTAAACTACAGGTTTATGTCATTTTGGCACTTAATGGGGTTTTTTTGTGACGGTTTGTCTGTGAAAACTTCTTTACAATCACTAAAAACCAAAGAACACCGCCCCCACAGTAAAGCGGTGGAAACATGGGTCACTTTTCTGCTAAGAGCACAACATGACCTCCCTGCATGGAGGGCCAATAGACAGGACCGCGTATCGTACTGTGACGAGGAACCTTCGTCCCATGAAGATGGATGTTCAAGCATGATGATGATCCAAAACATCGTGTCGAGGTAACGAAGCAGTGGATGAAAATAAGAGTGGCCTATCGAGTCTTCCACTCATCACCTCCAGCTGGTGACGGCAGATGGCTGCCCCTCACCGAGCCTGGGGTTACTTCTTCTTCTCTGTAATGTTGTAGGGTATTTACCTTATAAATATGAAACATGTCAAAACAAAGCAGAGACAGCGATCAGTGATAACTGATTCTCAGTGCTGGAGATAAGGATGTACGGTAACCTTCAACATTACACATCCTGTGGACACATACTGTTTGATCTATTGTTAGCATAAAGACGCTGACAGGTGCAGATGAATGAGCCCCTGATTTCTTCAGCCTACAGCAGACAGACTGTCAGGAGTTAGCTGCAGGACTGCAGAGCGTATGCTTGGTTTCATGTTGTGTTGTTGTTTTTAGCCTGACAGATGCCAAATGATCTGTCTGATCAAACGGGCGATTGTGGAAGAACACAAGCGCTTTGTCCTCTGGAGGCTGCTGACCTTCTCTGGCCACACAAACTGCTACACACACTCACACTGACATTAACCTGTCACTGTGGTACACCACTCTATACTTCACATATCTTGGTTGTCCTCATTTACACGACAAACTCTTAAATAGACACACACAGTGACACTGTACGCCACCCCGAGAGGCCCAGCGTGGCACGCTACTGGTGTGTCACATGCTCAGAGTCCAAACAGCCTCTGTGAACCCACACTGCTGCAAATATGTTCTCATTTTCATGCCCACCTGGAGCCCAGGAGCCGCTGCCGGTCCTCTTTGAGGCCTTCCCCACATTGCAGCACCAGTACACGCTCCCTCATCCATCATCGCTCATCGTAACTGAGGATGTGGTCCCAGCTAGTGAAATTGCTTGTAAAGATGTTAATGTGATGAACTCACCAGCTATTGGCTCACTGACATCCAGTACAAGAAGGCCAGGCTTACCAAAACATACAGTTTGATTTGTGCGCTCTGCTGCTGCTGCACACAAATACTGTCCAACACAAGGAATTCAGCCTGGATTTACACTCTTCCCAGTGTCCTATGGCAGGTCAGCTCTATCACAGGCAAGGACAGCTCTGATGCTTCAGAAGTGTTATCAAAATAAATAAATAAATAAAATAGAAATAACATAGTAGTTTGGATCAAAAGCCAGACTAAAATAATAAGTTTTAAGACGCAATTTAAAAGACTGCATGGACTGGGAGAGACGAATATAAAGAGGGAGGTTACTCCAGAGTCTGGGAGGTACGACAGCAAAGGCCCGATCCCCTCTGGACTTCAGACGAGACCTCGGTTGCGTCAGGAGCATTTGATTGGAAGATCTAAGTGCCTTATTAGGGATTTACAAATGGAGGCGCTCGCATAGATAGCTGGGAGCTAAATTGTTTAAAGTTTTAAAGGTAAGCAAAAGAATTTTGAATATTGGTACGATAATCAACAGGGAGCCAACGTAGGTTGGCTAAAACTGGTGTGATGTGGGCATAATTTCTAGTTCCAGTTAAGAGACGCGCAGCTGCATTTCAAACTAACTGGAGCCGGTGAATAGAGGAAGGTGGGAGGCCCGAGTAGAGAGAATTACAGTAGTCTAATCTGGAAGTGATAAGACCATGAATGAGTTTTTTAAGGTCCTTCAAAGGGAGGTATGGCTTTGCTTTAGATATCTGACGCAGCTGGTAGAAACTGTTTTTTACCACAGAGGAGATCTGTTTCTCGAGTTTGAAAGAGCAGGAAAACACCAAGGTTTCTAACAGTGAGTGAGAGATGGCTACCAAGGGGCCCTAAGGCAGTTGTTCCAGCGGGGTGTGACTATCAAAAACTATAACTTCTGTCTTATCCTCGTTCAGTGTGAGAGACGTGACCACGTTTGTACCTCATTTAGACAGTCAAACAGGGGTTCCAGAGACGTAGAGACATCTGATGTCAAAGGGAAATAAATTTGTATGTCGTCGGCGTAGCAGTGAAAGGAAATGTTATATTTTTTAAGTATTACTCCCAAAGGCAGCATGTACAAGGAAAAAGAACTGGGCCGAGCACAGATCCTTGAGGCACACCACAATGGGGCAGAGGCCGAGGAGTGTTGCCCCATGGCTACGGAAAACGACCTCTCTGACAGATGAACCAAGATAAAGCTATAACTTTAAGACCAACGACATGTTCTAGAGATGAGAATCTTGTGGTCGACTGTGTCAAAGGCAGCAGTCAGATCTAGTAAAACTAAAACAATGGCCCACAGGTAGAAGAAGATCATTAAAAAGCCTAACTAACGCTGTCTCAGTGCGATGGCGAGGTTTAAAGCCAGACTGACTTTCACTGATACCGTTAGTATCAAGGAAGGACTGAAGTTGTTTTAGAACCACGTTTTCCAGAATTTTGGATATCAGAGGGAGTTTGGAGATCGGTCTGTAGTTAGAGCACTAGGGTCAAGATCCTTTTTCTTTATAATGGGTTGCACGACAGCGCGCTTAAATACTGACGGTGCACAACCTGATGACAGGGATACATTTAGTAAAAGTTGGATACAGGGACCGATAGTGTGCAAAGCTTCCTTAAGAAAACGAGAGGGAACGATATCACGGGGGGAGTTAGAGATGATCACTTATAGCTGTTAAATGAGAATAAGACAGTGGATTGAACTGTTGAAGGACAGTCAAGCATTCAGGGACTGGAACAGGGTCAGAAACTAACAACGACTCAAGATGAGAGAGACGCCCTCAGAACTTAAATTTTGTCAGTGAAATATTTAAAAAAATTATCACGAAGTACAGGAGAGGCATCCCTACAAGTAAAGGGGCAAGGGTTTATCGAGGAATTACAAATACTAAAAAGGGCTCGGGGATTATGGCAGTTAGACCAAATAATACCAGAGAAGGAGGCAGATTTAGCAGCTTTAACAGACTTTTGATACCTAGATAGACATTTACGAAGCATGTCCAGAGAGACATGGAGTTTATCTTTTTTCCATTTTCGCTCAGCGCGCCAACATCCACGCCTAAGGGCGCCGGTAGGGTCATTACGCCAGGGTTGGCGTAACAATTTGGCACTTTTTGTCCTCAGAGGTGCCACCGAATTAAGAATGTCGGCGCATGTAGTATTAAGAAGGTTGGCAAGTTCCTCCGCTGATAAATCTGCAATACCATTAACATCAGAAAGAGGAGAATCAAGAAAAGCAGCAGTGAAATGAGCAAGTGACTGAGAGCTCATCGAGCGCGTTTGCCGTAGAGAACCATCACTATACAAATCAACATTGTTAATAACAGTATTAAACAAAACCGGAAAATGGTCCGAAATCCCGAAGTCCTTAATGTCCGTGATGCAGATATCCAAACCACGGGACAGTACCAAGTCGAGTGTGTGACCTTTTGTGTGAGTTGGATCACTTACGAACTGGGTGAGATAAAACGAATTCATAAGAGCAAGGAAGTCTTTGACTAGTGAGCCGTCCTCGCAACAAACGTGGAAGTTAAAATCACAAAGAATTAAAATACGATCATAGCGTAAGACGACACTCCCCAGTAAGTCAGCAAATTCAGAAATAAAATCCGTAACAAATTTCGGGGGGCGATACACCACAGCACAAAGAAATGAGGTTCAGTTCAGTTCCAATAACTGCACCTCGAAGCTGGGGTACATGATGACAGCGGCCGACATCGAAATTTGTTTTTAAAAACTGAAGCTGGCCCTCCACCTCTGTCAGTGGACCGGGGTGAGCTCAGAAAGGTGAATCGGGTTGGTTCTGAGAAAGAAAAGAACTCACCAGGGCAAAGCCAAGTTCAGTCAAGAATAAGAAGTCCAGCCCGGATGAAAGATTCAGCATACAGAGTCCTGAAGCTGGCAGCATGGTGTTCAGAAAACAGCCTGGGACTGAACACTAAGAAAACCAAAGAGGTCATTGTCAATGTCAGGAGGCACTGACTTGGCCCCCCTCTACATCAACGGGGAGCGTGTGGAGAGGGTCCACACCTCCCGGTTCCTTGGTGTCCTCATCTCTGCTGACATCTCCTGGACAGACAACATCTCAGCGGTCGTCAAGAAGGCCCAACAGCGGCTGCACTTCCTGAGAGTCCTCAGGAAGTACAAGCTGAACTCCAACCTGCTGCTGACCTTCTACCGCTCGTCCATTGAGAGCCTGCTAACCTACTGCATCACAGTATGGTACGGCAGCTGCACTAAGGCGGATAGAGGCTTCAGAGTGTGGTCAAGACAGCACAGAAGATCATCGGCTGCCCTCTCCCCTCCCTGAAGGACATTTATTCCTCCCGCTGCCTCAGCAGAGCAGCAAACATCATCAAGGACAGCTCCCACTCTGGTTTCAACATGTTCAGCCTGCTTCCCTCAGGGAGGCGCTACAGGTGCATCAGCAAGGAGATCCACAGACCCATAACCAGCCTGAACTCACACATGATAAACACAGTTCCACCCCCCAATCTAGGACCTCTACACACAGACTACACAACTATCATCACCACTGTGCAACACTTAATTTACGTGCAGTAACCCACACTGTAATATATAGCACTATGTTTTGTTTCTATATTTGTAGATAGTGCTGCAGAACTGTGCAACTCACCCTCTTTCTTTCCCACGTCTGCACTGAATAGGAGATGCTCTGAAGCTTATTGTGCATGTGTGTAGTGACAATAAAACGCATTCTATTCTGTTTTTGTTCACATGCTAAGTTCAGCATTCAAAATCTTGGTGTAATGTTTGAGTCTTCTCTGAGTTTCAACTGTGTAAAATCTTTATCTCACTCCTAACATTTCTAAATTGTGAAACATGGTCTCCTCTGCTGAACTGGAAGAAATTATCAATGCGTTTCCGTCATTGCATTTAGATTAATGTACTGGCCTCTGTGCTGGATTAGAGAAACCACCAAGGCTCTGCACCAGTCTACAGCTGACTCTGTCCATTCTTTTAAAAAGCACTTCAAAACCTTTTTGTTTAAACAGATTTTCTGTTAAGAAGTTTTTGAAAATTCGTAGTTATTTATTTTTAAAACTACAGGTTTATGTCATTTTGGCACTTAATGGGTTTTTTGTGATGGTTTGTCTGTGAAAACTTCTTTACAATCACTAAAAACCAAAGAACACCGCCCCCACAGTAAAGCGGTGGAAACATGGGTCACTTTTCTGCTAAGAGCACAAGATGACCTCCCTGCATGGAGGGCCAATAGACAGGACCGCGTATCGTACTGTGACGAGGAACCTTCGTCCCATGAAGATGGATGTTCAAGCATGACGATGATCCAAAACATCGTGTCGAGGTAACAAAGCAGTGGATGAAAATAAGAGTGGCCTATCGAGTCTTCCACTCATCACCTCCAGCTGGTGACGGCAGATGGCTGCCCCTCACCGAGCCTGGGGTTACTTCTTCTTCTCTGTAATGTTGTAGGGTATTTACCTTATAAATATGAAATATATAAATATGAAACATGTCAAAACAAAGCAGAGACAGCGATCAGTGATAACTGATTCTCAGTGCTGGAGATAAGGATGTACGGTAACCTTCAACATTACACATCCTGTGGACACATACTGTTTGATCTATTGTTAGCATAAAGACGCTGACAGGTGCAGATGAATGAGCCCCTGATTTCTTCAGCCTACAGCAGACAGACTGTCAGGAGTTAGCTGTAGGACTGCAGAGCGTATGCTTGGTTTCATGTTGTGTTGTTGTTTTTAGCCTGACAGATGCCAAATGATCTGTCTGATCAAACGGGCGATTGTGGAAGAACACAAGCGCTTTGTCCTCTGGAGGCTGCTGACCTTCTCTGGCCACACAAACTGCTACACACTCACACACTGACATTAACCTGTCAATGTGGTACACCACTCTATACTTCACATATCTTGGTTGTCCTCATTTACACGACAAACACTTAAATAGACACACACAGTGACACTGTACGCCACCCCGAGAGGCCCAGTGTGGCACGCTACTGGTGTGTCACATGCTCAGAGTCCAAACAGCCTCTGTGAACCCACACTGCTGCAAATATGTCGCCAGCACCTCCAGATTCAAATCAGTGTGTCATTGAGCAACAGAGGTTAGCAAAGGTGTCCCAGTCCAAATATGGTGTAACAGCAGGAACGTGTGGGACATTCCTTTCTTATGACTTCATAAACTCAGCTACTGGGAGATTAATCCAGCGTGGTGTGGCAGCTTTGATCGTAGACCAAAAATGTGCGCTCCAAAAAGATCCCAGCGTAATCAAAACAGGCCGTCCTTTGGCGTCCACCGGGCAGTGTTTTGTAAATAATATGTGTTTATCATTTATATGGGAATATAAAGAACTAGTTTTAGCTGTTCTACATAAACAGCATATCCCAAATATCATCAAAACAGAAAATTAGAATAAGAGCTTTCAAATCCAATTTATCGGCACAATTATTTCAATTTACTTAAATGTGCTCCGAGGGCTAACAGGCTGTTTAGATCACAGGGACATGTTACATAATGAAGTAATGAATGTCATTTCTAACTGTTTGATTTTAAAAAGTATGTTTGATAAATGTGGGACAAGGACAAGCATGTAATGGGATTAGTGGGGATACATTCATGGAGGAGAGGAGAAGTCCTAAAGCTAGCTAATGAAAGGACAGCAAACTAACACAGAGGAAGAGGTCAAGGCAGAACAACAAAGATTTCTTTGCAGGGTGAGATGAGGAAGGGAGGAGAGTAACCACTGTGATCACCCAGAAGAGAATGACTCAGGTCTGTGTCCAGTCTCCCCAAATCAGCATGACACAGCAAACTCAGCTACATAAATCTCTGAATTACCAGCTGAGCCACTAATCCAGGCGGTATGACACTCGCCAAACTGCTAGTTCTGTGATATTTTACCACCGAGCATAAAAGTGCTTACAGGAAAGGCCAGGAAAGAATAAGCCATGAATACAGAGTTTAAATCATAAGAATATTTTATAACGTTTAACATTACGCAGAAGCATTTCATATTCATGAAACGCTTTCAATTAAAAGAAAACATCGAAACAGGTAATAAGGACACACCCAACATGCTCAACACCCACTTTAGTACTTCCTACTCAGCAGTTTCAATTACTGGTTAAAGCAAATGTGTTAGAAACTTAAAGCACGTAAAGAATCTGCTCAAGTCAAACAAGACATCAGACACACATCACCAAGAAGGCAAGTTTAAAGCAGTCCTACAGAAAGGTTTCAAAACTCACTCCCACAGCTTGATTCCAAGGATGTTAGATTCCTATCGGGCCTTTTCTACTGTTAATGTTTAAGCTAAATGACAACTTTGTTTGTCCACTGTCAGCATTCGAAACAACTTCTACAGGGTTTAATGGAGCACACAGATTTGACTTTTTACAAAAGCACTCAATGAGCTGTAGTAATGAAGAATTGTATCACAGCACGTTTTGTCATATCCTGTCTAAGATGTTTTTTCTTGCATGAGCCTAAGCACTCATTTATACTCGTATCCAATACAACTAATTTCGGTTTTATGCTTCCTAAAACCCTTAAAATTCCTTGTCAACGTCTTTTAGTTTAACCAATCCTAAAGGAAATCAAGCTTTGCTGCTCTACTCTATTTCCCGTTCCCTGCAACATGTGTGTGGATGCTGAATGAGACGGGTGGAGGGATGAGCGCTACATGGTTGTGTTTGAGCAGGAGGGCTGGATGATGAATGGGCTTTTATAGACATGCTGTTCGTTTACGGAGGCTTGTAGGCGATGATCTCTTTAGTGTAATATGAAAAGGAAACAGATACATCGTGATATCACAAACACAATCCTACATTTGTGCCAACCTAATAAAATAATATGCAGTACTGTGTGAAACTCATCAAGTGGCCTGAACTAAAAGTTCTCCAGCAAGTTCAGTAGCATTGCTACTTGAGATTGTTCATGTTGCAGCCAAGAACTTCACTGATGACTGCTGCCATGGTGTAAATCAGCTGGTTGGTTCCAGCGATGGTCACACTAGGGACTGTCCACTGCAGTAAAAACTCTGCATTATCACTCCGTTACCTGCTGCAAGCACTGCCACAGTCTGATTTTCTTTCATCACTACCTGAATTGTTTGACTAAAAGGAAAAAGAAATGGCAGATGTCCTTCTCTACAGGGGAGAACTGTTGGCAAACTGTTCACCACCCCCCAACCGCCCTGTCTGTCATCACTCCACTAGCATTGCTGTTTGTAATTATATTCACTCCACTTTTACACACCTATACATAATATCCTAAAAGCCACAAATCAATTAGAACCCTGCTCTGTTTGGTAATGAACTGTGATAAAACAAATATCCCCTGCCTATGAAAAACCATAGGCTTCCCAAGGGAGTCATGAGTTCATAATGTTCATGTTCATAAACACTGAAAGCTGACATGGAGTAGGTCCCAGGCCCTGAACTCCATAAGCAAGAAAATGTATTGATGTATAAATACACACACACATATATACAAATATATTAGGGGTGCAACGATACACAAAATTCACGGTTCGATATTTTTTCGATACAAAAAAATGTTCATGCCTTTTTAATTTGTCAGTTATTAAAATTATAAATATATATTTTAACTCAAAAGTACAGTTTTTAAATTTAATGTTGCTGAAACACCAAAGTAATAAAAAAATAAATCTATCTGATTGAGGAATCGCTCATCTTTGGAAAAGAGAGTTTATTACAGAGAAATGTCTCTTTCAAAATAAAAGCTATACTATACGCTTCTTCTGGGCTATATTCTCAGCAGCATATTAAACATATCAGGTCCCCATAAGGAGAATCCTGTGCTAACAGCTGTCTAAATGACTCGGGTAAAGTTTGTAGCATGGTGCTTGTTGTTTTGTCTGCTTCCACTTGTCTTTGCACCAGGATGATGTCGGAGTAAATGTGCAGTCATATTCGTTGTGTTCCCACTAGTGCTGTCAGCGTTAATCTGAAATGACCTTAACGCCACAACACGGCAAATCTCCGTTAACGAGCTACTGCGGATCGCCCCGTGCGTGGAGCTGGACGGCCAACACGTTAACGAGCTAACTGCACTAACACACTAGTTCCCACCCATGTAATTGAGCATTGCCTGGCACATCCGACATACTGTTTTACTTTAGTCCATGACGCACTTACCTTCAGGGTCATACGTCACATGAAAACCAAAATAGTTCCAAAGGCCAGATCTGAATGAGGGTGGGGGAGGTTCAGTTTGCCATGTTGCAACGAGCTTAACTTCTGTCTCGCTAGCTTGCACTGCGCTCAGTGGATCTGTGCTCGACAGTGCAGCCTAGGCGGAGTAGTCGAACGCAGATCCACTGAGCTCTCAACACAGACAGCATCTGCAGAAGGAAAGTTGATGAAATAAATTAAAAATTTTGTATTGTTCGATACATATGCGTACCGAACCGAAAGCACTGTATCGAACGGTTCAATATCGATACGAGTATCGTTGCACCCCTAATATATGTGTGTATGTATATATATATATATATATATATATATATATATATATATATATATATATATATATATATATATATACATACACACACACATATATATATATATATGAACCACAGAAACACACACACACACACACATATATATATATACATATATATGTGTGTGTGTGTGTTTCTGTGGTTCAGCATTATGATGCTGAACCACATCATAATGAATAAATGGATAAATTTCCAAAATCCCGGAGCAATGCAAATTAGCCGGTGCGAGGTAAGGAGCTCTGTCATTGGTTAGACAGTCTTAGCTTTGCACCTATACCAAAGGCCATTCAGCCTCTGTGTTTACACTCTGCCTACACAGATGTTGGACATGAGACGACACAGGAAAAGGATTTTTGATGTGAGGTTTTTATTGAGATTTTATTTCTTTTTTTTCTGATTTGAAGTATTTATTAATGGTATAATAATTTATTTTCAAATACTGATTTATAAATTTTTTTATTTTCAATTAAATTACTAGATAATAAATTACTTTTGTATTGAATAAATAAAATAACTTAAAAATGAATTTGTAAATTAATATTTTATCGCACAATTCATTGTTTAAGCAAAGAACTTTTTATTTCGATGCGCTGGATCTTCTGGTCCTCTGCACATAAGTGGATTTCCATTTAGACTTTATATAGACAACAACTCAAAGTGCTTTACAACAAGTCACATTCACCCATACGATCATCTAGTGCTGTACTTTAAACACTTTAAACACAAACACGGATACTGTGGGGAGAGGCCACAGAGGCACAGGGAGAAAACTCACACAGAAATCCAACAATTAAAGAGGAACCTTCTCGATGTAACACTACCATCCTGCAAGATGACCTGGTCCTGGGCCATCTTAATAAGCATGCTGTGCACAGTAGTTTCATATTCCTGCCAGAACAAACACCAGACAGTTTGTACACAAGGCTCAGATTCTCGCTTTGCCAGATACAGACAATAGTTTAAGATCCTAATGTCTCTGCACAGCTCTGTATGTACTGAAATATCCAACCTCAGATATTTCCTGCTCACTCTCTGCACCGCCTTAGACAACAAGTAGTTCATGCTATACATAGCATTGACTTTTCATTCCAGCCATGTGCACTCATCAGGGCATCAGTGCTGCCGTAGTAACCACACTAACACTTCCTTGCACCTGTTGAAATGGCCTCAGTCTGATCGTGCCCTGAACAAACTCACCTTTAACATCCCACACACGGACTAAATATGTGCGTGTCAATAACACGTGACAGGAGAACATGCTGGTTGTCTGTCATGGGGCTGAATTAGAAACAGAGCAGGAACTACAGTTTGTCAGATTAAGACTGATCAGGTCCAACATCCGCTCCCAGCACTGATTTACACGTTTGGTGTCACATTGAAGGAAACGCCTACTGGCACAACCTGCATGTGTTAAACTGCTCCTGCGTGTAAACAGCGTGTCACTTACGGCTTTTTGCATCACAAGGACGCGCACTGGCGTCTCAGGGTGACTCAGATGTTTGCTGAATGAGGTGTAGACCGGACTAGGCGGGACTCATTTCACCAAAACACGAGCTTTTCCACCCACCAGTGTTTATCTGTGTGCTTATTTTAAAGAATTATTCCATCGTTATCAAATACGAAGCATTACACGCACGTCGCGCCGTTTCTGCTGAGTCAGACACCAGTGCTCCCGTGTGCTGATTCTCGGGTCCATCTTAAACTGGTGTGTTTGCGAATGAACTTCGGTAAAACGTTACAACGTTACCGGGCGCGCAGAGGGTCTCGGAGGCGTGTCGTACCTGTCGGGTGGTCGCGGGCTCCTCGTTCCCGGTGGGTGAAGGTGTTTCTCCTTCAAGCGATGCTGGGGTGACCGGAGAAGAAGCCATGTCCCCCCGACATCACCTCTCACTAAGCGCCGCTCCTACTGTGACTTTCCTCGGTGTCCTCCAGCGTGCAATACGCTGCCTGGCGCAGTTTGCACGGACGGTGGACCGGTTGCGTCGCTCGTTTCCTGCGCGATCAAAGTGAGTCTTCGGCTGCACAGTGCAGCCACTGTCCCTCCTCCGGCCGGCGGACTAGTCCAGGCGAGGCGGATGACGTTGTCCCGGGTCTCGCTCGCTCTCGCACATGCAGGACTTGGCCCAGTCTGTCTTCTTCTGCCTCACTCTGCGCTCTGCTTTTCACTTCATGTCTTTTTGTTTTGTAAGGTGGCTAACACGATCACTCCTCTTCTGCCTGCAGGACTCTGTGACTGCTCTGTGCTGTGGCAGCACACTCCAGCCTGATAGTTCATTTTACAGCTTTTGGCACTGCGACGCTCTCCTCGGCTCGACAGACACAATCTCACCATGTCGGCACAATATACTGAGTGCAATCCATAACATGATTTTATCTCACTGTAACTTTGAAATCGACCAAATGTTGCGTAAATGACGTGTCACGTGACTTTAGCACACGCACACCCCCTGTCCTCACAGCAGACATTCATCTTAGCCCCCCCCCCCCGTGTTTTGTGTTTTGTGTTTTGAGATCATTGCTGCAACAAAAAGTTGCCACACATATTTCTACATGAGACGTACTGAATCAGTTGGCACATATTTAATATATATTAAATATAATATAATGTTGTTTTGTTGAGTGGCTGAAATAAAGCTGAATCACATCACAGGAACGACACAGCCCTGTTCCTCCAGGCTGTTAACCTGTGAATCAGCAAACATGTATGATTTATTGTCATTCATTTGCTGAACAAACTTACCTCTGAACTTTGACCCTGAAAATTCAATTCCATTTTATTTATATAGCGCCAAATCACAACAAAAGTCGCATCAAGGCGCTTCATAGGTACAGAGAAGAACCCAACAATCATATGACCCCCTATGAGCAGCACCCTAACCATGGATTGGAGAAGAATGTGAGATGGTAACAATGAGAGCTCAGGAGATGGCAAATACACTAGAAGAGCTACCTTTATATCACGCTGAGCTGAGGGTTTGTCAAGCCCAGCTCAGATTTTCAGGAGAAAGGTGATCTGAACCAAAAGCAGAAGGAGGTCATCACTGCTGGACCGAAGGCTAAGAAGGAAGAGCTTCTGCTGTTTGCAGTGTATACTGCTGTGGATGCTGTATCGTGTGACATGCACAAGATGTTTTATTCAGACTGAACTCTTTCTTTGTAGTGTTTACCTGGAGAAGATCGGAGGGGCTGGCTAAAATGATGAAAGCTCGAAGCAGATCAGAACACCGCTTTGAAAACTTGTACGTGATGCTGTGGGGTTGATTCAGTGACCTTGTGGGGCCATAACAGAGAAATGACAGCAGTGTAGTGGATCAAATAAAGAGTGATGATGTTATATTTGTGACTGTAGCAGGACCAAGGCTCAAAAGGTTGCAGGCGTTGTTAATTGAGCAGAAGATGGACGGCATCAAGCCCTCTCCTCGACAGCTACAGGATCACAGTCTGCAGGTTCAGTTATGCAACGTTTTAGCATCGATGCGTGAAGTTAAGAGCAGACAGGGAGGTTATTTTTGCACTGGGCTGGAATGACTCAGTTTACCTGTCAAAGGCTATCACGGCTGGGAGAAAACCCTCAGCATTAGTAAAGAAGGACCACGGTGGCCTCTGGGTAGAAACACTGCAGAGTTCATGTGGATACGCTGCTGCATTAGGTCAGATAGAAATATCATAAAGCATCATTAAGTAAAAACGTTTATTAAGAACAAATGTTTAAATATTGTTAACGTGTTTCCCAGAAACATCTGTAGAGACAAAGAGCTTTCTGTTGTTGCTTCGAGGAAACAAGCTCTTCTTTTTAGTTTTGTCCTGGTATTTATTCCAGGACGGACTCATCCACTGAGCAGTGTTTGGGTTTCTTCGTTTTCCTCGTTCTGGATGCAAACTATTACAACTTGGGCTTTATTTCAGTGACAATGGCCTTAAGCTGCAATACAACAGGAAGTTACTCATATATAGTAATTTCCCAGACCATATTAAAAATCCATTAACAGGAAATACAAATGATGGGACAATGCCACAGCATGGACATTAGAACAGTTGGGAAAATTTATCTGGAAAAAGGTGAAAATGAGGCTTCATTGAACTGGAATTACAAAGACCAGGAATGTGAGATCCACCAGCCACAACTGAGGGTTTTTACACGTCATATCCTCAAAGTAGAACTACAGTGATCAAAAGAATCGACTTTAATGTTATTCTTTCTTTATTTATGTCAGATTTAACCCCCCAAAAAGCTTTAATCTTTAACTAGTCTTTGGACGTAGCTACAGCACGGTCAGGTTGACAGTTTATGGGTAACATGTGGCCACCAGGCACTGCGACACACTTCCATGTTATATTACCTTGGCGTCCCGTAGGAATACAGGAGAATCATGTGAGGAATCTAAGAGTTGTTTCTTAATTCAATTCAGTTTTATTTACACAGCACCAAATCACAACAGCAGTCGTCTCAAGGTGCTTTATACTGTAAGGTAGCTCGTACAATAATACATACAGAGAAAAACCCAACAATATTACCCCCTATGAGCAGCACTTTGGCGACAGTGGGAAGAAAAAACTCCCTTTTAACAGGAAGAAACCTCCGACCAGGCTCAGGGAGGGGCGGGGCCATCTGCTGTGATTGGTTGGGGTGAGAGAAGGAAGACAGGATAAAGACATGCTGTGGAAGAGAGACAGATGAACCGCTGAGTGTTGTCCCGTCGAGGTGGCTCTTCTATGTTGTGCATTTATGGCACCAAACCACAAATGCAAAGGAAGAAAGGGTCGAGGCACAGCACCCAGCTGCCTGACAATATTCAGGCAACCAGGGCCGTGCAGAGAGGTTTAAAGGGGCGGGTGCTCAAAGTTAGAAAGGGGCACATTGAACCAGGCTGAATAACAACAACACACTTTCATCAAGAATCTAATATGGGCAACAAGGCAAAGCAAACGTAGCCGATGTTTTACCTGATGGGTACAATGTTGCTGTTGAGGGGTTGCTGTGGATAGTGCTGGAGGGCAGGGCTGTGTTGGTCTGAGACTGTAGACAGTAAAAAGTCCACAGGAGAGATGGTAGCTGATTAAACAAGTGTCATGAGATAATAACAAAATGCAAAGATTGGTGACAGCGCTTGGAACCATAAGGCAACAAAAAACTGTGAGAAATAATTTAGGCTCTGCCTGTGAATCACTCTTTGCTTCTCTTCTTCCTTCCATCCCATCATTTCATATATCACTCTGCACTTGCTGTCTATGTGAGAACAAGGCACAACTTGCTATTGCAATAAACTATAATCTAATTATCCACACCTAACAACTCTTGCACTTAATCTATAATAAAATGATGACAGAAAAATGTTATAGCCCTGCCTTTAGTAGCCTCACACAGCTCCTGCTGTTTCCTCCTCATGTCCTTACCAGCCATGTCTGCACAATGTTATATCATGAGTAATACTTTTTTAAAATCCATCTAAATAAAACACACACATGCACACACAGTGACATTTTAGACCTTCTTCAGAATACTGAATATACTATGGGCATCATGGTGCTGATCCAGAATCCTTACATTATTATTTATTACTAGAGCTACAATAATAAAGCAAAGAGGAGGGGGAAGTAATAAATATGAAATAATGTATTTATGATGATTCCATTTGTTTCACTATCCACTCTGTGCAGGGCAAAGCTTATTACATGTTTAAACTGTAGAGATACAATCATTTTACTGCTGTAACATCCAAATTTTGTCTCATTTAAAATATAAATCTAATATAATCTGCTTCTTAATGTATGTTCTTTAAAATACAGCGTGTTTTTAATATATTATAATTATAATAATGCATAATTATGGGGACATGCATATTAGATCGTTTTTTAGTGAAATATAATCCCCCCAGAAAGGCAGGAAAAGCCCGGAAACTTCCTTTAAAACGAAATATGTTTCTAAATACTTTAAAACTAAATATGTTCCCTAAAACGGTGACAGAGCTACAGACCCATGACAGCCTTACACAGGTAGCCAGCAGCTGTGACCAGCACTACCTGTGCAGTTAATAAAAGGACAGGTAATGTTTGTCGCGCTGTTGCACACACAGCACGCTCGTTTGTTTCAGTTCGTCAGTAGCAACAAGACAGCTTACCAACGTGTACGTAATAAGCTAATACTCCTGGGTGCTATACACTACAGTGCACGCTGTGCACCTACTTACTGGTTGTGTCGCATCAGTCTGTGTCTCTGAGTTAACTTGTGTTTCTCCTACAGCTCCGGACCGCTAAAAATGCGCGTGCTCTTTGTGAGCTCGTTCCCGGCTCGTAACCAGCGCGTTCTGCCGTCAAGGGCGATCATTGGTTAAATGTGATCATGTGACTGATGCAAGCCAGATCCTTTTATTTAGCAAAACTGTGATTAATAGTTAAATATTATTGTTGAGGGGCACAGACAGGACTCCGCACGCACACACATAAAAAAATAATAATCTTTTTTTTTTTTTTAAAGTTGCCTCAACAAAAGGGCACCTTGGGCACCCATCAGGAAAGGGGCGGGTGCTCAAGCCCCTCTAGCCCCCCCCTCTGCACGTGCCTGCAGGCAACGTCCAAAGCCCCACAAAGGACCTACCAGCCCCCACACCCCACTGGCCCCGCCCAGATCAAGGAGCTGTCACAGCAGACAAAAATGTGAAGTCCGCACATAGTCGCCATGGCACCCACCAACCCACCACACCATCCCCCATGGAGCTACCAGGAGAGGCATACTGGCCCACTGAGGATCACAGAGGAGCAGACCCAGGGGGGCTGACAGCACAGCCCCCACCCACCAGTCGTGCAGCTTATTTTATCTTGTCAGCGTGAGCCCCACCTAAAGGGGACAGAGGGATTAGTGAGTTGCATTAGTGGGGCAGGAGAGAGTGAAGCAGGGGAGCCAATGTCACTGCGATACGACTCCTCAACACCATCCAGCCTGCCCCACCACTCATAATGAGTCCTGCTGTGCTCTGTAGCAATGATGCATTTTATGTGTGTGTGCCAGGTTAGTGCTGTGGATTCAAAGGAGCACAGTTCCACTAAACAGGAGATCAGGATAAACCCCAGTAACCAACCCTGCCCCCGCCATCACATATTCTCAATCCCAACAGAGGCCAGCCCCACAATGACATGCCACACGTGATACACAGCCAACATTACTGTTATAATTACATGTTTCCTTTATTACTTTCCTTTCAACCTCTTTATTTTGCACCTTAAACTTTCTTCGGTTGCTACAAGCCACAAAGTCCTTTATGGTTTGTCTCTGTTGTGTGGAGGGCTGTTTTTAAGAGCTCAAAAATGGGTGTATCAGAGTCAAACAGGCAGCACAGTGGAAAAGTGGTTGGCACTGTTTCCTGACAGCAAGAAGGTTCTGGGTTCAAATCCAACATCTAAGCTGTTTGCATGCTCTCCCCATGTCTGGGTCCTCTCTGGGTTCTCTGACTCCCACAGTCCAAAGACGAGCAGTTAGTGGGGTTAGGTTGATTGGTGTATGTGCCCATGAGTATGAGTGTACACGGGTGTTTCTCTGTGTTAGTGACAGTCTGACAGAAGGCTGCATCCCTCAGCCTCATGTGGGCTGTGTAGCCCCTTTACCACTGCAGTGAGAGCTCAGACCTGTTTCTGGTGGGTGGTGGACTCCTCCAGGGCTTCCCCTGATTCCCCTTCTGCCACAGAAGACTGTGGCCTCAGAAACTCATATCTGCTTTTTGCAAATGAAGCGAACCTGTTGGCTTCATCAGCAGGGGCGGATCTAGAAGGGTGGCATGGGGTGGCAAGTGCCACCCTAAAATGATCCCTTGCCACCCCAAGTGCCACCCCAGTTTTGCATATGACAGTGTTGTTTATTAAAATAAGTTTAACAGTTTGAGCGTAGTTACAGGCAGCAGTGAATATAAATGCTAGAACTGGATATATTCCATAGTGTCCCCCCCTCCACATTAACAAATGGTTCAGCCCATAGCAGGACGGCTTTTTTCTTGTTTTCAGCAGCAAGTGATGCTCATGATTGTGCCAGAGCACATTTTGAACAACACCATGGGAATTTCTGATTTTACACAGGTGGGTGGATGTTACACTGTGGAAATGAAGGAAGGTGAGTGCTATTTTAAATGGTTGTAGAAAATGAAAAAACAGCAGGTGTATTGGCTGCATTTTTAGATAAATAGTTGTATCTGTTTACAAAATGTACAATTTATATTTGCATTTCAAGTTATAAACATTTACCCAACACGTCTGTGGTTTTTTTACAGTAAAAAATACTGCTAGGATTTTAGGTTCTTTGTGTGATTTCAGATCAGTAATAGTTACATTAATAGTAATAGTAATACTAATGCAGTATGTCAGTGAAAAAACAACTAAATTCAGTTGAGCTGAAAAGATACCAAACAAAGCAAGAGGAGGAAAAAATAAAATGAAACAATCTGAGGGTGAAATACAAACGTAAACTCAAAGGAGTCACAAATGTCCGGTTGTGTTTCAGACCTCAGAGGGTGAATCCAACAAATCATGAAAAATGAGGTTTACATGTTTGTTCATGACAGTGCAGATTTCTGACATTTTGTGTCATTTAAGCTGCAACAATGTGACTGTTTTCTAACAAAAACAGTGAAACTTAAGTTAGACTTGTGTTTGTAAATGAAGCGCCCCATGTTGTGTAGCTTTCTGGAGTTTATACTTATTGGGCTACATATGTATTTAATATACAGGCTGTACAGTACATAACATCAAAACTCACATGTTTCATGTAACTAAAGTGTGTAATCATGTGGGTACAGACAATAATTAAGTTATAGACTATATTTATATGAAAAACGTGCATACTTACTGCATTTGAATCATTTTAACCACATGTAACCACCTGCATATGTGTTTGGGGGGAAAAGGCTTTGATTTTGCCACCCTAAGAAAATTTCTCTAGAGCCGCCCCTGACCATTTCACAGGATTTGCATTTAAAGATGCAACAAGACTAAAATGGTTAGGGTCAGGAGGTCAAAGGTCAGAGCTCCTGTGGGTCTGAGGGCGGCCTCACGCTGGAGAAGGATGAAGGAGTCTGACCTGAGCCAGTGTTTGACATGAACACATCAGCACTGCTGTCAGTGAGCCTAACGACAGCCGTTAGCATCATTTCAGTGTTTCAGTCATAAAAACACTTCCTGTCTCTGTGGTGGTTACAGTGACATCATGCAGTTTGTGCTTTGACCTCCAGAGGGCGACAAATCAGCACAGACAGAGAGCTCCATTCAAACTTTGCTGCCATCAGGAATAATTCTTCAAATATAATCATCAGTGTTTGAGCAGTTATGATATCAGGGACAATCTAGACATGTGTGACAATACTGAACATGCCACATGACACACCTCAAACATCATGTGATCCACTCTCAGTCTGCACTTTCATTCATGACTTCAACAGGTTGAAATGAGCTTTGAAGAAACATCAGTTCAGTGCTGAAATATTTAAACGCTGCAGGAAGAAGAACAACAAAGTGATGACGGATGTTTGTGTTTCAAACAGGAAAACCAGCAGAAATAAATCACAGCCTGCCAGAGGTATGGAGTTTCCGAGGTGCACCTGAACGCAGCACAGTGTTCCAATGCTCCTGATTGTCCTCAAACGTCTCTTTGGGTGTTTCCTTCCTGCTCAAAGTTTTCTTTCACTTCCTGAACTTCGTGGAGTGGAGCTTGTTGTTGGTGTGTGAAGAAACTGTAAGTTTGCTTTGTTTCCTCCTTTAACAGTTTGTCTTTAGGAACTTTACTGTTTGTTCAGCTCGTGTTTGATTTCTTCACACAACAAACTGTGTGTGTTTGTATTTCCGGTCTCTCCATTAAAGTCAGTGTGTAATGTTTCCTGGCTAACATCAGCTGTGTGCAGCTTAGTTCAGCACAAATCTGCCGCTCCATAGTTCACGGTAACGGACTCACAGCTGGACCAACGAGGCCGAGTGTGTCCGCCACTCTGAGCTACGTTCGTGTTTGTGTACTTGTAGTTTGTACTTTGAGTTCACTCAGAGCCCACAGAGGACGCAGCGTACGTGATGACGTCACAGCCCTTTACCTCCTTTACTGTCACTGTGATTAATATTTACACACGAGACACCTGCAGAGCTCTGACGCTAAGCTAGCACACAGCATGCTAACACTAAGCTAAAGCTAGGCTAGCCAAGAACCCAGAGTGAGGTTAAAGCTAGTGATGGGCAGATGAAGCCTCATGAAGCACTGAAGCTTTTCATCCAATTGGTTCACCCCAACGCGAAGCTTCTTGAAGCTTCATTTGCTCTAGTAGGACACCTACTGGACGTAAAAATATTAGTTGGCATGAATTTGAAGAGTGTGGCCTTTTTGCACACAGCCTGTAAATGTCAACAACAAAAGGAGTGTGTAAAACATGTATATTGTAGTGATGCAGTGTACTGTGTATATTTATACTGGCAGTATGGAACATGATTATTTGGAAATGCCTAAAATGGAAATGATCATTTACTGTGAGGTGAGGTGTGGACAGTGGTTGTGCTTTTGTAACATTGAGGCAAGGACAGTGATTAGTGTTTAGGGGACACATCATTGGTTTTTGTTAAAAAGAAACAGTTTCTCCACTGTGGCAGGTCGTAGGCGATTTTTTTTTTCTAAACTGTCTCTAACTCTCACTAACCGCAACTCTCCATCAAACGCCCACATTTTGTCTGAGGGTTTATATCGCTGTCATAGCTCGCGGCAAAGTTCGAACCGCTTCCTGAACCAGTCACGTGGTACAGCCGGGCAGCGAGGCTTCGGACGTCATCATTTTCAGCCCCTCCCATAAATGAAGCAAGCCTCGATACGCGCTTCGCGGAAACGCCCCCTCCATTACTCGACACACGCTTCGAAGCCTCGATACAGAACGTCACATCACTAGTTAAAGCTGAGTAAACACTGACCCCAGACCAGCACCGTGATAAAGTGAGCTGCTGCTGCTGAACTTGAACAGGTAACAAAGTGATGAGCAGTCAGGCTGCAGGTTTCTACCTGTTCATGTTTCTACAGTAGAATCACTTTGAAGTGTCTTTGTGCTGTTTCATCTTTGATTTGTGTTCATAAACACTCAGAGAAACATCACGTGACCTCATCAGGATCTGTGTTGGTGTGTGGGGCTGTACCTCAGCTTTATGTTGTTACATGCTCATTTGTTCATTTTACACAGTAACATCAAAGTAATGTTATGAGGAGTAATGAAGTAACGTACTCCATTACTTTTAATTAAAGTGTTCTGTGTAATATGTGTAATAATGACTGTTTTGAGTAATGACCAACACTGATCACAACAAAGAGGAAATGCCTCCAACATGCACAAACATTTGAGCCACAACATGCAGTTAATGTGCACAAATGTCTTTGATATGCTGCTCAGTGATGGTGGTGACTGTCAGAGCAGAGCTACTGAGAATCAATAAGTAATATCAATGATGGGATCAGAATCACTAAATTCTTCTCATCCCTGTCAGTATCATACATGTGCTGTATAATGTGATAAATGTAGAGGTGCTGGCTGTTCTCTCACTCTGCTGTTTAGCTGTAAAGGACGCCTCCCTGCCTTTGTCTCATTCATGACCTTTAATAGTCTCTTCTAACATGCAGAGATCTGTATGATCTGTTTCATAGAGTCTAACCAGCCTGTACAGGTAACAACAACAGTCACTGCATCACTGACACACAAACGTCATCTCTGTCAATAACAACATTCATACATGGAATAAAAACACATCAGTGGATCATTGCTGGAGCTGATGTTTGTGCTCCTGGTGCAAAGGCTCTCAGTTTCCTCCTTGAAATAACATCAGTGGTGGGTCAGCGACATGCTTTCTTTCCCTCTCAGGTTTAAATATCTGGGACTCTCCACCGTTTGGTTTTAGAGCTGAAGAAGCTTCTCAGATGAAACGTCTTCCAGAAACTTAAAGACGTCTCTTTTCTCTCCAAGCTCCTTAGATCACATGACCTGGATGACTGAACCTATAGACATATTGACCTGGTTTCTAGGTCACATGACAGGTCAGAGGTCAGCGACTGTAACTCAGTTCCTCCTGTTAATGTGAACTCACTGAGTGTTTGTGGTTTACCTCTCAGACTGACTGAAGATGATGATGGAGGAAGAGGAGGACAGAGCAGAGTCTGCAGGGTCCAGCTGTCCGTCTGTGAGGAGTGACCGGTCCAAAGGTCGACCTCCACACTTCAGTGGTGAACCTGGAGCAACGAGGTCAGAGAGCTGAACTCACTGAGTAACAGAAATAATTCTGCACTGACATTATAATCAGTGTTGACTCTGGTTGATTGTCTGACTGTGTTTGTGAGCTGAGAGGAAATGAAAATGAGTTTGTAACAAAAATCAGTTTTGTCCAGTTTTCCTGTAAAAAGCTGAACTCTAATCTAAGAGGATGTTACTGACAGGAAACAGCTGCATTATCTGCAGTCTGTGTGATCACAGCTGCTTCAATCATGTTTGTGTCTGCAGAGGTCAGAGGTCACAGTCTGCAGGGTCCAGCTGTCCGTCTGTGAGGAGTGACCGGTCCAAAGGTCGACCTCCACACTTCAGTGGTGAACCTGGAGCAACGAGGTCAGAGAGCTGTGATGACTCCTTTACATGTTTGTGTTTCCTGGATAAATATGACCTGAAACATCCTCAGATTGTTACAAAGATTCATTAAAAAGAAAACAATGAAAGAGAAAAGATCCAAATGTTCGACTTGGTCATTTGCTGTTTGAGGACAGTGATGCTCATATCTGTGGGGAAAGTGTGACCTGAGTGGGTTCATGTTTGTCTTTAAAGAACAGAGCTGCTCTGATTCTCTTTGTGTCTGATCTGTTAAACAGTCTGAGAGGTCACACAGAGACCCAGCAGCTAAAGCCTGGATCATACTGGCTGCTGTTACTCCATCAGGACAACACTGAACCACAGTGGTGTGGATGTAGTGGATAAATCCCACCATACTGATGCTCAGAGTTAACCACAGGGAACAAAACCAGATGTTACCTTCAGATTGTGACCTTTGGAGTGGACGATGCAGATTTCAATAGAGAATAAATGTTGTTGTTTTTCAGCTGTGAAGAAAGAATCTAATTTTCTGAACTGAAGAATTTATGATGCTGGAAACAACATGGAGACTATAACACAACATTTCCACTGTGTTCATAGAATGAATGTAAAACTGTCAGACATTCATTAAATATGCAAAATGTCTACAGAAGCATCAGAGGGTCAGACGTGAAGCACTCAGTGATTTTGATCAAATGACTCATCAGTTATTGATCTGTACTACACTGATCTACCACGTTAGTAAAGCTGGTGTTCTGGTGGTGGAGGGAGACTCGGATCATGTTCTGGTTTTGGAGCAGTGATCTGCTGATGGTTCAGTTTGATGAGCTTCTTCAAAATCATCCCTGACATCACCACTGAAAGGACGTCCATGAAAACAGAATTACTGATATGTTCACAATCTGAGAGTTTAAAACTTGACAGACTTGATTCAGATGAAGTTATTTGAGCAGAAACTCCTGGATCTTTATCCTGTGTTGATCTAATCCTTCATGGTTCCTCCACAGAGTGGAGCAGCAGAGCTCAGAGGTTCCCAGTGGTCAGTCTGCCCAGCAGCATCAAACACAGCTGGACTCCATATTTATGGTCTGTACATGTACAACAACTACTGTTACATCTGTTCTGTTCACAGTCATCTCCATGCTGCTCTTTGTAGACCAGTGGATCGTCAGTGTGTCCAACATGGATCTGATGTTTGGCTCCATGATTTCAGTCTGATTGGCTCATTCATAAATATTCTGTTCCAGCTGCTGGAGGACAACATCATCACTTTTGTGAAGAACGAGCTGAAGAAGATCCAGAAGGTTCTGAGTCCAGATTACCCAGAATGCTTAGAGAGTCAGAGGAGCAGCAGCAGAGAGGCATTTGTGAAGATCACAGTGGACTTCCTGAGGAGAATGAAGCAGGAGGAGCTGGCTGACCGTCTGCAGAGCAGTAAGAGGATTTATCTAAAGATTTAAGCTGCTGGATAAATGAACATTTTCCAGAGATGGAAGATGGAGCAACATGTTTTAAAGATTAGTTCTTTTTGGAATTGAGTGTTTATTTTTCTTCTCATTCAGAACTTCAAGCTGCAGTTTGTCATCGTAACCTTAAATCCACCCTGAAGAAGAAGTTCCAGTGTGTGTTTGAGGGCATCGCTAAAGCAGGAAACCCAACCCTCCTGAATCAGATCTACACAGAGCTCTACATCACAGAGGGAGGGACTGCAGAGGTCAATGATGAACATGAGGTCAGACAGATTGAAACAGCATCCAGGAAACCAGACAGACCAGAAACAACCATCAGACAAGAAGACATCTTTAAAGCCTCACCTGGAAGAGACGAACCAATCAGAACAGTGCTGACAAAGGGAGTGGCTGGCATTGGGAAAACAGTCTTAACACAGAAATACAGCCTGGACTGGGCTGAAGACAAAGCCAACCAGGACATCCAGTTCATATTTCCATTCACTTTCAGAGAGCTGAATGTGCTGAAAGAGGAAAAGTTCAGCTTGGTGGGACTTGTTCATCACTTCTTTACTGAAACCAAAGAAGCAGGAATCTGCAGCTTTGAAGACTTCCAGGTTGTGTTCATCTTTGATGGTCTGGATGAGTGTCGACTTCCTCTGGACTTCCACAAAACTACAATCCTAACTGACCCTAGAAAGTCCACCTCAGTGGATGTGCTGCTGATAAACCTCATCAGGGGGAAACTGCTTCCCTCTGCTCGCCTCTGGATAACCACACGACCTGCAGCAGCCAATCAGATCCCTCCTGACTGTGTTGGCATGGTGACAGAGGTCAGAGGGTTCACTGACCCACAGAAGGAGGAGTACTTCAGGAAGAGATTCAGAGATGAGGAGCAGGCCAGCAGGATCATCTCCCACATCAAGACATCACGAAGCCTCCACATCATGTGCCACATCCCAGTCTTCTGCTGGATCACTGCTACAGTTCTGGAGGATGTGCTGGAAACCAGAGAGGGAGGACAGCTGCCCAAGACCCTGACTGAGATGTACATCCACTTCCTGGTGGTTCAGGCCAAAGTGAAGAAGGTCAAGTATGATGGAGGAGCTGAGACAGATCCACACTGGAGTCCAGAGAGCAGGAAGATGATGGAGTCTCTGGGAAAACTGGCTTTTGATCAGCTGCAGAAAGGAAACCTGATCTTCTATGAATCAGACCTGACAGAGTGTGGCATCGATATCAGAGCAGCCTCAGTGTACTCAGGAGTGTTCACACAGATCTTTAAAGAGGAGAGAGGACTGTACCAGGACAAGGTGTTCTGCTTCATCCATCTGAGTGTTCAGGAGTTTCTGGCTGCTCTTCATGTCCATCTGACCTTCATCAACTCTGGACTCAATCTGCTGGAACAACAACAAACAACCTCCTGGTGGTTTAAACCATCTCTTCACCAGAGTGCTGTGAACAAGGCCTTGCAGAGTCCAAATGGACACCTGGACTTGTTCCTCCGCTTCCTCCTGGGTCTTTCACTGCAGACCAATCAGACTCTCCTACGAGGTCTGCTGACACAGACAGGAAGTAGCTCACAGACCAATAAGAAAACAGTCCAGTATATCAAGAAGAAGCTCAGTAAGAATCTGTCTGCAGAGAAAAGCATCAATCTGTTCCACTGTCTGAATGAACTGAATGATCGTTCTCTAGTGGAGGAGATCCAACAGTCCCTGAGATCAGGAAGTCTCTCCACAGATAAACTGTCTCCTGCTCAGTGGTCAGCTCTGGTCTTCATCTTACTGTCATCAGAAGAAGATCTGGATGTGTTTGACCTGAAGAAATACTCTGCTTCAGAGAAGGCTCTTTTGAGGCTGCTGCCAGTGGTCAAAGCCTCTAACAAAGCCCTGTAAGTACATTTGTACTCATGTCTTTACTTTTAACATCCAACTGTGTCAGTAATTTATTTCACCAGGCTTTCTGTCTTTGTATGAATTTGTAAAGTTTTGGGATTTCTCCAATACAACTGTGACCTCTTTGATGCCTCCAGAACTCGAGACGCTGGATTCACCATAAACTCTGATCATCACTGCTGCTGTTATGTTATCAGTCTTTGTTTACACACTTAGGCTGCATGTGCCTGATGTTGTGATACTTTATATTCACATGCATGCTCCTAGATACATTTCTACTGCAGGTCTATTTTAGTCACAAATGTTGGTGAAACACTTGCTTTTACATGCATGGTGGGTCATGCATTAAAGAAAGCATTTGAATTACTCAGTGAATCCTGGCAGCCAGAGAAACATCCTTAGTTCCACTTTAAACTAAACTCTGCTTCGGTCTTCCACAGTGTGTTTGTTGTTTCTTTGTTGTTGTTGGCCTGCTCTCTCCTCTCACTCCAATCTGGTTGCAGCAGATGTTTGTCCCTCCCTGAACCTGCAGACTTGGGTGCAGCACCTCAGTTCATCTTCAGTCTGAAACCAGCTGTTGTAGCTATATCCCCTCAAGCACACCTTCCCTGGTTATCTCTGCTGTGGTTGCTATAAAATTTAATCTTGATTTAAAAAAAAGAACAAAAAAACCTCAAGTCAGACTTGATGCCATTTGTTGGCAGCATGGTGCCTGTTTGTCTTTGATGATAAACTGCAGCACAGTCTAAAGCAAACCTTCTGACTTTATTGACTTGATGCATGTATATATTCTTCCTGTTCACCTTGGACACACAACAGCTCTCTGTTTGTTGTGATTGGATCTAGAACAGCCAACATATCCTAATCTAGATGATTTCTAAGGTGGTATCTGGGAGGAAAAGTTAAAATCAGCTTGGATGGCCTGTACTGTATGATGGCCTTGGTTGCACCACATTGATAGCCATGCAGGGTGGTTCACTCCTTGTGCAAGAAGACCGAGGAGTGAGCCACACTTGGTCAAAGCTTGGTCATTCAAGCTCAATGTTTTCCCCTTGTTGGTTGATGATAGAGCTGGGCGATAGAACGATAACGATATGTATCGCGATATAACTTTTACTCGATAGAGAAATTAAGCTATCGCGATAGACCTCGCCGCTCTTGTCCTCTTAAAAAAAAAAAAAAAAAAAAAAAAAAAAGGTCAGCCAATCCAAATTAAGTAGCGCAGAGCCGAACCAATCACAGCCGCAGCGTCACGTCGCGTGACTTGTTATGTACAGCACAAGTGCCAAGCCGCACGTGTGTTTGTTTGGGAAGCAGCCAGCAGGTAATGGAGCCAGCGCGTAATGGAGGAAATGAGTGTGCCGACTAGAAAAATCAACTGAGCGTGACCGAAGAGAAAACAGATGATGGTTCCAATGCCGGAGAGATTGTCGAACGGAAGAGCCAAAGAAGTTCCGTAGTGTGAAGGTATTTCGGCTATTTCAAGTCTGACAAAAAACAGAGTAGCGTGCACTGTAAATTGTGCCGAAAGCAAGTCTGGAAATACAATAAACTGGTGCATGCGTCACACTGTGCGCCACGTTATTGTTTCGGTGAAATGAATTTCTACAATACTGTTACTGTTAATTCTACTCTCTGCAGTGTTTAAATGCTTACATATACACACAGTTACTGTCCCTCCACACATACGACTCGGTTCTGCTTCTATGCCGCAGCTTTGTTTACTTTTTCCCACCGAGGCTTCTAGACTTCTGATTGGCCAACATTTCTGCACGGTTAGGAATCTAGCGCCACCTGCTGCTTTGGCATGTTCATAGCAGCGTTTTCCTTCATTTCTGCCTTTATGTGTGGACGGGATTATTTTTTAAAAAGAAAACGGAAAATCTCTGTTTTCAAAAATACCCGTGTACGTGTGGACGTAGCCTCAGTCTCTGAATGGAAGCACTAATTCGTCATTCGGCTTTTGTCAGACTAAAGTAACTGTTAAAACTGTTTGAAAAGCTAAGCTATACAACAAGGAGAGATTGAGAATTTCCTTTTAGTTCTCAGTTTATTTGATATTGACAAAAGTTAGTTTTGTCTGTTCTTCTGTAAAACAAACTAAGATTTATTTTTAGAATTAATACTTTGTTTCTAAGTGGAATTGACAATTTAGTCAGTTTCATTTGTTCTATTTTGAAACTTAAACGCTTTAGCGGCTGCCTTTTGTGTAGTTTGCAATATTTGCCTTTATTTATCTGAAAAAGTCTCATGTTCCTTAAGTACATCTACCCTGTTGAACTTATTATGGGAAATAAATATTTAAATAAAAACAAGCTGCTGATTATTTCACATTTTACTTGTGAGCAACGGCACATTTAAATCTTACAAATATAGTTATTTGGCTTATATCGTGATAGATATCGTTATCGACTGAAATGAAAAAAACATATCGTGATATGAAAAAATCTCATATCGCCCAGCTCTAGTTGATGATAGTATTTTTTTTACCTGACTTATAGTCATCATTGTCTTCAAATTAACTCACACACTGCTGACTGCTGTAGCTTACCTGGCTGAGCAGGTGACCCATGCACTGAAGGTTAGAGTCGTGACTCCAGGGCCTGGTTTGAGTCTGCCCAAGACCATTTCCTGTGTGTTATTCTCCTCACTTCTCCCTCCCTTCCTGTCTTCTTTGTCCTGTACAGTGAAGACAAAAGGCCTCGAGTTCTGAAAACTCTTCCCCTTCATCATCTTCCATCTCTCTCATCTAAAATCTCCAGTATTCTCTGAGTAGAGAATCTTTTCACAATCTTGAATGATAAGGATCCAAGTGGGTAAAGTTATTTATTTGTTGTGTTCCTATTTGCAGCTGGGGTAGATTAAGACAAACTATCGGCTGCCCAAATTACATCCAGTTTAGAAGAAAAACATTGAGTGAAGCGTTTGTTTCATCATCCTTCACAACTCATCAACCAGGTGTCACAAACTGCAGCAGAACAGTACAAAGCATGTCATACTGGATGGCTGCAACAACCAGAGTTTTACCTACCTTTGGTATTTGGTGACAGCATGAGCGTAATATTTACTGAACAGAGTCGTCTTCTGTAATCTTTTCAGATTCAGATTCAGAACACTGTATTTATTTTCAAGGGGCAATTAGGATACTGAGCTTTCCAACCATACATACAATACACAAACATCACATTGGGGAGACGGGTCAGGCTAGGTAGCTGGCCGGTCAGCCGCTAGAGCAGCGACCCGGAACCGAACAGCAGAAAATGCACAACATCAGGAAAGATGAGGAGAAAAAAGAACTCCTCCCAGACTGAGCTTCAACAGGGAGATCAGTTTGAGAACAGACAAAAAAAATGACCTTAGTGCAGAGCACATGAAAACTCTTAATGCGCCATAGAAACACATGACAAGCAACAGGGATGGGTAAAAGGTGAGAGACAGCCGGTGTAGACAGCGCACCCGGGCCTGCAGCATTTGCGCTGGTCCCCTCGACCCACCGTCTGCACCGGGAGGGGATAAGCATGCTTAGGATGGGAAGGAACAGTCTAAACACCGTCTGTTATCAGGGTGAGATTTGTTATGTTCAGCTCCAGCCTTGAGACCACAGCTGGCGCCGGTATGTTAGCCGCATGAAATGATGGTGGCTTTCTTTGGTGCGAACAACTGCATGTCAATTTCACAGCTGATCTAACAGTCCGTCACTCGTCTCTCAATCTCCCGTTGGAGAGCCACGAGCTTCTCCGAGAGGTTATCAGTTTTGCGCTCAAAGAGCAAAGTCTGAGAACTCACGACCGCCATGAGCTTCTTCAAGATCTTATCCGTGCTGCGTTCAATGAGCCCATTTTGAGAAGTCACGACCCGTCCCATTGTTTCAGTCACAGCGGGCAGCCTTGTGGGGGTTTGAACAGCTGATTCTGCTTTCTTTAATCTTCAATAAGCCAGGGCCAAGCCAGCTCAGATCAACAAGAACCCTTTGCTGCTGTGAATGTCCGTGCTGCTATATTTCAGGATCAGGCTCTAAATGTACAAATGGATCTGAGAAGATTTCCAATCATTTTTCTACTAGATTTACAGTTTGTTTTCATGTCTTCTGACTCAGATGGTGGAGCAGGTGGAGCTTGCAAGGAGTAAGTGCTGCTATAGAAGAAGAGTTGTGTTTTATTGAAGCTATTTAGTTAACCAATAATTGTATTGCATGCTGGCATTAAAAATGTTTCATTTGACTGATTTAATTGTTTGTTTGTTTTCTTCCAGACTGAGTGGCTGTAACCTCTCAGAGAGAAGCTGTGATGCTCTGTCCTCAGTTCTCAACTCCCAGTCCTCTAGTCTGAAAGAGCTGGACCTGAGTAACAATGACCTGCGGGATTCAGGGGTGAAGCTTCTGTCTGCTGCACTGCAGAGTCCACATTGTACACTGGAAACTCTCAGGTCAGGATCCAAACATATCATTAAATGATATTATTGTATAAACAACCAAGCTTTATAGAATTGGCAGGTGAACTTTTCTTTATCTTTGGATTGCTTAGGAGATTCTTAATTACTGTCTGAAGATTTTTTACAGTCACATATTTTGTTTTAATGGTCAAACAGAATTATTGTTCAGTTCAATGAGCAGGTAGCTGTGAGATTCATAATAATGAGGTATATTTGTATTAAAGATGACTAAACGTGAACAGTAGCTGTGAGTTACTTTGTTTACTCATGTGTGCTGATGTTGTGAGTAATTTAAAGCTGAAGTAAACTTGTAATGAGTTTAATAGAGTTTCTGAAGTAAGTGTACTTGGAGACATTTATGTGTTTACTAAAGTCCAGGAGCATGAGGCTGTGTGTAGCATAGAGGAACCCAGACCTCAGCTTTGTCTCCTGGTTTCTGTTGCTGCTGTTACAGTTTCCCCTCATCGTTCCTTCAACAGTCTCCTCACTGTAACAAATCAAAGTGTTACTGTATAGATTCACGTCTGAATGTTGCCATGTGCTATTAAAACTAAAAGCGATGTTTCATACACCCACGTGGTTCAGTCACACAGTAACTGATGGTAAATAATGTTTGTGTTGAGCACATCGTACAGGTCAGCTGCTCCACACAGATCTCAGGTTTACATGCTGGAACAGTTTGTGATCATGAAGGATAAACCTCACTTCCTCTTTGTTTCATACAGATGTGACATGAACAATAACACGTTCATGAAATCCTTTTAGGAACACAAACACTATTGTAGCTGGAGAATATATTTGAATGTAGGATAATGTAGGGGGTCATAAACAACAGTAATAACTAACCACCACCTCACCATTTGGGTTGGTAGCTGCATGTTGATTGATGAAGTCATTTTCTTCTTCCTCCATTTCTACCTTATTAACATCAGATTAAAGGCTGCACAGAGACAGGCCCTGGACATGTTTAGCCTAGCTTAGTACAAGGACTGGACATGGGGGAAACGGCTCTCATCACTGGATCAAAACATGAAAACAAATCTGAAGTAAAGTTTTGTTGAAGTGAACTGTGGTGGTGCCCAATGTTCCCTCTAAGCTGCGGTCGTGCAACTGTGCGCTGCTGGGACGTCTCTGCACACAGAAAATCTGTGTTGCACACAAAAAAAAAATCAAATCTCAATTGAAATTAAAATTAAATCTTTAACAATTCTGTTCTGCAGTGTTAGTCAGTGACTGGCTGCTCCTATATGGGATTAGAACGATGCCACCTTATCCCGTAGTCCAGCCAATGATGCGATTCACATTCGTATATACGCAGCTAATCAACGTCGCTGACAGGCTATGACAGCGTCCTTATGTGCCGACAATGGTGTTATAGCGAGCAAAGTGGCTGATGATGAGGTGAAGCCACGTTAATGACAACGTGTACAACCATTGGAGATGTGACCAGGACAGACGGAGCAACTGAGGGAAAAAGTGTGGACTTTATACCAGTTTTTAAATTGTGTTGATCGACCACGTAAAACCTGAGCTATGATAAAATATCTGCAATGTTTGGTTTTCTTCCTGAATAGTATTGTTGTTTATAACAACGATAGTATTCAGTATTTATTGCAACAAACTCTGTTGTTTGCAAAACTCAGTAACTTTTTTGAAGAAGTAACTATATAATTAACTGCCCAACATTGGTCATTATATCCTGTATTTTGCAGACAGAGTTACAGACTCTCTCCCAGACCACAGACTCATAATACAAGTCAGAGCTTTATAAAAATAGAAAAAATAAAGTTGTGTTTTCAAAATTGGAGTTCAAGTTATTTTTACTTCCAATAGTGTTAACATGCTACAGGTCATGAACAAGGTTGTTTTTAATTTTCATTGTAAGTGGGCTAAAGCAGTTAATTAAAAGTAGTCTAACATAAATGTAAATGCTGTAATTTGATTACTTTAATAAACCATGTAACTTGGATGGATAAGATGCTGGTGTGACCACAGTGCACACGTCTGCTGTTGCTCACAGTGGTCCAAGGGACGCTCAGGGAGTTTGTGTGTTCGCTCAGACACATGAAACATTAGCGGTGACTGGCAGGGAAAAGGGGAATGATAAGACTTACTGTAAATATAATTATGTATGTATTGAAAAAGGAACAACTAAAATGTTCCAGCTGAAAAATGAAATCAGTTTCAGTTTATGAGCTCTGTTTGTTTTCTTTACAATTCCAACCTTTTATTTTGAAATGAGCTGCTCATTCCTGTTTAGAGTTGATGAGCTGATGTGGGTGAGAGGACTCAGGCAGCCTGACAGAGTTGATGTCCAGGTCTTCCCTGCTTGTCCTGATACATAAACATGAGTATCCTTGCAGGTCAGATCTCATCAGTCACACCTGTTAGTGCAGCTCTCCTCTAGATTGTAGTGCTTGTAAAACTAGGATGATTTTAGGAGCCTGGACCGCAGATCTAAGGGAAGATATGACTTGGAAAGACTAAACCAACCTATTAGAGGTGTTCGCACTAACATAGATAAATACTCAGATTTACACCTTTAGTGTCTCACAAAGGGTTGAAAAGTGAATGTGCACAGAGAGGTTGGTGGTGAGACGGGCACTTCCAGCACTGTAGATGTGATCCAGCTCAGTGTTCATGGAAATAATCCGGAGAGCAGGATTCCTTGATGAATGTCACATCTTCTTAAAGTTATAATCCACAGGGAAAACTGTGAAACTGTCGATCTGATATCTACTCAACCAATCAGGTGTTTACATGCCCTTCACTGATCTCCAGCCCCACCTTATTATCAGTTTCTCTCTCTTTTACATCTGAATTATCTTCACTTCACATTTCAGTCAGTTCAGATTTCATTAGCACGTTCACTTTAGCATAATCCATTTTAATCCAAACACCTTTCTCTTTAAACTCTGTTTGTCAGTCACAGTATATCCAGTACAATCCTCTTTTTCACTGCGTCACACACATTCAGAGATCAGAGTGTCCTGTGTGTGCTCTCATTCACTCACACTCACTCTCATATGGCTGAAGTCTGTTTGTACACAGGCTGTCAGCTGGCCTGAGTTCGGCCTGTCTCTAAAAGCTTGTCATGTTCTTCTTCTTTGATCCTTCGTGTTTGTGCTGAACACTGCTGTCGCTCTCTTCCCTGTTCCCGCCCACTTTCTAACCAATCAGCATTGGAGCGCGCACAGCGTCGTCCACACTGAGCTTTGTTGTGAGCGCATGGACTCGTCTGCAGAACATTTGTATGGGCTCAAAATGTGGTCATAAATATTTTGTACTTGTAAATCAGGATTTGTATGTGTAAAAAGAATTTGTATGTGTAAAAAAGATTTGTGTGTGCGTGAAAAAAACTTTGTATGTGTAAAAAAGATTTGTGTGTGTGTAAAAAAGATTTGTGTGTGTGTAAAAAAGATTTGTGTGTGTGTAAAAAAGATTTGTGTGTGGACTTAGCCAAAAAAAACCCCTGCAAGTTACAAGTACGAATTTTGACCCTATTTTTCTTCCTTTCATCTGATTGGTCAATGTCATGTCAATCACAAATGTAACTATCCAATCAGAGAACAGATGGGTTTGGCTGTCGGAGGGGCACTTTTTTGACCTGACGTTCCCGTCACAAGTGTCTTCTAAGTGAAGCTACCAGGTTCAGGTCCAGCTCTGTTTATCTGGAGCTGCAGTAAATGATCCGTCCTCACAAAGCAACACAGACACCAGATATGCAAACACAGCATCATACAACACAACCAAGAGATCCAAAGAATTATCTCTGCATTTCTGTGGCTGATGCTGCTGGAACGAAGCTGTTTGAAACCTTGTTGTTCTGCACTTTGGGACCTGAACAGGAACCTGAACCTCTGTGCAGAGGGTTCAACTCTGAGGATTCCTGTTCAGTTTTGTTATTTCACACGGCAAAACTTGACAACTTTATGATAAATGTACGACTTTAATGTGAAAGATTCAGAGTTTTTTCTCTTGTTGTGTTTGTTTGAAGCTGCTTCCTGTTGGCTTCGGCTGTTTGGAGTTTCCATTTTCTAAACTTCTACATTCTGAACCTTCTTCAGCTCTGAACAGATGATGAAACACTGAATGATTTCAAGCTCACACTTTGTCTAATAAACTTACATCTTTCATTTTTTATTCAGATTGAAGGACTGTGGTTTGTCAGAGATCAGCTGTGATTATCTGGCAGCAGCGCTGAAGTCCAACCCCTCGTATCCCAGAGTGCTGGACCTGAGTGGAACCTACAACAACCTGCAGGATTCAGGAGTGAAGCAGCTGTGTGTTCTTCTGGAGAATCCACGATGTCGATTTGAAACTCTGAGGTCAGTCACATGTTTTAGTTGTGCTGAGATGAATATGATGTGAAAGTTGTGCTGACACTGTGGATCAGTAGGCCCACACACCTCTATACAGGAAGTCTGGTTCTACTCTTTGTAGAACTTCTGATCCCTGATCCTCTGAGTCTGACTCAGTAAATAATGAATTATCTTCACTTCACATTTCAGTCAGTTCAGATTTCATTAGCACGTTCACTTTAGCATAATCCATTTTAATCCAAACACCTTTCTCTTTAAACTCTGTTTGTCAGTCACAGTATATCCAGTACAATCCTCTTTTTCACTGCGTCACACACATTCAGAGATCAGAGTGTCCTGTGTGTGCTCTCATTCACTCACACTCACTCTCATATGGCTGAAGTCTGTTTGTACACAGGCTGTCAGCTGGCCTGAGTTAGGCCTGTCTCTAAAATCATTATTTTATTACTTTTATTCTGATTCATCAAAGCCAAACTCAAACATATTTATATTTACTGATTATGTTCTCATCAATAATTAACAGTCAGTACATTCAGATATGAATCATAATTCTGTGCATAACTTCTGTGTCTGGGCACTCCTCTGGATATTCTTACACCAGAGAAGAGCTCCTTAACTACAGGACTACTACACCTGTGGATTTTCTTCCAATATTTGTCGCATCTGCGGCAGATTTACTGCAGACTCTGACCAGGAAAGTGAGACGCCGAAAGAGAGGTAAGCGAGCCGGCGCACTCGTGCGTCTGAGGAGACGTGGACTGCGAACTGCTCTTCCTGGGATCTTCCTTTCCAATGTACGCTCACTCAGGAATAAGATAGACGAACTGGCCCTGATGAGAAGCATGAACAGAGACTTTGCCTCCTCCTGTGTCTTATGTTTTACGGAGTCGTGGCTCAGTGAGGACATCCCGGACAGCACGCTAAAGCTGGAGGGCTTTCATCTGCTGCGCGCGGACCGGCAGGCCTCTCTCTCTGGTAAGACCAAAGGTGGAGGTGTCTGCTTCTACATTAATAGAGGCTGGTGCACAGACGTAACAGTGATTGCTCAGCACTGCTCTTCCTCTCTGGAATACCTTTTTATTCACTGCAAACCGTTTTATTCTCCGCGGGAGTTTGCTTCATTCATCCTGGCCGCTGTTTACATCCCGCCGGATGCGGATGCGCAGGCAGCTCAGTGCGCACTCGCGGAGCAGATACTGCACATGGAGCGGACATTCCCGGACTCTCTCATCATTGCTCTTGGGGACTTTAACAAAGCCAATCTGAGCCATGAGCTTCCGAAATACAAGCAGTATATTAAATGCCCGACCAGAGAGGAGAGGACATTAGACCACTGTTACAGCACGATCAGCGGGGCCTATCGCGCGGTGCCCCGCGCTTCACTCGGACTTTTTGACCACGTCATTATCCACCTAATCCCCGCGTACAGACAGAGGCTGAAGCTCTCCAAACCTGTCGTGAGGACCAAAAAACTGTGGAGCAACGAGGCTGTGGAGGAGCTTCGCACGTGTTTGGAGACCACAGACTGGGACACAATGAAGGCTGCTTCTAACAGCTTGGACGAGTTTACGGACACTGTCACCTCCTATATCCACTTCTGTGAGGACAGCATTGTGCCATCACGCACCAGGGTGAGTTATAACAATGACAAACCCTGGTTCACTCCTAAACTCAAAAAGCTGTGGCTGGAAAAGAGAAAGGCGTTCAGAAGCGGAGACAGGGACTGCTACAGAGAGGCCAAGTACAGGTTCACTAAAGAAGTGGACATTGCCAAACATCAGCACTCTGAGAAGATGCAGCAGCAGATCTCAGAGAATGACTCGGCCTCTGTGTGGAAAGGTTTTAGGAATATCACCAACTACAAGCCTAAAACCCCCCACTCCACTGACGACTTGCTCTTAGCCAACACCCTTAACGACTTTTACTGCCGTTTTGACGAGCCATCAGGCAGCCTTCACACCTCCAACGGCCCCAACAATAGAAGCACTTTGGACACTAATTCCCCCACCTCTCCCCCCTCCATAGAGCCATCACCACCTTCAAACACTTCACCTACAACACCCCCCTCCTCACCCCACACAAAAGAGGATTTCACACCACCTCCTCCCACCACAACTCTTCATATTCATGAAGCAGATGTGAGGAAGCAGTTTAGGAGTCTGAATGCTCGGAAAGCTCCCGGCCCAGACGGTGTGTCTCCTGCCACCCTCAGACACTGTGCAAACGAGCTGGCCCCAGTGTTTTCTGGCATCTTCAACTCCTCACTGCAGGCATGTCATGTGCCTGCCTGCTTCAAGTCCTCTACCATAATCCCTGTCCCCAAGAAACCTAGGATCACTGGACTAAATGACTACAGACCCGTGGCTCTGACATCTGTGGTCATGAAGTCATTTGAGCGCCTGGTTCTCTCCCATCTCAAGACCCTCACGGCCCCCCTCCTGGACCCCTGCAGTTTGCATACAGAGCCAACAGGTCTGTAGATGACGCCATCAACATGGCCCTACACTTCATCCTGCAGCATCTGGACTCCCCAGGAACCTACGCCAGGATCCTGTTTGTGGACTTCAGCTCTGCCTTCAACACCATCCTTCCAGACCATCTCCGAGGCAAGCTTTCCCAGATGAATGTGCCTGATCCCATCTGCCGGTGGATCACTGACTTCCTGACGGACAGGAAGCAGCACGTGAGGCTGGGGAAGAATGTCTCGGACTCCCGGACCATCAGCACCGGCTCCCCTCAGGGCTGTGTTCTTTCTCCTCTGCTCTTCTCCCTGTACACCAACTGCTGCACCTCCACCCACCAGTCTGTCAAGCTAATCAAGTTTGCAGATGACACCACCGTCATTGGACTCATCTCGGACGGGGATGAGTCTGCCTACAGGAGGGAGGTTGAACGTCTGGTGTCTTGGTGCAGCCACAACAACCTGGTGCTGAATGCCCAGAAGACAGTGGAGATTATTGTGGACTTCAGGAAGCACACAGCTCCACTCCCCCCCCATCATCCTGTCTGACACCCCCATCACCTCTGTGGACTCATTCCGCTTCCTGGGTACCACCATCACCCAGGACCTGAAGTGGGAACCCACCATCACCTCCGTCATCAAGAAAGCCCAGCAGAGGATGTACTTCCTGAGGCAGCTGAAGAAATTCAACCTGCCAACATGGACGATGATGCAGTTCTACACTGCAATCATCGAGTCCATCCTCACCTCCTCCATCACCGTGTGGTACGCTGGAGCCACTATCAGGGACAAACAGAGACTGCAGCGTGTTGTGCGCTCTGCTGAGAAGGTGATTGGCTGCAGACTCCCATCTCTGCAGGACCTGTACACCTCCAGGACACTGCGGCGTGCAGCTCGGATCTCAGCTGACCCTTCTCACCCTGGACACAGTCTGTTTGACCTGCTCCCCTCAGGCAGGAGGCTCCGGTCCATTCGCACCAGAACCTCTCGCCATAAGAACAGTTTCTTCCCCTCTGCTGTCGGACACATGAACAATAAACGTACGACTGTTCCCACCACTAACACCCTACGCTGTGTCACTGCATCATTCCATGTTTGGCACTGATCACCACCTGCACTCATGTATATATCATGTATATATCTATGTACTTAGCACTTTTAATTCTTATTCTTATTTTTATATTTTTTATGACAGCATGTTTGCACTGAAGCACCGCAGCAATTTCCTAATGTTGTAAACCTGCTCAACATTTGGCAATAAACCCTTTCTGATTCTTTCTGATTCTGATTATGATTCAGTGTTTAACATATTATCACAGATAAGATAAGATAAGATAACCTTTATTAGTCCCACACGTGGGAAATTTGTTTTGTCACAGCAGGAAGTGGACAGTGCAAAAGTTATGAGGCAGATGGACTGCACAGGAGATCTCCTTTATGAAGAAACTGTGAAAGTTTGTCCAACAGTGGGAAACATTTCAGAGAACATCTCAGAGAATATCTGTGAAGCAGAAACTAAACATAATAATAGAAGAAAAGCCAAATAATGATCCAAATCCTGCTCTGAGACTATCAGACAGTAAAGGCTTCCAAAGACTGCTCACCTCTCAGACTTATTTAAAGATGCTGGTGCTGTCCACAGATCAGCTGACCTGCTGGGTCTCCATGATCAGCTTTGTTTCTTGGAGATAAAGGCTGAAGCCTTTAGAGCTTCAGTTCTCCAGAGCAGCAGGATGTCTGAGGTCCGCAGAAACACAAAAACACAGCAGCTAAAAATAGTTGTTCAAAGAAAACGAGGTGGGAGCTGCTGATTCCTGAGCTTTGATACTGGATTAGCTTCAGTAGTTATTCCAATCACTGCTGTAGGAGCTACATTTAGTCACAGCTGACTGTCTTTCTTTGAACAATCACAATGACTACTGTTGTAAAAAACAAGCACACAAAGAACCAATGAGAGTGTAGAACATGATAAAGAGCTCCTGTGATGGTGGCAAAGAAATGAGCAGCAGACGGCCGTCTACATGTTGTAGTGGTTTACAGTCACCAGGGGGCGCCGTCACGGCCACGCAGTCAGTGGGCTGCTCTGCTTGTGCTGTTGTTGGTGAAGCTGAAGTGAAAGCGAATGTTAAAACAATGAAAAGTGTCCACTGCAGCCTCCATCTGAGCTTGTCATGTTCTTCTTCTTTGGTCCTTCGTGTTTGTGCTGAACACTGCTGTCGCTCTCTTCCCTGTTCCCGCCCACTTTCTAACCAATCAGCATTGGAGCGTGCACAGCGTCGTCCACACTGAGCTTTGTTGTGAGCGCATGGACTCGTCTGCAGAACATTTGTATGGGCTCAAAATGTGGTCATAAATATTTTGTAATTGTAAATCAGGATTTGTATGTGTAAAAAGAATTTGTGTGTGTGTAAAAAGAATTTGTGTGTGTAAAAAGATTTGTGTGTGTGTAAAAAAGATTTGTGTGTGTAAAAAAGATTTGTGTGTGTGTAAAAAAGATTTGTGTGTGCGTGAAAAAAAACTTTGTATGTGTAAAAAAAGATTTGTGTGTGTGTGTAAAAAAGATTTGTGTGTGTGTAAAAAAGATTTGTGTGTGGACTTAGCCAAAAAAAAACCCTGCAAGTTACAAGTACGAATTTTGACCCTATTTTTCTTCCTTTCATCTGATTGGTCAATGTCATGTCAATCACAAATGTAACTATCCAATCAGAGAACAGATGGGTTTGGCTGTCGGAGGGGCACTTTTTTGACCTGACGTTCCCGTCACAAGTGTCTTCTAAGTGAAGCTACCAGGTTCAGGTCCAGCTCCGTTTATCTGGAGCTGCAGTAAATGATCCGTCCTCACAAAGCAACACAGACACCAGATATGCAAACACAGCATCATACAACACAACCAAGAGATCCAAAGAATTATCTCTGCATTTCTGTGGCTGATGCTGCTGGAACGAAGCTGTTTGAAACCTTGTTGTTCTGCACTTTGGGACCTGAACAGGAACCTGAACCTCTGTGCAGAGGGTTCAACTCTGAGGATTCCTGTTCAGTTTTTTTTTATTTCACACGGCAAAACTTGACAACTTTATGATAAATGTACGACTTCAATGTGAAAAATTCATTTTTTTCTCTTGTTTGTTTGAAGCTGCTTCCTGTTGGCTTCAGCTGTTTGGAGTTTCCATTTTCTAAACTTCTACATTCTGAACCTTCTTCAGCTCTGAACAGATGATGAAACACTGAATGATTTCAAGCTCACACTTTGTCTAATAAACTTACATCTTTCATTCTTTATACAGATTGTGGGACTGTGATTTGTCAGAGATCAGCTGTGATTATCTGGCAGCAGCGCTGAAGTCCAACCCCTCGTATCCCAGAGTGCTGGACCTGAGTGGAACCTACAACAACCTGCAGGATTCAGGAGTGATGCAGCTGTGTGTTCTTCTGGAGAATCCACGATGTCGATTTGAAACTCTGAGGTCAGTCACATGTTTTAGTTGTGCTGAGATGAATATGATGTGAAAGTTGTGCTGACACTGTGGATCAGTAGGCCCACACACCTCTATACAGGAAGTCTGGTTCTACTCTTTGTAGAACTTCTGATCCCTGATCCACTGAGTCTGACTCAGTAGATAATGCAGAGTTCTGAGCTGATGTGGGTGAGAGGACTCAGGCAGCCTGACAGAGTTGATGTCCAGGTCTTCCCTGCTTGTCCTGATATACATAAACATGAGTATCCTTGCAGGTCAGATCTCATCAGTCACACCTGGTAGTGCAGCTCTCCTCTAGATTGTAGTGCTTGTAAAACTAGGATGATTTTAGGATCCTGGACCGCAGATCTAAGGGAAGATATGACTTGGAAAGACTAAACCAACCTATTAGAGGTGTTCGGACTAACATAGATAAATACTCAGATTTACACCTTTAGTGTCTCACAAAGGGTTGAAAAGTGAATGTGCACAGAGAGGTTGGTGGTGAGACGGGCACTTCCAGCACTGTAGATGTGATCCAGCTCAGTGTTCATGGAAATAATCCAGAGAGCAGGATTCCTTGATGAATGTCACATCTTCTTAAAGTTATAATCCACAGGGAAAACTGTGAAACTGTCGATCTGATATCTAGTCAACCAATCAGGTGTTTACATGCCCTTCACTGATCTTCAGCCTCACCTTATTATCAGTTTCTGTCTCTTTTACATCTGAATTATCTTCACTTCACATTTCAGTCAGTTCAGATTTCATTAGCACGTTCACTTTAGCATAATCCATTTTAATCCAAACACCTTTCTCTTTAAACTCTGTTTGTCAGTCACAGTATATCCAGTACAATCCTCTTTTTCACTGCGTCACACACATTCAGAGATCAGAGTGTCCTGTGTGTGCTCTCATTCACTCACACTCACTCTCATATGGCTGAAGTCTGTTTGTACACAGGCTAATCTGGGACTCTCCACCATTTGACCCTAGAAATAAAGAAGCTTCTTGGATGAGAGGTGAAAGGCGAAACGTCTTCAAAAAACTTAAAGAAGTCCAGATGCCTTTTTTTCTAAGCTCTTTAGATAACTGCGAACCTTCACAAACGCCTCATCAGTGGGACTCTCAGAGCTACCAGCCCTTTGCTACAATCACAAAGCTCTTCATTGAAATCAATGATATCAAAGCTGGAATCAAGCTATAGCCATATACACTGGTAAAGACTTCTTATCTCGAAATAATATACTGAAGTGGCAATGCAGAAATTGAAAATAGGTGGACGTGCTACCTATGCTATTAGTAGAATGGACATTGGCCTGCTGGCTAAGGAAGGCCCTGTCTCACATAGAGGTGAGAGAGGCCCCCCTCGAAGCCCCCTCTTTTATCGGGGCTTACTTAGGGTCATATCGGGGACCCCACAGTTGGAAGTCTTTTTTTTTTTTTTTCTTTGACCAAATAAAGCTTATTTCTGTAGCTGTTGTTTTATACAGCTTTAATGTTAATATTAATGTTTGCTTATGTATGTTTAGGGAGTGGTCTGATGGTACATGTCGTTGTTACATTAATAATATTCAAATAGTAAGGGTATGCTTAAAGATAAGGTAAAAATCATATCATATAATGTAAATGGCCTGTCGAATCCAATTAAACGTAATAAAATTTTAACTAAAATGAAGAAAGAACAAGTACAAATAGTGTATCTACAGGAAACCCATCTAGACTGTAAGGAGCATGAAAAACTGAAAAGAATGGGTTATACAACAGTTTTCTCCTCTTCCTATAAAACTGGACGAAGGAGAGGAGTGGCTATCCTGTTATCAAGCAAATTACTCTTTGAAAAAATATCCGAGATAAGTGATAAAGAGGGACGTTATATTTTGGTAAGGGGAAACATTGAGGGGAACCCAGTCACGTTGTTAAATATATATGCACCCCCTGGAAGCGATATTTATTTCTTTAAGAAAATTATAGATGTGATGGTAACAGAGACAGTAGGTTTCCTAATTTGCGGAGGAGATTTAAATATACATCTACAACCAAAGCTAGATATTTCCAATAGAAAAGAACAGAATACTAAAACATTAATTAAGAATATAAATACATTGATGAAGGAGGTGGGACTAATTGATATATGGAGAGACTTGCATCCCTACCAAAGGGATTATACTTATTTTTCCTCACCGCACTCGTTATACACAAGAATAGATTATTTCATAACTTTTGGGAAAAATAAAGATAAAATAAACACTTGTGCAATTGGAGCAATAGAGTTAAGCGATCATGCACCAGTATACCTGTCTGTTGATTTAAACGTGCAACCAAAACTCAATAATTGGAAATTAAATTCAAGCTTACTGAATGATCCTCACTTTAAAGGACAAATTAAGAAAGAGATTCACTTCTATATGGAAACTAATGACAATGGTGAGGTGTCTCGTCCTATACTGTGGGATGCCTTAAAAGCTGTCCTGAGAGGGAAAATTATAGCAATATCCTCTTATAAGAAAAATATGAGAAATAAGAAATTAGAAGAGCTACAAAATAAGAATTAGAGAAAAGGCATGAAAGAAAAACATCTCAGGATATATTGGAGGAAATTAGGAAAACAAGAAATGAAATAAATGATTTGACCACATATGAAATTAAAAGAAAATTAATGTTTCTTAAACAAAGGTATTATGAGGGAGGATCAAAAGCAAAGAATGTATTAGCCTGGAAACTAAAAAAGAAAATAGCAGATAATACAGTTCACAAAATTAAACATCCAGTGACAAAACTAATAAAAAAATAAACCAATAGAAGTTCAGAGTGCATTTGAAACATTTTATAAGACTCTGTATGCTAATAACACAGAGAGTAGTATAGTTGAAATTAACAGTTTTTTAGATTCTCTTGATTTACCAGTACTGAATGAAGAACAGAATAAAACTTTGATTGAAGATATAACAGAAAAGGAACTAAGAATAGCAATAAGTAAAGTTAAAATAAATAAATCTCCAGGATCAGATGGATATACGGCAGAATGGTACAAGGAGCTAAAAGAAGAATTAATACCAGTGATGCTTCTAACAATGAATTGGATCCTAAAGAAGGCTCAAGTACCTTCTAGCTGCAAAGAAGCAATTATCTCTTATTCGATTCAGTTAATTGGAACTTTCTTTACCGAGTCTTGCATACATTTGGCTTTCACGAAAATATAATTAAGACAATACAGGCACTTTATGATAACCCTACGGCAAGGATTAAAATTAATGGCTACCTATCAAATAGTATTAAGCTGCAAAGAGGAACAAGGCAGGGCTGTGCGTGTTCACCATTATTATTTGCGTTATATCTGGAACCATTGGCTCAATATATAAGACAAAATAAAGAAGTAGAAGGTATTAATATCCATGAAAAGGAGCATAAATTAGCCTGCTATGCAGATGATATTTTAATATTTTTGGGTCAACCATCAAACTCTTTACCTAAATTAATGCAATCATTTGAATACTTTGGTCGACTATCTGGATATAGGGTTAATATGAGTGAAACACAATTGCTTAAGTACAACTATATTCCATCAGAAGAAATTAAAAATAAGTATCAATTAGCATGGCAAACAGAGTACTTTAAATATCTAGGAGTCATAATACCGAAGGATCTTACAGAACTATTAGAACGAAATTATTTACCAATACAGAAAAAAATTAAGGAACATATAGCGAGATGGAATCTAATTCCATATTTAAGTTTATATTCGAGAATAGACTCAATTAAAATTAATATTCTTCCTAAATTATTATATTTATTTCAAACATTACCAATAGAAATTAACCAGAAACAGTTTAATGAATGGGATAAAATTTTGTCAAGATACATATGGCAAGGAAAAAGGCCCCGAATTAGATTTAAAACCCTACAACTTAACAAAGGAAAAGGGGGTGGGGCTTACCTTCTCTTAGGGAATATTATTGGGCAGCACAATTAAGGCCTATGATATGCTGATGTAATCCTTCATATGACGCTCAATGGAAAGTTATTGAGGAGAGTCTGACCTCCATCCCCATATAAGCTATTATAGCAGACAGAAGCTTGCAAAATTCAATAAAAACTATTGAAAATCCATGGATCAAGTTGACTTTTAAAATTTGGGAAACAGTAATAAAAGAATATAAACTAGAAGAGGATATAGCAGTTCTTAAGTGGTGTGCATATGACACACATTTTGCTCCAAATAAATTGGACACCAGATTCAAAGATTGGACATATAAAGGATTAACAGCTTTATGTGTGGTAATGGAGGAAGGCAGACTAATTAGTTTTTGCTTTTGCATTAGATTTTGACTTTGTTAACTACTAGAAGACTAGAGGAAAAATTAGTTACATTAATGGAAACAAAAACACACTCCCTATATTTATTTATTTCTTTTTCTTTCCTTTTTCTTTTTCCTTATGTATTTTTTATTTATGTTGTTTGTTGTTTCCTGTTTTGCTTCTTTTTCTTTTCTTCTTCTTTCATTCTTATTGTATGGATATTTTAGTTGTTTAAATATAGAAAAAAAAGAAAAAAATATATGTACTGAAAGAAAGCTGAAGTTGATGGTATTGTATAGTGATTCTAAAATGTCAATAAAAAAAAAAGCTGGAATCCAATGAGTCCAAGTCTTCTGCTGATTCAGCATCACATTCATCTTTGCTCCTTGTTCTGCATCCCCACCATGGACTTCATTCCTTTCCAAGCCAGCCTTGAGTGTCCTTTATTCAGCTCATCCTCTGCTTTACTTTTACACCTGATTTTAGCTGCTTTTCTTCTCTCCCTCATAACAAGACAGCTTCTTCTGCCTGAGAACATGTTGGAGTGATTTACTAATCCAGGGCTGATTTTTGGGAAAAATACTTTCTGTTTTCAAAGTAATCCCCATTTTTCCCAGAATGAAATGTAAGTAGAAATAAATAGAATAGAATAGAATTAGAATAGAATTCAACTTTATTGTCATTGCACATGCACAGGTACAGGGCAACGAAATGCAGTTTGCATCCATCCAGAAGTGCTTTAGTGATATAGGTATATTACAATATATATTAGCAATAGTATAGATATGTAAGTATATTACAGAAATGGGTCTATTATGGTATGTTATAATGTACACGGTATGAAGTATGTTGTGAATATTCTATAACTAAGTATGTACAGGCTGTAGTGAGTAAAAGCTATGTACAGGCTATGAACAGGATATAAATATGAAAAACTATACAGAATATGAAATAAATAACTTTACAGAAATTTGAGATATACAGCTATAAAGTGATCTAAGTGAGAACATGAGCCTTTAAAAAGGCTCTACTGAGGCTGCTGCCAGTGGTCAAAGCCTCCAACAAAGCTCTGTAAGTACATATGTGATCATAGCTTTAGCTTTTAAATGTTTATTCTAGTTAACACAGATCAGGTGGAACAACTCAAATAAAATATCAAAAATATTAAGTGGTCATCGGTACTCAGTTTGTTCAATACTGAATACAATGGAGCACAAATTGTCCACGTTTCTGAAATATTTCTGGGTGTAACTGTCACCAAAGTGCAATTTAGACCTGGCCTGTGGTTGTTATCTAAGTGATAATCATCAATTCTACTAAAACAAATACAAAATAAAGAAATTTGACACATTCTGTTGATATCAAAAGCACACTGAACAATTCAGTGTTGTTTTACTGCTGTTCTCTCTTCACTTCTTCTCCTCTGATTCTCTCCACATGTTGCTCTGCATCAGTGCTCAGTTTCCTGACAAAACAAGATGAAATATTGCTAAATATAATAGTATCTCATTACACTTCAACATAAGTGTTTTATTTTTGTAATTGTTTATCTGTTATTTTTCAGACTGAGTCACTGTGACCTGTCAGAGAGAAGCTGTGAAGCTCTGGCCTCAGGTCTCAGCTCTCAGACCTCTAATCTGAGACAGCTGGACCTGAGTAACATCAACCTGAAGGATTCAGGCGTGAAGCTTCTGTCTGAAGGACTGAAGAGTCCACGCTGTACACTGGAAACTCTCAGGTGAGATCAAGCATTTTTCTTTCATCAACTGACAGAATTAGCAGATTAATAATAAGGCAGTCCTCTAATAAGAGGAGAAGTGGAGGTGCTTTGAAGGGCAACGTACTCTTATGTTAACAAGACAGGAAGTAGTTCCTGGGAACTGCTTCCTTTGTTATTGTCTAAGTAGAAACCTGATGGTGAAACAGTGATGAGTTTGCAGAGGTGAATCCACACAACACAACAATGCTGTTGCGTGCTGAAAGCAGACTTCTCACAGATTCTGAGGCTGCAGGTTTCATCACTGTCCAACCAAAATTCACTGAACCAGCAGTAAATGAACGTCCAAAACTACGCTTCATGTTTAAAAAACAGATGATCAGGGGGATTTGTGTTTACATCTTTTTTGTGTGATCTGTTCACCTGCTGTTTCAGCTGTTTGGTGGTTGTTGAGATGGTTTTGTGAACTTTTAGCTGAGATTCTGACGTTTCTGTAGATACCACACATGTCTAATTACTTTGTACAGCATGAATGGCCATAACGAGGTTTTTAACAGTAAGAAAAGTTGTAAAACTTCAGAAAATATAGTTAAAAGTCCAAAACCTTCTACGTCTGGTGGCTTGTGGTAAGGAGCAGATCAAACGAGTAAAGAATTACGTTATAATTATAAATGGCTTCAACAGCACATTCAGGTCTGTGAGACTCATTCAGACACTGAGCCGTGGCTCTGTGCTACATGCACATATTTCTGCATCTCTGCCATTCAGACACACTTTATATATAGTTTATTTTATGTAGTATTCAATACTGAACTGTACATTTAGTCTTTTTAAAGGCAGCAAGTTTTATTCAGTGTTTTCATAAAAGCCTTATTTTTATCCATTTACTGCTATTAGGAAGAACACGTGAGGTTTAAGACCTGGACCAGTTTGAAACCTTTTGTCCTCCACAATGGAAAATGGGTGGAAATAAAAATGGGTCTCACTTTAGCCAGCTCCTAATTTTATCAGTTCTGCTCTCAGCGTCTCCTGTATATCTCCTGTATAAATGTTGCACTCAGCTTTGTGGTCTCCAATATCACTGAAATGCAGCCAGATGCTGCTCATTTTGCCTTTTCACTCTTTCCTGACACGCTTGCATTTCAGTACAGCTCCCATTTCTCTGTGTACTGGTCTCTACCACCACCCTTGCTGTCTATGGGACATGTCCTCTTTCACATAATGGTATGATCCCAGTCTGTCTCTGAAAGTGATTGGCCACATGGTTTGCTCATCAGAATAAAACCTCAGCCGTGCTCACATTGATTATCAGCAAGCCTGAAAATTCATCAATATTTGACATATGAAATTATCTCATGGGCTGGATTTGGCCCACGGGCCATATGTTTGACACCCCTGGTTTACACAGTTTGGTATTCAATGTACAAGTGAGCTAGCTCTCAGCTAACTAGCAGACAAGCTAACTGCTGGGACTGCGTCTTTCTAACAAGAGCGTCAGACACTCAGACTGGTTTCCTTTGTGGATGATGATGTGTTCTCACACTGATCCTTCATGCTGATGCTGCCATCCACCCACTGCTCCTGGATTCCTCATCATCATCTCCATCAGCCCTCACAATACTCCACCTTCTTCAGCTTCATGTTCAGCAGCCTGGATGGACAGTAATTCTTTCCATGGGTTATGGTGGGACATTGAGAGCTGAAGTCAAACAGCAGTGAGAATGAAAGACTGATTCATTTCTATTTAGTCTTGTGCTGTGCAGCTTTGTTCAGAGCATTAAGGCCCAGCAAAGATCACTGAGGTCATAGAGTCCTGATGAAACCTGTGTGCTTATAGAAACTGAGACCAGATGAACCAGAATAGAAGGACATTAAAATGAAGTGTCAGCTACACAAAGGCAAAGCTATTCAGTTGTTGCTGTGAGTTATTTAAATGGAGGATGGAGTCAGACTTTAAGCTGCTGGACTCAGTCACTATATCCTGTTGTCCTCATAGAACCTGGACACACAGACTCACCTGTGACACAGTGACACACAGTGTGGGCTACACACACATTAGAAAGTGGATCAGTCACACTTGTGCAATCATTTGTTGTGCTGGGAAACCATGAACACTTTGAATCACATTAATGGCTTTGTTACAGCAACATGCAATCATGAGTTCAAAAGTAGTGCATTGTGTACTTATTTTAATAGTACTGCAGTATGAGAAGTGCAACATTCAGTGTGCAGAAACAGATCAGGTGCTTTCTAACAGCAGTGTTCCCTTTAACACAGCAGCAGTTCAAATATTTCTGTCAGTCTGAGCTGAAACATGAATCTAATCAAATATCAAATCAAAGTTCTTTGCCTCTGCCAGGACGTTAACATTTGATCTAGTTTTTTACAAAGTTCCCTCAGCGTCCAGAGCCACCAACATACCTTTGATCAACAGCAAGTGAACATTTATAAATGTGTGTTTGCAGAACAGGAAGCAGCAGAACTATTGTTCTGTTATCAGGCAGCAGCACAAACGCTCATCAGCTCATTTACTGTGCAGGACTTTGAGTGTGTGAAGTGTGTGTTTGTGCTGGATTTCCTTTGGAGAATCTCAGTCAGAAACCAGACAAAGAAAAACTCTTTCAACAGTCCAGGTTGAGTTGACAACATGAACTGCATTTATCTTCCTCTGACTGACATGTTCTTCCTCCTCTGCACCGAGCCAGCTGCTAAGACTCACAAGCTCATTGACATTTTCTGATGATAAAGAAACTCTCTTCTTCTGCACAATATGAGCAGCAACAGAGAAGAAGCTTTCACAGGTACAGATGTTGCAGCTGTGGCCAAGTACATGTGCTGCATGTTGGAGCAGCACTCTGATGGACAGGCCTCTGTACTGATGGTGGGCTCTGCTCTGTATCCACCACACTGTTCTCAGCTGAGTCTTCCTCCTGTTCACACTCTGATGAAGCACCAACAGGGCCAACTTCTTCTCTGGTGGCTCGGATGTTGTTGCTTCCACAGGTTTCCCTCCAACAACCCTCTGTTCCTGCAGTGAGTTCAGTAAGATCTGGGTAAACACTTGAGCTCCTTGAATCTGGCTCCAGCAGCAGTTTTCACATATACAATGTTGGCATTTTGCTTGCGTGTCTCAAGGTCTGTTCTGAATGTAGACTTGAATTTGACCACGTAGGCGGGGTCATCATCTGAGCTCTCCATCACCTGAGAGAGATGACAAAACACAGAATCACAGAGCATGAAACCAACGTTTCTCCTCCCAGAAGTTCAGTCACAGACCTGCAACAGAAACAAGAAGATTCAAATGACGCAGAGCTTTCATTTACTTATATCCACAAACATGTCCTCTACATATTCATGCTGTATTTACACACACATACAGAGGCTGTTTGTCTCTCACACACCGACAGGACACTGAGAAATACATCATGTTAAATATACCTGCAGGCTTCCAGCTGTGCGCTTTGTCCCTGTCAGCTGTGATTGCCATGGCAACCTTGGTGTTGTGGGCGATGCAGGGACGTGTTCAAAGGCAGACGTCTGGCAGCAGCATCATATTTGATGCACTATCTGTACTGAGTGTGCTGACTTTATTTCAAATGTCCCACTGCTGTGCAACATGAATCACATGTTCTGCACGTTTCTGTAACTCCCAGGTAACCATGGTTACACAGCCACGCCCAGTAGTCTCCAGAGAGACCAACAGCTGGTTCATGTTGTAACGCCGTGGCTTTCGTAGTCTCTCCTTTTTCTACAGCTCATGTGTTCTTCTTGTGATGCTGCGTCTTGAGGCTCATACATGCCGTCATTTGTTGATCCTAAGAACGTTCCTCAGACCGACTTCTTCAACAACAGATAACTTTAGTTGTATCAACACTGCCTCCTGGAACAGTTTAAAATGAACATGTCAAAGATCTGTACCTGTCTCCATGTTTCTGTCCCCGCCCCTTTCTTTCTGTCCTGGGTCATGTGAGCGCTGCAGTAGTATTAGGCCCACCCTCAATGCTCCCATTGGCTGAGACGCATAATGACGCCCATTTCAAGCCAGCACTGATCAACATCCCTCCTGTGACCCATGGCTTTTATATTCAGAGCCAGTGAGCACTTTCACAATAATCATGATTTTAAAAAATGTGATTAAAATAATTGCTGACGTTAATCAGTTAATGAGTTAACGAGATAATAACAGGTTAAGTTGCCCTAATAATTAGACTTTGATGACAAACTGATGTGATCTCCATGTTTCCTTTGTTGGACTGTGGGCGAGTGTCAGAACTGAATGTACTGAGTAACATGTGGAGTTTAAATATGTGTCAGTTCCAGTTTTAGAGCTCTAAAGTGCAGCTATCATGTTAGGAATATGTTAGGAATAGACAGGAACACTGAGCACACTGAGGTCAAATCTTTATTTTACCACTCGCTGCATTCTTGATGTTCATGAATTCAGCAGCTTCATGATTGTCTGCAGCATTAATCTCATATTTCCATTAAAGTGTTGAATTTGACTGTTTGATGTTCTTTATGATCTCTGGCACCAGTTCATCTGTAGGCTGAGCCCAGTCCATCCAGTTAGTGAAATTATGTTTAAAGGTCTCCTTGTTCTGTGAGCGTGCCCAGATCCTGAAGCAGAAAGCCTGGGTTACAGAGAAATGATCATCACTGTGATGATGCTCATCATCTCTGACTGGGATTTGAGGTTTTGTCAAAGCAGCAAAGAAAGCCTGGCTATGTTGGACTGGGTGTGGAAGCAGCTCCCAGTTTGAGTTCAGGAGACAGACACCCTCTCTACTTTGAAGATCAGCTTCAAACTTTCCTTTTTGATAAAGCTTATAGTTCGAGCTGGATCAGGTGACCCTGAACCATCACTTAGTTATGCTGCTATAGGCTCAGGCTGTTGGTGGACTTCCCATGATGCTCTGCTTTCTTCTCCCCTCTTTTCACTCCTGATGCTTTTATATGTCACTACTGCGTGTCCTTAACTTTTGACTCTCTGTTTAGTTCTTGTCTCTCTGAGCTCATCTCTTCTCTTTCCCCTCACCCTGCAACCAGTCATGGTAGATGCTCCTCCTGGAGCCTGTTTTCACTGGGAGGATCTTTGTGTCAAAGGGAGATCTTCTTCCCACCATCACCAAGTGCTGCTCACAGTGGAGGCGGTTACCTTACACTGTTAAACAGCTTCAGATGACTGTTGTTGTCTGTTGGGTATTGTCACTTATAAATAAAGTTACATTGAATGGATGTAAATGGATAGATGTTATTGTGACAAAGAGAAAACAACTGTTGACAGATAGATTGTTGTTTTGTGTGTCTGCAGTCTGTCAGGCTGTCTGATCACAGAGGAAGGCTGTACTTCTCTGGCCTCAGCTCTGACCTCCAACCCCTCCCATCTGAGAGAGCTGGACCTGAGCTACAATCATCCAGGTGACTCAGGAATGAAGCTGCTCTCGGCTGGACTGAAGGATCCAGGCTGGAGACTGGACACTCTCAGGTATGGAGAGAAAATCTGATAGAGGAGGAAGAGCTGGAAACATTTCCTGTGTCTTTCACTCACTTCCTGTTTGTTTCCTGCAGATGACACATGAACAATCACACATGCAGGAATATTTTCAGGGACAGACACACTAGTCTAGATGGATAGTTCATGGATATTTATGTAGGGGTCTCCAAGGAGTCTGTTTGCGGGAACATTTAGGTCACAGGTGTACCTGAGATAGATACCAGTGTACCTAATAAAGTGTCAGCTAACATTTGGAAATGGAAGCTTAAATAATGACAAACTGTACATTCACAGCTGAATTCACAATAAATTTGTTCTCAAGTGCACATTTTTCTGTTATTGTTGTCAAACAACAGAATGAGAATGAAATATTGATTCTAACAGGGCCCATAAACAGCATTAGCTTAGCAGCATTAGCTTATCAGAGTTTCCATCATGGTCACACAAATCCTTAGCAGAGAAAAGTGGCCTACTTAGCAATAGCTGCTCAAGTTGTATAAAGAAAGGGAAAACATTATTAGCATTAGCTGCTAATGGCAGCTTACTTAGCATAAACTCTTTACATCTTTATAATGCAAGGGAAAGGAGTCACTCATGGAAGCCTATTTAGCATTAACGTCTCACATCATTATAACACAAGAGAAAAGGGTATTAGCATAAGCTACTAATGCTTATTCACCTCAAATTAGCTTTAGCTGCTAATGGTAGCCTACTTAACATTAACTCCTCACTAATATAATGCTAATTCACATCAAATTAGCATTAGCTGCTCAT